>NC_044033.1:244482844-244821775 GCF_901765095.1 Microcaecilia unicolor
CTTTAGCCTTATAGCCCGTTGTTTTTTGGGCTGGCTGGGTGGCGTTACTGAATTCCCCCGTTTTTCTCCACATTATTTAGTGTTTCTGTCAAAATTAAGTTGCAGATCATTAAACTCTGTATTTCAATATATAATTTACACAGGGAGTGTGAAACTGTGTTTTTGAATTTTATTCTTGTATCTCTGCCATATTCCAACCCCCCCCCCCCCCCCCCCCGAAAAATCAGTTTATCCCTTTCCTGCTTTAATGCCATCCCCAACTTCGTCTGCTGTCTACCTTCCCATCTCGCCTGACGCGTAAAAAAAACCCCGAGTGCGAATTTTAATGTAAACCCGCACTATGATGTCATAAGTGCGCTCACTTGAAGGAACAGGCTCTGTAAGATGTCACAGTGTTTTCCCCGCAAAATGATCAGAGCCTTTGCCAAACCAAGGAAATTGTTACAAATCAAAATTTATTTAAACTAATTTCAAATTATTTCAGCATTTCAATTTCTTTCAGGTGTTAACAGAAATTCTATTTCTTTTCTTTAATAGCAATCAATAACAGCTTGGAACTACTTTCAGACAATACATCAGATAAGTATTCACCTTTTTTAACCTTAAATATTGAACAATAATGTTAAAATTATTTTTTCTATGTAAAGGACTGATTCTTTGTGTTGTTTATTTTGTTTCTTTCCAGGTCTCACAGTCAAGAACCCAAAGGTAAGTATGTATGTAATCTTTTAATTGAATTAAATCTTTTGTCCAAAGCTCATGCTGGTAAGTACTTAGCTGCAAGACAGCTGCAAACCTTCCTCAGCCTTCTTCTCTTTCTTGCGTTGGAGCTCGCTTTCCCGGTCCAGGTTATTATGGATTGGATGATACCTGATCTTTAATTAAATAAAAAGGAACAAAAACCCTGGCTCCCTGATGAATATAAGCCGAATTTCTGGGAATTTAAGTCAAAACTGGTGGCCAATTCACTAATTTCAAAGTCACAGGTAAGTATTATTCCCTTTCTCTACTCTGATCTCACTGTGTTTCCCTCACTAATAATGAGAAGGCTATTGTTGACTTTAATTGCTCTCTTATAGCCAGGTCCACTCACTCTCAAAACCATACACCTTTCTCTCCCTTACACAACCCACGTCTGCAGATTCTTTCACCCTTTAGCACTCAAATCTTCCACACCCCTGCAGCACACCTGCCATACAGTAACCCCTCTCACTCACTATCACCCAAGTTCCACTCACCTGCAGCACCACTGACATACAGGTCTGACTTCCTCAGTAACACAAGCACTTCTCCCACTCTAAACTCCCAATTCTCCACACACCTGCAGCACCCCTAGCACACAGATCTGACCCACTCAGTGACACAGGCTCTTCTCCACACACCTGCAGCACCACTATCATACAGGTCTGACTCCCTCAGACAAGCACTTCTCACTCATTAAATCTCAAACCTCTCACACACCTGCAGCACCCCTCGCATACAGGTCTATCTCTTCCAGTGACACAAGCTCTTCTCCCACATTAAATCTCAAACCTCTCACACACCTGCAGCACCCCTAGCACACAGGTCTGTCTCTTCCAGTGACACAAGCTCTTCTCACTGTCTTACAGACTCGTCTCCCCTAGCAACAGCATCCCAGCTTGGCCATCTGACCCAAACGGACCAATCAGCTGCTGACTTTCAGAATGTCAGCTAACTTTTTCAGTTGAGAATCTAGGCACATTCTCCATCTTGAAATACATTTTTCCCATTAAAGTATATGGGAAAAATGAATTTCTATACAAAATACATAATAAATCACATTATACTTTAACAAAAATTGTACCACCATCCCAGTCACATTTTTCTGAATCCAGTCCACGTTTTCTTTTTGTTAAACCATTAATATACACCATTTTAACATATTTTCACCCAAAAACCCCATAAAAGTTTTACCAAAAATTACCAAAATTTCCACATGTATAAAGTCACACGTGCGCTCTCAAACCCCGTCGTCTGAATTTTAAAAAACACTTCCAGAGCAGCGCACGACGCTCCGCACTGGAAAAACCTCAAAAATCCCTTTAAAATTACTTTTAAAAATTTTAAAGTACACAACTTATCTAAACAGACCCCCCAGACCCCCCAACCATTAAAATAATAGTTTTTAAAAATTTAGGGAAGGCCCATGTTGGGAATAGAGGGGTCCCAAGCCCCCCCAAGAAGGCTAGAGTGACCTCAATCTGACTCCATCTCTAAATAACACTAGTACTGGGGTAATCAGGGGGTTGTGAAGTTCTAAGAGAAATTGCCACTGAGAGAGACGTTAGGTCTCAAATACCGGCATTAGTCCGCCTCTCAGCACTGGCAAGGAATAGATACCAGCCTTATGACAAACTGGATTTAGGCTACAGGTTATATAATGCAGCGAATGATAGCCTGATGTAGCAAAAGCATTTGTACTTACAGCCTTTCATCATTAAGTGAAGCCCACAAACCATCATTTAGAATGAAGAGTTTATTTGCATATCAGACTTTAATCAGGTACATTCATCAGACAAATTCTGGATTCAGCTGACCGGAGCTCTGCTGCTTTCGAGGCGTTGAAGAAAAGTTCTCTCAAGGGCTTGCATGCATCCTGCTTTTATACAATTTGGTCACTATACAAGTCTATGGCAGGACACTTTTTTATAATATTTCACAATTTCTGAGATCATACTTTCGCATCCGGCCAGATGCTTCCGTTCTTGTAAACAACTTGTTCCTTATCTGTTCTAGCTATTGCAAATTATTGTGCAACTTCCTCTTTTGTCAACATGTTTTCTCCTCTGCCAGAACATCTTATTCTTAGCATATCAGTTTCACTTCCCCTTTTTTTATCATCTTATGATCTCAGTTTCAGCTTATAGAAAGACAAACTCCATTTTTATAAGTGCTACATTCAATTTGTATCTGATTTTGTTAAGACTCATCTATAAGGCCATTAGTAGGTTATCACACTATTCCAGTGGATAGATCTTAAACTAGAACGCATATTAACTTGCAGGAAAAGCAAGTCCTTGCTCAGCCAGTCATAGATTTTTAAACCTAGCTGGTATTTTTACAGCCTTAGTCCTAAAATCTGGCCTTCCACCCTTCCGGTGGGCATCCAGTGAGGGCCTCTTGCTGTAGTATAATTATACATTCCCCACTTGTCACCCCCTCTGAGGAGGGGTGACACAAAGCTCGTCAAGCTCGTCATCATCCATTCCAGAAGGTGGCAAGCTATCAAACGAGAGGGGGAGTTTGGGTCTTACAAATTGCTAGAAGGTATGGTGCAAGATAGGAAACTTCATTCTCAGGTTATATATTATTTGGGCATATGGAATTCCCTTTATATTATCCAATCCCTTGGGCTTAATCCTGATGTCATCTCTCTTGAGACTTACTCAAACCTGTAGTGAGAAAGGTTTTATGAATGGGACAAATCCATGAGTTCATCAGTTCATCTACAAAATCTCATGAAGTATAGGTATGCGGGTAATAGCAATTTCAGGTAGATCATACTAAGAAACACTTTCAGGTCTTGCTATGACTTCTATTGTATCTGTTGCATAGTACATGGGGAGATAATCTAATGTATGTATCTCAGTGGTCCTCGGAAGGAATAGTGGTTTTGATTAAGCATTGTTATGGTGGCTCAACAAATATATGGTTAGTACTCAGATTGCAGGCTGTTTTAGGTTGTCGGTATTCAGAATCCTTAAACAGATCGGAATTCCTGGACCTTACTAGTACTCATCATTAGCATCCAATCATGAGCACTAAAAAGTGGATAGCAAGTATGAGGTTGCCCCATACAGCAAAAAGGGTCAATCCTAGGAAAATTTATATTAACAAAGGTCATGCATGTATCTTGACATATGCATAATGACCTGGAAGTATGGGAAGCATTTTATATATCCGTTACCCCACTTGGAGCTCAGTCAAACCTACAGAAAGACATGCAGCTTAAATAAGCCTACACCAAAGTTAAACAATTGCATAACTGGTTGATACTAACAGAGTTTATACCTACATTATGATATCATAGCCAGTATTAGGGTTTGATGTTACCCTTGTATCTGAGCAATATCAACTTCAATTTCAATTACATAAACAGAAATAACGGGAAAACTGTTAGAAAAGCAATTAGAACAATAAAGGAAATAATGGGAAAATAAAAATAAAACCTTTTCAATATCTAGACAGGATTACTGCTAAACTGAAAATAAAACAAAATATGAATCTATAATGTCCATAAACAGCAACAGTAATTCTCAAATTAAGTATCAGTTCTAAAGTCTCTTTCATCAATCATGGTTGAGGCGGTGGAAGCGCTGAAGAATCTGGACGGAGATCTGAAAGATCTAACAGGGCTGGGTTTTCAGGCTGGCCTGCTGAAGGAAGTGGGCGATCTTGAGATGGTTAGGCTGGTAACATCTGGTTCTGCGGCTGAGTAAACACGTATATCTTTCACATGGACCCAAGACTTGTGGTCCAGTAGTTTGCAAGGTGTAAAGATATAGATGTCAAGAGACATGAAAGACAAAATGCTTCCCCCAAATGGCCAGTTCAAGGGAATATTTCTCGCATTTATTCCATATAACGGATTATGGTTATTAAATATTTTTTTTTCTTAGACAAGGAAATAATGAAAAGCTTTCAGATATCACACATACCATAAAGAGATTTCAAAAATGAAGGCTTTATATTCATGAAAAAACTAAAGAAGTGAATGTAAACAGCGTAACAGTTAAAGCAGAAAACATTTTAACAATGAGCAATACACAGCTTTTATTTAAAAGGGATCCCATATAAAGTAAAATGGCATAAATAAGTCAGTTCAGGTATATATAAAAAAAACATAAAATGAATATCCTCTGGGGATCGCTCATCCCTGCAGTTGATAAGAACTCCCCAGGGAAGGTATGCATAGAAACAAATAAATAACTTGCTGACTTTGTTAGGTCATTTGTATGGTACCATAAATATACATATGCAATTAAACCAAGAGAAATATAACATAAAAACATGTCATCTGTAATAGAAACAGAAACATCACACCAACACATATACAGAGAAATGGTTTCTGGATACTAAATGAGGAGCTGAGTACTATGAGTAACTGTGAACTACAAAATCAGATCGGGTTCGGAATACGCCTAGTCATTATGGACGGGTGGGGTGGGCGATTTTGATTTCTGGGCCAATGTTGAACTGGCAGAAGACATTTAGATGCATAATGTCCAATTTGACGGCAACGGAAACATGCCACACTAGCACGGCGATAGGGATTAGATTGGGAATCCTGGTTTCCAGCTTTAAGGCCTCTGCGATTGTCAGCATACCTGAATTGGGGGTTATGTTTTTCATAATCTGGCAAATCAGGGTAAACACGAGGGCAAGTAGTAGGTGAACTGGAACTAAGGATAACAGGGTACCTAGTGCCATGAGGAGAGGAAAGCAAATATAGGGTGGACGGGGTGCTAGAACTAGAAGGTGTGGAGGGGCTGATCTTAGAGGACATCTTAGCCTTCAAATCAGCAATCTGCAACATTGTGAGATTCCTGTGCAAAACCTGGTCCCGGCGGACCTCTCTTTGCCTATTCTCAATTAGTTGCCTACAATAGTGAAGGATATGTTCCCGAACCTGTGGCCATTCCATGTGTTGTAAACCTATCGTCTTATCTAGGTTCTTCCTGACCTTAGAGGGTAAGGTCTGTTTAAGTAAGTAATAGAATACAGGGAGAGCATTGTCTGAGTCAAATCTTTCCTCAATCTCATCATGAAACAACTGCTGCATCCTAATTAGGTAAGCTTCAATCAGTTCTGACCCCACCTCCCATCGTTGTGAAGTGATGACGGAGAAATCTTTCTGGGCAGGGAAGGAAGTACGTATCTCTTGAAACAATTTTTCTTTAATCACTGTCAAGGGGGCACTATCATACTGATTCTCAGTCACAAGTTCAGCATAGCCTGCTTGTGTGAACAAATCAGTGATGCTAGCATGGGCGGTCCTGCCCAATATGCCCTTCATATTTCCTACTGAAAGAGCTGTCCCTAGAGTGGCCTGTTGTAGTTTTAGTAGCCACTTGTTCCCTCCTTTAGTAATATTCGGGAGTCGCAGAACAAGGCCATTCAGCTCAGTTGCAGACAGGGGAGTAGTAATATACTCTGTATGAGGAAGACCAGCTGACATTCTATTCAGCAGGGGGAAAAGATTTGCAGCTCGGGAAAAGTTTAGCACCCTCTCCCCAGGAGGGGGTGGTGTGAGGGTGATCATATTGATTAAAATATCCAATGGTGGAATTTCAGCAATGATCTAGAACGTAGGTAGATAACTGTGGGCTAGAGCAAATATACATGAAACCCAGGCCTAGAACCAGTGGTTTGAAGCCATAAGTTAAGGACGGGACAAAATAAGTATCAGTGATAGTTGTATAGTTGTATAATAGTGAAAATAAATTATATAATAATTTTTTCAGAGCCGCTATAGAACCCGATTTTGAACACAGTCCTAGGACCAAGGTTTCAGAGAATACAGTAGAATTATGAAAAGAGCTAGGGGCGGTACGCCAATAGTTTACAAGAGCATGCGATACTCACGTGTCTTCTATTATACTCAAATTCTGTGTAGGAGGTCTAAAATATAAATGATCAGTCGGCATAAAGATCTACATACTAGTCGACATACAGAGGAGAGGTATAGATAATTCATATTAAGATAAAGGTAAAGATAAGAATATACGCTAGTGTGTATGCAACTATGTATAAATACTGCCTTCCAGGGTAAGCCTCTGGTCAAGAGCCAAATAAGCGCCTCATCAACCACTCTAGTCAAGAGCCCACTAAACGCTTCATCAACCACCAGGAGCCAAAATACACGCATCCCCGGTGCCAGGAGCCACAATACACGCTCACTGGTAGAGCCCTAAATCAGGGAGTGCACCCATCAAGGGATTCAAGTACCCGTGAAAAGGTACAGTGAATCCGGAAGGCAGTAACCCAATGAGTTTTCACGTGCTAGGAGCCTTAAACGCATCAAAAACGCATCAACTGTGACAAGAACCCTAAACGCTTCAACCAGCTCCCACTGGGTTTTCAATTAATCAAACTATAAATTTACGACCTCTGATTAGACTAGCTAGTAGGAAACGGTACAGAGGCGTCCCTCAGGAGTACCGGTGCTACAGGTTCTAGCCTAATTGGAAAAGAGGCAAGTGTTATAGACTGGGGGGCCGGGCACACCCTGAAAACTGGGTGGTATTAATGGCCCAATCCCTAACAATTTAGGTACCGTTATCCATCCAAGGGACAAAAATTTTGCCCCGTAGAGGGGTGTAAGCCCTTTCCCTTACCTTTCGCCGGGCATCGGTACGTAAGCCAATGGTTCTAGCGTAACACAAATAGGAATGAGAGTAAGGGTATAGTATGTATCAGGGAAGAGTCCCTAAAATATACTTCAGAAAAGGAAAAGAGGGGTGGGTGGATCATTAAAAGGAGTTTAGCCTGTAACAGGAAAAAAACTTTTGGGCACCTTATGGGCGGCGGCCGATCCAGAAGACTTTAAGGATCCAGCCACGAAATAAAAATAAAGTGTACATATTATATGGTAAAAACTGGGCCTACCTAAGTTGTAATGTAAGGCAGAAAATAAATTGTAAAGTTATGTTGGGAGCTGTGTATGGAAACAAAATATAGACATTAAACAAGACATGAAACTACTACATACTATAATAAGAGGAACAGGGGAGAACCATATATGTAACTGGAACACCGATTTCAACAAAAGGCAAGAAAATGTATATTAACAAAGACATTATAACATGTGTAGTCCGGAGCTATACCCCTAGAATAAACGAAATAAAGGTAAATACATATTAAATGCTTTTGGGGCGGGTACCAGATAGATCGGAAGTAGCATCTAAACAGGAAAATATAAGAGAAGCATATAATGCAATAAATTGTGAAACAGGACACCAGAATCGTGGTGCAAATATGACAAGTTAATTACCCATAAATATGACAAATTAATGCCCATACACTCCGAAAAGGAACATAGTAAATAAAATAAACCCGAATGCGATGGCAGGAAGCTTTTGTGGTTAAACAGGTGAAAGGGGAAAAAAACAAATTAAAACATGTGATTCTTACACCAAGAACTTCCAATGATACGGCATAAAACATACATACTAATCAGTGACTGAAATGATATGTCTAAATGATGACAAACAGAACAGCTGCAGCATTAGAAGGAAAGAGAAGGTGGGTTGGGTTATAAAGAACCAACAGGAAATAACTGAAGAAGTGAAGCAACGCTGTATTCTCATGGTACACAGCCATCATCTTCTCAACCGGAAAGGTAAAACATATTTTATATGCATCTCTGTTAAGGTAAAAGCAAAGAAATGCTGCTATATAGTACATAATACTTCTACTATCATATAAGTTATACAAGGGGTTATCTAGCTCTTAATGAAACAATACACCATTGTAATTTCATATCTAAGTTCATAATGCTGTCGAGTAAAAACAGAAAACTTGTTATAAAGACTTACACAATTTAAAAGTGATTGTTATTCTCAGGACGTGGAAATTATTCATTAAGAAACATTATAACATAACTCATTACTGCAAGTGTTTAAAATAAGCCAGTCCAGGCTGTATGCACTCGGAGGACGAAAACCACAATGCAAGCGAGGAGGTGCAGTATTTCCTGTAGATAACGTTATAATATAGTCAGGCTCACCGGTTATTGAAACTATCAAAAAGCATCCTTAAAAAGAGACTTTTATAAATTTTTCTAACAATCTATAATACTGGTCAAAAGCAGGATTCAAAAACCCATGTTCCCTGAAGATAAGCAGGCTTGTGGTACAGTTTTAAGTCAAACCATGAACTAACACGATAGCACGGTGCTGGGGCTCCAACAGATATTTCTTTCAAACAAATACGCCATTAAAGCAGAGCACAAGAAACCAGAATTATATAAGTATCGGAAATGCAAAGTATATGAGAATCTTATCTAGAGAGTGAATAAGATCTCCTCATATCTAGTGCCGTATAACACAAACAGTAAAATGTCCATATATAGTACAAGCAATAGAAGAGGATGGGCGGGGACAGCATAACGCCTAGCTTATAACAAGAGCAGGAAATAATCTATATAGTGTCTAAACAGCAAACTGTAAAGGCATGTTTCCTAATTATGTCACAATGAATACCCATTTCAAACTACAAATTCAGGAAAACCTCAGCAATTATATATGAAATTATGCAGAGCTAGGGAGAAAGAAACATCGGCTGGCATTGTCAACAACAGGAACCCTTAATTCAAAAGTGAATACAGAACCGATTACATAAGCTAGAAATAACCAAAAGCAAAATTCAAATAGGAAAATAAATGACAAACCTTAAGCATTATTAATTAAAAGTATGAAATTGTCCCAAAACAAATTGTAAATTGAAAAGGTGTGATAAAAGCTTCTAGGACAAGTACAAATGCAAAATTACAACTGTAAAACGAGAAGAGAAAGCATTAATCAGACCGGAAGATGGCCGTATAGTTTGACAGCCAGCCATAAGTTATAGTATAAAGCACTGATAATACATGAAGGAGAAGAGCATGCTTCTGAAGTCCAGATAGCTTGGAGAATAAATCACAGAGCCGGGGCACAGGAGAATGCTGTATAATTGACAAGAAACCTTTTGCAAGGAGAAAGTATAGGAGACGGGGTCTATGCAGCTAAAGCGGCTACGGGGAAACCACGCACTTATAAATTGAGAAGGCAAAGATACAACAGAAATTATCTGTGGTTTCCTGTAGTTTCCGGTGGTTAGAGAATTATTCAAAGTCAGATCAAGACTAGCAATCATTTGGAAAAAACACATAAGTTAATGTTTTGTCCGTTTCCAGCTGTACGGCTGAAATGCTTTTACAGCTCTGAATATGGTTCCTTAATAAGGCTGTGTTATAACAACAGTTTTAGTTAGTAATAAAAACTTGCATGTTCCTGTTTGACAGAAAGGCTGTTTCAAAGCAGGTTAGAAAAGCAAATTAAAACGTGTCATTCTTTCATCAGAAGCCTCAAGTTTACAGTATATAACATATTGAATCAAGCAGTCCAAATACAATGCTTAATGATTACGAACAGAACAGGCTCAGCATTTGAGAGAAGGGGGGGGGGGGTGAAAAGTTACCGTTCTATCCATAGGCAGAAAACACATTTCTGTGCCGTTTCAGCATGGCTAGTACAGGAAGTCAGCACAGTCTGAGGAAACATTGTGGTTAAGAGACTGTTTCTGGAAAGTACAGCTTTTACTGTAGGGAGTTTGAGAAGAACCAGAACATATTTCATAGGAAAAGGAAAATAAAAACCAGGAGGGAAGTGTGCTTCCTGTGCTTAATTTGAGTGTACTGCTTACTGCAAGCATTGGACATTACGGCTACTGAAAATAGAACTATACAGCACATAAAAACTGTAAGTTTAATTTTTCATATTAAAACTTTCTGCTGTTATAATTAATCAGGATAGGATTTTATCAGATCAAACGTATTGCAGTTCTTAGGAACTATTGTGTAAGGAACCAGGGAGTTAATGTTTGAGAAAGTATGACAATTCTAACTACGTTGCTATTGTACTAGCTCAGATAGACCGCCGTAATCATTATGTGTTCATATGAAAGCTGAGACTGTCAATTCTACACTTAATACGACAGCTCCTTTAAGGCAAAAATTTTTAATGTCTTCTACTGTGTCTTTAAAATAACGGCAATCTAAATTTCATTACTACCAGCATATCGCTTGATTCTGTTAAGTAAGGGTTAATTTTAAGTTTCCGGACTAAGGCTTCCTAGACGATTACAACTGAATTTATGTGCTAAGAAGTATTTTGTTTTGGCACTCTCTTGAGCCTCCCTCTGTTATAGAAGCAGAACAATCAAACTTAGCACGATTTAAAACCCATTTTTAGAAAGAAAATGCTTTAAAAGAACAGACACTATAGCATTATAGAATTCTGTACCTTATTCAAAGGGTTAGAAAGCAAAGGTCTAGGGATGAACGGAAACTGTGACATAATCCTAAAGATATAAGCGAGGAAGTAGAGAGAAAGAGAGGCATTTGAGACAGCCGCATTTCTCTTAAGAGAGGTCTGGCCACCATCAAAATCTAAAAAGGAATTCATTACACCGTTGAAACTTATACAAAACAGATCACAAAAGGTGTAAATTCAGGTGACACAGAAACACAGGAATATACAAGGAGAAAAGTATAATAAAAGTGTGGAATTAGAAAAGGTGTCTTATCTAACAGCATTGACCCAGAAGGGGGGGGGGGGGGGGGGGTCACATGAAGACCACAACGGAGCTTCAACACCCGATTTAAACAAACAGCAGCCGTTGGGACGCACTCGCATGGCCCAGCCGGTATGCGTCAATCACTCAGCAACCGTGCAGTTACACACACCATGCAAATCAAAAAGGGATAGCAAATAGAAGAACAGTATAGGGACCAGTAATAATTAATAGACCATATCACAAAAGGGACAGAGCAACAGAAAAATATGACAGAAGAGAGAGTGGGCATCCGTTCTGGGACGCAACTTAGAAGCTGCGGTTAGAAGAGCAAACCACAGGAAAGAGTGAGACATAGAAAGAGAAAGCAGAATGCTTTAAAGTTAGAGAAAAAGTGACAGATCAATTAGAGACATGAGACACCAGAGAAAAACTTCTGGATCGCGGTTAGCCTACTATCAACAGAATATCACAGAACAAAAATCTGTCTCTGAGTTTAAACGAAACCGGGCAACAGAATAGATTGCCGAATAAAACATCTTAATTCTGAAAGTCTCAGAAACAGTTTTTAGGAAGCAAAAATAAACCCTGGAAGTACAACTAAGGTGGTTACGGGGAACAGAGACAGAATACAGACCGGGACTTCTGAAGTGGGGATTTATAATATCATGAAAGTTTCAGACGGGAGTTTCCAATGCAGACGGGCATAGAAAAAAGTGTGGTTTATCAAGCCTAAAGCTGTATAACAGGAAGGAAGGGGGGGGTTCTGTGGGCTGTCAGTTTTGAAGAGTAGTTTAGAAAACACACAGAATGATTTTAGGATTTCAGGGAACTGCAGTGAATAGGAGCGCAGACAAAAGTAGGAACACAGGTAGGGATGGAGGGAAACATGACAGGGATCAACTTCAACATACACCGAATAGCCTAAAAGAACAATCGTTAGACAGACTCACAAAAGGACAAGAACAGAAAAACAAATGTGCCAGCTCAGGGCAGAAGGAGAAAGCGATAAGAGAACAGAGGAAGAAGGCAGAAAAAACAGAGGAGTACCAGAGGAAGGGGTTAGAAAAGGAGCGGACTGAATACCAGTTCCCAGTACCCCTCAAATGGGCACTTTTCACCAGGGTATATACCAGTCCAGTGAAATTAAAGCAGAAGAATAGGGTTAGTAGACATTCATAAGATACATAACGGTAACTACACAAAATAGGCAAGTGAAAGCAGAAGTGAAAAGGTGGGGGCTGTCAAGTTTGAGTGATCGGTTTTGAAGAGTGGTTATAAGAACAGAGAAAGCAGAATGATTTTAAGGAAAAGATACTGTATAGACAGGCTTCAGTCTAAATGCGCAGTGTTACCCAGAAACACACCTAGCCTAGAGTGGCTCAATCACAGAAAAGGGTGAAATCAGAGAGTGAGGAAGCAGAAAGGTTTGATGAGGGACAGAAGAAAGTGACGAGGAAAATCTAGAGCACCGTGACGGGCACAGGGGGGGGAAAGAAAGAAGGGACAGCGGGACAGCTAAGAGAGCTCTTAGAACATCTGACAGACACAGGTAAAGGCACAGGTAGAGGCAGAAAAACTTAGAGTGAAGGAGAAGAGGGAAAAAGACGGGGAAGGGGAGTAAGACTAACATAAGAATAAAGAAGATCCATAGGGAGTCAAAAACAAAGAACTGAATACATAGTAAGAACAAAAGAACGAGGATTCAAAAAGGAGGAATAAAGACAAAGCGTAGGGTGGGAAGAAGAAATAAAACGCCAAACCTCAAAGGATCGTTAAGCGAGAATGCTAGCATTTGAGACCGATCCAAAGAATTTGAACGTGAAAGAAACAGGTAACACACCCCGAATCGCAGTCGCCTGGATTCAGTGTTATGCACCAATCACACACCAAATACACTCTTGCGCACATCACGCAAATCAAAAGATGGGCGGGATAGAAAGAAAGAAAAGAGGGTGAGAAAGAACAGAACAGAATATTGAAGGACAGAAAGGAAGGTTTGAACGCAAATATTTATCCCCACTGCGTTCAAAAATTAGGGAAAGAAGGACAGTATTGGGGGGCTATTGTGTTAGATCAGCAATCCGGGGTCACCAATGTTGGGAATAGAGGGGTCCCAAGCCCCCCCAAGAAGGCTAGAGTGACCTCAATCTGACTCCATCTCTAAATAACACTAGTACTGGGGTAATCAGGGGGTTGTGAAGTTCTAAGAGAAATTGCCACTGAGAGAGACGTTAGGTCTCAAATACCGGCATTAGTCCGCCTCTCAGCACTGGCAAGGAATAGATACCAGCCTTATGACAAACTGGATTTAGGCTACAGGTTATATAATGCAGCGAATGATAGCCTGATGTAGCAAAAGCATTTGTACTTACAGCCTTTCATCATTAAGTGAAGCCCACAAACCATCATTTAGAATGAAGAGTTTATTTGCATATCAGACTTTAATCAGGTACATTCATCAGACAAATTCTGGATTCAGCTGACCGGAGCTCTGCTGCTTTCGAGGCGTTGAAGAAAAGTTCTCTCAAGGGCTTGCATGCATCCTGCTTTTATACAATTTGGTCACTATACAAGTCTATGGCAGGACACTTTTTTATAATATTTCACAATTTCTGAGATCATACTTTCGCATCCGGCCAGATGCTTCCGTTCTTGTAAACAACTTGTTCCTTATCTGTTCTAGCTATTGCAAATTATTGTGCAACTTCCTCTTTTGTCAACATGTTTTCTCCTCTGCCAGAACATCTTATTCTTAGCATATCAGTTTCACTTCCCCTTTTTTTATCATCTTATGATCTCAGTTTCAGCTTATAGAAAGACAAACTCCATTTTTATAAGTGCTACATTCAATTTGTATCTGATTTTGTTAAGACTCATCTATAAGGCCATTAGTAGGTTATCACACTATTCCAGTGGATAGATCTTAAACTAGAACGCATATTAACTTGCAGGAAAAGCAAGTCCTTGCTCAGCCAGTCATAGATTTTTAAACCTAGCTGGTATTTTTACAGCCTTAGTCCTAAAATCTGGCCTTCCACCCTTCCGGTGGGCATCCAGTGAGGGCCTCTTGCTGTAGTATAATTATACACCCAACAACAAAACACCTCAAAAAGCTAAAAATTAAACAATTTTAACTCAAAACAAGGCCATGGGACCTCTTACCTGACCCCTCTAACGTCCATCCTGGGGTCCTTTGAACTTTCCGGTGCCCCGACGGTCCTCCGACGCCTCCTCTGCTTTTCTTCGGGCCACAATTCAAAATCGAGGCCCAGGCTTCATTTTGCGGCCTACCGGCGTTTCCCTGCATTCGCGCATGCGCCGATCCAGCGCACATGCAGGGAAACAAGCTCGAGGCCAGCCAGTCTCATCTCCTCCCGGCTCCGATCGCGGTCGCGGCATCGCGGTGGCGCGCCAATCGCGCCACCCGCGATTTCAGCTGCTCCCTCTGCCTCCTCAGCCCCAGGACTTGCTCCGGTCCCGAAATGGGACTCCAGAACATGGGAGCAAGCCTGGGGAGCACCAAAAACGCGGCCACCACTCTGGATGGGCCAAAAACGGCCCGAAAATCAGTCAGACCCACACGAGGGTCAGAAGAAAACAGGGCACTTCCCCCCAAAAACCCAAACTACCTTCCAGACTCCGGTAAGCCCCTTTAAAGGGGACACAAATCATTTTTATTAATTTTTTAACCCTTTACATATCACCCGGCCTTTTCAAATGTCGTCCCGACATTTTGTATTCACAACATCCCTTAATAGAATAACCCAATTCCATTACAATCACTGTTTTCTTCAATTTCCCTGATTTGATTAGTCAGTACATGTAATAATTCTCTCTGAGGTACTTAGATGGGATACCCCTGTTTTCCCTTGGAAACTGCCATTGTCGTTCCTCACTTTGGACTTCCTCTTCAGTGTCCACTGCTATTTCTGCTTCACAAGGTTGATTAGATGGAGCTTCCACCAACAGGTATAACCAATCCTGTTCCTCTGTCATCTGTGTTTCTTCTTCAGACGGTTCAGTAGTATCATTCTGTGCAAAAGTTTCAATTGGAACCTGTAAGAGTTTTAGTTGATCCCGATATACTCTTTTCTTTTTCCCACTAACTTCTGCTTCAATTTCAATCATATTTCCATTTATGTTAATTACCTTATAAATTGTATCTTCCCAGAGATCTTGAATCTTGTGTCTTCCTCTATATTGTTGTATTTTGAATAATACTCGGTCGCCTAAACGTATCAATGGTCCTGAAGCATTTTTGTCATAGTGCCTTTTTCTGATTTGCCCATGTTTGATCATTTCTCCTGCTGCAATCTTACAGGCTTGTTCCAGCTTTAAGTAATGTTCCTGAACCCATTCAGATGTGGAAATAAATGAATTTTCTTCAGGGTGAAAATATAAATCCTGAGGCAGTTTAGGTTCTCTACCAAACATGAGGTAAAATGGTGAGTAAGTAGTTGAAGCATGTATGCTACTATTATAAATCATGCAGATTTCTGTGAGATGTTCAGACCACTTGCTTTTCCTCTCTGTGGACAACACTCTGAGCATACTATGTAAAGTTCTATTGAACCTCTCACATTGTCCATTGCCTTGCGGGTGATAAGGCACAGTACACGTTTTTCTGATCCCATATAAATGGCATAATTCCTTAATAGTCTCGGCTTCGAAAGCTCGACCTTGGTCGGAATGTAGACGCTCTGGAGCCCCAAATAATGCAATCCAATTTTTCAACAACACTTGAGCCGTAGTTCTGGCTGTTTGATCATGGGTAGCCACTGCAATAGTATATTTCGTGAATATGTCCGTTATGACTAAGACATTTTCTTCACCAGTGCGACTAGGCTCTATCAATGTAAAGTCCATGGCCACAATTTCACCCGGCCTTGTTGCATGGAAACAAACGAGACAAGCTTTGTTTTTAGGTATTGTATCTTTGGTTAGTATACACCTTTTGCATTTCTTCACCCAAGCTTCAACATCACTGGACATGGTCAACCAATAATATTTTCTTCTCATTGAATTTAACATTCCACTTTTACTGATATGTCCAGCAAAATCATGACAGGCAGTTAGAATTTCAGTTTGTAATTCTTTTGGTATAATCAGCTGGAAAAGGACTTCACCATCCCTAGGACTTGTAATCCTTCTATATAGAATCCCTTGTTTGAATTGTAGACGAAATTTCTGCTTCCAATATTTCCAACTACTCCTATTTGTGAATGTTACCTTGTCAGCGTTAATCGTTAAAGCCTCTATTACGGGACCTAGCACTTCATCCCTTCTTTGCAAACACTTAATAGCTTCTGGTGAGAGTTCTAATTCCGTTTCAGCAGATAACTCTTCCCTTGTAGCTGTTACCACCTGTTGTTTTGCCTTGAGTTCAGGCCAGAACCTCCTTTGAATCTCTCCCATTTCTTCATTAAAGTCTTTATCAGAACTTTTACGCTCTTGATCTTCCAATCTGGAGAGTATATCGGCATTAATGTTGCTCCTGCCCACTTTATACTGGACTTCAAAATCAAAACTAGCTAATTGGGCCAACCATCTCTGGACCACTGCTTCAACATTTGCCGTGTTCAGATATTTCAATGGATTGTGGTCAGTCTTTACTATGAATTTTTTGTACATCAGATATTCTTTGAACTTTTCAGTTATTGCCCATTTTAAGGCTAGCAGTTCCAATTTGAAAGGACTATAATTTTGATCGTTTCGTTCTGTCTTCCGTAATCCCCTACTTGCATATGCAATTACTCGCTCTTTACCCTCCTGCACTTGGCTCAATATTGCGCCCAGTCCTTTAAAACTAGCGTCTGTTGTTACATTGAAGGGTAAACTGAAATCTGGATAGGCCAATATTGGTGGACTCATTAATCTTTCCCTCAAAACTTCAAAGGAACTTTGACATTCCCCAGTCCATACAACTTCTGCCAAACTACTTTTAGATTTTTTTCCACCAAGCAGAGCATGTAACGGTTTAGCAATTTGTGCAAAATGTTCAATAAATTTGCGGTAGTAACTTGCAAAACCTAAAAACTGTCTCACTTCTTTCACTGTCTTTGGCACAGGCCAATCTTTCAAGACTTTAGTTTTTTCTTCATCAGCTGTTATACCTTTTCCTGACACAATGTGCCCTAAATATTTTATTTCTTCTTGCATTAAAGCACATTTAGAAGGTTTTATTTTAAGACCGTATTCTTTGAGTCGTTCAAAAACTTTATCCAGTCGATCCATGTGTTCTTTAAACGTGCTGGAAAATATCAAAATGTCGTCCAAATAAATCAGGACTATATTCATAATATATTCATTCATCACTGTTTCCATTAATCGTGAAAAAGTGGCAGGGGCATTACTTAACCCGAATGGCATTCTGTTCCACTCAAATAAGCCAAAAGGAGTGGTTACAGCAGTTTTCCCTCTATCCTTTTCAGCCATTGCAACTTGGAAATAACCGGACGTTAAATCCAAACTTGAAAAGTATTTTGCCTTACCCAGGGTATCCAAGGCCTCGTCAATTCTAGGTAGAGGGTAGGCATCTTTCACAGTAACTTCATTAAGCTTCCGATAATCCACACAAAACCGTATTCCACCGTCTTTTTTTCTTATAATAACGGCAGGGGATGCCCAAGGACTGTAACTTTTTTGAAGTATATTTTGGTCTACCAAATCCTGTATATGTTTTTTGAATTCCTCATAAATATGTGGCGATACTCGTCTATACCTTTGCTTTAACGGCGGAGTATTACCAGTATCAATGGTATGTTCCACTGCTTTAGTGAACCCTATGTCCCGTTCGTCCTTAGAAAAAACAGTCCTGTGCTTGTATAGTAAGTCTCTTAATTCCCTTTGTTGTACTAAATCCATTAACTGCCAATTGACTTTAACGTCAGGAATCTCCCATTCCCGGGTTTCCAGCCGCTCCTGATTTTTGTCCTTCAACACTACTTCTGATTGAAATCCATCCCATTGGAATTCTAGTTGAGCTTTCTCTGAAGATTTTATTTCTTCCGGTTTAAAAATTTGAGCTACTGTAGCTCGTGGCCTTAATTGAATTAATTTATCAGTGGAATTCAAAAACCTCAATGGCACTTTTCCACAAGTAGCTTTAGTCAGAATCTTTGCCACTAACAACCCTTTTGGCATGGTTATCTTCTTTACAGTTGGTTCTACTGTCACACAAAATGAATTTAGTGTCCGTAACTTGTGACAAATACCAGTTGTCACCACTTCACTCAAAGGAGGAATTAAGCATTTTTTTGACCCAAATAGCTTGACATATCCTAGCGGTCCATTTATCTGTGAGAATTCTTGTTGCTTTTGAACTTCCACAGCAATTCTTGAGATTAACGCTTTATCCGGACTGCTATTTAAACAGAGTACATCCTGTAACCAACCTTTGACATTCTTTAGTATATTCGTTCCTAGGATTCCAGGAACTTGCTCTTCTCCAGTAGCTACATCCCAGGGTTCATCCCTAATAATGAAAAACCCGGTGTTGGGAATCTTTTGCCCAAAACATTCTACGTCAATTTCTAAGCACCCAATGACTGGTATCTCAAGTCCATTAGCTGCCGTCAGCGTAATCCATGCTGCATCTTTCAGACGATTTCCTACAGCTAAGTTTTTATAAAAGAAGGAAGCAGTTAGCGTACTCACTTCTGACCCTGTATCAATCAGACATTTAACTGGCATATCCCCAATGCGTATTTCCATAATTGGTCTAGGTCCCACGGCATTTTTCCTTAACTCTGTCATTGCAGATGGTTCTTCTGTCACCATTGTTCTCACTCCTCCACGAGATGTTGAAGGTTTGGGCGATTCTACTCTTTCATTACTTTTCGCCTCCCTCTTGCCAGACCTAGGTTCCACAGTTTCTTCTACTTGAGGTTCTCTTTTATCCACAAGTGGAACTGCCTTATTTCTCACTTCCGTGTCTCTTACTCGTTCACTTCTACAAAAGCGACTGATATGGCCTGGTTCCTGACAACGGAAACAAATTATGTCTCGGCCATTACTTCTTTCAGCAGCTCTTCTGTACTCAGCAGGTCTATATCTTCCATCCTCTCTTCTGTTCCTCCATCTAGTGGAACTTTCAGTATCCTCCACTCTCCTCTGAATCACTTCATAGAGATCCTGTTGCCTCTGATTCATGTCAGTGCCCATTTTTTCAACTGCCCTCGCCAATTGCTGAATGGCTTGGAGTGTTAGGTCTGTTTCCACCGCTGTAGCTCTTACGAAACCCTCATTTCTTCGGGGTAATATTCTCAAGCGGTCTCGCTCTCCATCACCGACTAGTCTCTCCTCTTCCTCCTCTCCTTCAATTGCTGCAGCCAGCAACTCCTGGAAGCTGATTCCTGGATTCTCTTTACTTTTCTTTTTCATTTCTCTATGTAAACTATCACTTTTTAATCCTAGGATCAACTGGTCCTTCAGAACTTCATCAACCTCCAGTATAGCCTGAGGTTTTCTTGCCAGTATCCTGTTCATTCTTTCAAATAACTCGCATCCAAATGATCTAACTGATTCTCCTGGTAGCTGTTTTCGCCCATAGAATTCGTGTTTTCTCAAATTTATTGGAGCTCTATCCCCAAACTCCTTCATCAAATGTTTAAACATATCTTCTACATCAGTTTTATCATCCTTGTACATTTTCATTACGTCACTAGCTGGTCCTTTTAAATGGTCTTGCACCACTTCCCATTGATCCTCTGGTGGCACTCGCAACACCTTCAGAGCTGATTTTGTCATTCTGATCCACTCTTCTACAGTGGGTTCACCAGTTTTCATATTCTGTCCAGAAAAATCCAGGATACGTTTATCCCTGGGTATATAAAGTGCAGGATATCTGGGAGCCTCCTCCAATTTTTCCAATAGCACTCTGGTCAAAGTACTGGATTCCTTTCGTTCATCCTGGAATGTTCTGAATACCTCCGCTTGTTCCCTATTAACCTTCTCCTGTTCTCTCAACTGGTTCCTTAACTCTTCCATCTCCCGCTTCCAGTCTTCCATATCTGAAGTAGAACCTGGCAGTTTCCAAGAGAAAACAGTCCTCTCCCCAAAATACCAAAAACTTTAAACAACAAATATTTTAAACCTCAGAGATACAAGTTGACTTGTTCCTTCAAGGAATGGGGTTTACAAAAAAAAATTTATTTTTAGGAACTCTGCTTAGAATGTTGAATTGCAGAAGATCCTGTCCCGTGACGCCATTTTTGTAAACCCGCACTATGATGTCATAAGTGCGCTCACTTGAAGGAACAGGCTCTGTAAGATGTCACAGTGTTTCCCCGCAAAATGATCAGAGCCTTTGCCAACCAAGGAAATTGTTACAAATCAAAATTTATTTAAACTAATTTCAAATTATTTCAGCATTTCAATTTCTTTCAGGTGTTAACAGAAATTCTATTCTTTTCTTTAATAGCAATCAATAACAGCTTGGAACTACTTTCAGACAATACATCAGATAAGTATTCACCTTTTTTAACCTTAAATATTGAACAATAATGTTAAAATTATTTTTTTCTATGTAAAGGACTGATTCTTTGTGTTGTTTATTTTGTTTCTTTCCAGGTCTCACAGTCAAGAACCCAAAGTAAGTATGTATTAATCTTTTAATTGAATTAAATCTTTTGTCCAAAGCTCATGCTGGTAAGTACTTAGCTGCAAGACAGCTGCAAACCTTCCTCAGCCTTCTTCTCTTTCTTGCGTTGGAGCTCGCTTTCCCGGTCCAGGTTATTATGGAGTGGATGAATACCTGATCTTTAATTAAATAAAAAGGAACAAAAACCCTGGCTCCCTGATGAATATAAGCCGAATTTCTGGGAATTTAAGTCAAAACTGGTGGCCAATTCACTAATTTCAAAGTCACAGGTAAGTATTATTCCCTTTCTCTACTCTGATCTCACTGTGTTTCCCTCACTAATAATGAGAAGGCTATTGTTGACTTTAATTGCTCTCTTATAGCCAGGTCCACTCACTCTCAAACCATACACCTTTCTCTCCCTTACACAACCCACGTCTGCAGATTCTTTCACCCTTTAGCACTCAAATCTTCCACACCCCTGCAGCACACCTGCCATACAGTAACCCCTCTCACTCACTATCACCCAAGTTCCACTCACCTGCAGCACCACTGACATACAGGGTCTGACTTCCTCAGTAACACAAGCACTTCTCCCACTCTAAACTCCCAATTCTCCACACACCTGCAGCACCCCTAGCACACAGATCTGACCCCCTCAGTGACACAGGCTCTTCTCCACACACCTGCAGCACCACTATCATACAGGTCTGACTCCCTCAGACAAGCACTTCTCACCTCATTAAATCTCAAACCTCTCACACACCTGCAGCACCCCCTCGCATACAGGTCTATCTCTTCCAGTGACACAAGCTCTTCTCCCACATTAAATCTCAAACCTCTCACACACCTGCAGCACCCCTAGCACACAGGTCTGTCTCTTCCAGTGACACAAGCTCTTCTCACTGTCTTACAGACTCGTCTCCCCTAGCAACAGCATCCCAGCTTGGCCATCTGACCCAACGGACCAATCAGCTGCTGACTTTCAGAATGTCAGCTAACTTTTTCAGTGAGAATCTAGGCACATTCTCCATCTTGAAATACATTTTTCCCATTAAAGTATATGGGAAAAATGAATTTCTATACAAAATACATAATAAATCACATTATACTTTAACAAAAATTGTACCACCATCCCAGTCACATTTTTCTGAATCCAGTCCACGTTTTCTTTTTGTTAAAACCATTAATATACACCATTTTAACATATTTTCACCCAAAAACCCCATAAAAGTTTACCAAAAATTACCAAAATTTCCACATGTATAAAGTCACACGTGCGCTCTCAAACCCCCGTCGTCTGAATTTTAAAAAACACTTCCAGAGCAGCGCACGACGCTCCGCACTGGAAAAACCTCAAAAATCCCTTTAAAATTACTTTTAAAAATTTTAAAGTACACAACTTATCTAAACAGACCCCCAGACCCCCCAACCATTAAAATAATAGTTTTTAAAAATTTAGGGAAGGCCCAACAACAAAACACCTCAAAAAGCTAAAAATTAAACAATTTTAACTCAAAACAGGCCATGGGACCTCTTACCTGACCCCTCTAACGTCCATCCTGGGGTCCTTTGAACTTTCCGGTTGCCCCGACGGTCCTCCGACGCCCCTCCTCTGCTTTTCTTCGGGCCACAATTCAAAATCGAGGCCCAGGCTTCATTTGCGGCCTACCGGCGTTTCCTGCATTCGCGCATGCGCCGATCCAGCGCACATGCAGGGAAACAAGCTCGAGGCCAGCCAGTCTCATCTCCTCCCGGCTCCGATCGCGGTCGCGGCATCGCGGTGGCGCGCCAATCGCGCCACCCGCGATTTTCAGCTGCTCCCTCTGCCTCCTCAGCCCCAGGACTTGCTCCGGTCCGAAATGGGACTCCAGAACATGGGAGCAGCCTGGGGAGCACAAAAAACGCGGCCACCACTCTGGATGGGCCAAAAAACGGCCCGAAAATCAGTCAGACCCACACGAGGGTCAGAAGAAAACAGGGCACTTCCCCCCAAAAACCCAAACTACCTTCCAGACTCCGGTAAGCCCCTTTAAAGGGGACACAAATCATTTTTATTAATTTTTTAACCCTTTACATTAACAACCTCCCACCACCTTCCTACTGAAGACAAGACCCCCTGCAAAGAGGACTGATCCTCCAAAACCCCCAGATATTTCCTATATACCTGCTCATATTTTTAACCATTTTAAGTTTAATCGCCAGGACCCCTCCCTGGCACTATAGGCCGCCGAACCCCCCAGTTGAATGAGGACCATCCGATGATCTGAGAAGTCTACCTCCACCAGCCTAGGCCCCCAGGGCAGGCCCCTTTCCTGACCAAAAACCGATCAATCCGGCTCTTACATTGTCATCTGGTAAACGTAAAACCCTTCCTTCTCCGCACAATGTTCCAGATGGACATCGACCAATGCCTGCCTCCTTCATAATCCCTGCCAGGCGCACCCCAATCATACCCACCTGCACCGACCTACCCCCACTATCCTTGTTCCGTAAGATGACATTAAAATCCCCCCCCCCCCCCCCCAAATGACCTGGCGCGAGTTATATAGATAGGGCTTGATTTTCCCAAATAAAAGTACTCTCTTCCGCTTACTCTGAGGGCCATACACATTCACTATACGCAGCGCCATTCCTTTCCATAGTACATCCACCATTAAGCACCTCCCACCCCTAACTCTACCACCCTTTGAATATCCAACCTGTGTGTCTTGAATAATATCCCTACCCCACCCCCGGTATCTTTCCCCCGCCAACCCCCAGACTGAAGGTCCCCATCTCCAGGCCCGTTTCGCTCACCTGATCTCCTCAAGGGATCTCAACCTAGTTTCCTGAAGCAGGAAACAATCTGCCGGTGTCTGAGAAAAGCACTCAAAAGCTAAGCATTGCGCCTTCTGAGAGGCGATGCTTGCCACATTAAGTGTGGTGAACATTAATAAGAGTCCTGCCATCATCATCCCCAATAGAAGTTAACTCTCTCAAAAAATTCTCCTTCCTTTGTACATGAACCTCCCCTTGTAGCAATCCACCATTCTGAGTCTGATCCCCTTCTATACTGCCATTACCCTCCCCTACCCAATCCCCCCAACCTCCCCACCCTTGCTATCCCCTCCACCCCCCCTTTCTTCCTCCCCTTCTTTTTAGTATCATCACAACAACCCCCTACACCAAATTCCCTCTCTCCATCCCCCCCCCCCCTCTGCTAATTCAACCTTATCAGCCCCTAAATCCTGTACTTGATCAGTTACTACCCTCTTGGACTTCCTCTTACCCCCCTTCCCCCTACCCAACTGAACCCTCTCTCCTTCCCCTCCCCCCTCTTCCTCCATCCCCCATCCCTCCTCACAACTTCCCCAAACCTTCCCTCCTTTCTTCTTACGCTGAGCACCCTCCCCCTGCTCCACCTCAGATTTCCGTTTTCCTTCTACTGCATCCCCAAGCCCTACCCTACCCCTTTCCTCCATCTGCTCTTCCTCCGCTCCCATACCCTCTTCTTCCTGATATCTATTGCCTAACCCCATCCCCTGTTCAGACTCCTTCCCATCTCCTGCCCATTTCCCCGTCCCCTGTACCCTTCCCTTTCTCTGTGGAACTTGTACCCAATCCCCCTCCACCTCCCTCTCCTCCCTCATCCCTTCCACCTGAACCCCCTCAATCACCTCCTCCCCACCCAGCTCCCACCGTCCTGCTCCCTGCTGCCCCCCACCTTTACCACTTGGACCCTGCCCTACCCCCAACCCCTCTGCCAATCCTCTAGGTCCTCTCTGCCTCCCATCTTCCCGCCCATCATGAGATGCCTGTGGGCAATCCCGAAAAGCATGTCCTAAGCTGCCACAGAGGTTACACCAAATAGAGGTGCAGTCATCAGTTGAATGATCTTTATTCCTGCATTTACCACATTGCACTACTGGACAGGACATGCTGAAATGTCTAAAGGACCTGCACCAGAAATATTGCCATGGCTGTCCCTTATAAAAGTAGAGACTCCGATCCCGGCCTATAAACGCCGCAGAGGGAATGTGCTGGACTACATGACCCCCTTGTTTTAATTTCACCATAGCCCCCCACCCACCCAAACCCTACTTGGATCCGGCAACTTGGAAAGTGGGGACCTTAACTCTGCATATCTCTGCAACCAGTATGATAGGTCTGCCCCTGATATGGATTCGTTACGCACCAATAGGGTCACCTGCACCAGGTCAGGTTTACTGATCGGGATAACCCTAAAATATTTCCACTCCTCCTTCCCATGAAACTCACATCATATTCCGGAATGTTAACCGGATGGATACAGGCATAGAAGTCTTCAGGTATGAATCCCAGCCCCATCACCAACTTCAACACTTGATCCCTAGATGGCACAGCCCCTTCCCCTATCCATTTAATTTGTACCACATTGCACCGTCTAGGTACTTGCCCACTCCCTCTCCCCACCCTCCCAAAACCCCTGTCAGCTCCCTCCTGACATGAAAACTCCCCCCCCCCTCTTTTCTTCTCCCCCCTAACTACTACAGCAAAGTACAAGGACCCTTGCCCTCATCACCCCCCTCTCCCTGCCTCTGAACTCATTTCAGCCATTCCCTCTTACTCCTCCCCCCCCCCATCCAATTGCCCCTTCTCATCCCCAACTACCCCCGCAACACCCCTTTCCTCCCCATCCTTCTCCCCTTCCCCTCCTCCTCCCTCCACAAGCCCCATCAATAACTTCCATAACATCAGATACATTGACTTCCTGCTGTCCCCCTTCCCCTACCATCCCCCTCCCTCCCTCCCTCTGCAAACATTCAATCCCCCTCCCTCCTGTCTGACCAGGCATAGCAGAAAAACTGTCATTTAAATGTATCAAGCCAAGTCTTTCTCTGGAGCAGTCTTTACTATGGCTGTCTTGCCCCCCATCATGCTCCTGCTGGTGCCGACCTCCAGGGGCATCCCCACTCGCCTGTGCACGATCTGCAGTCTGAGGCCCAGATGCACAAAACTTTAACAACCCTTTAACGAGGAAATTTTAAACCGTAGTATGCATTAAAGGCCATTTTCCGACAACACTAGCAGCTAATGAAAACGGAATGCAAACGAGTAACTACCATTGAAATGTGGACAATTCGGGATGCACTAACCATACCGACGATGGCAACGAATCATTTACCGTGACAAATTTAACGTGAGGTCAGACCTGTCGTTAAGGGCTGAGCTGTCATCTCCCCGCTTCCCCCTGCACCATAAAAACCCAAGCTGGTATGTTTAAAAACAAAAGTGAGATAAACAACACAAACACGCTTTCCCCTGCACAAAATTGAAAATCAAAACAAACATCAAAAAAGGATCGGGAGGGGGCAAAGGTGCTCATCAGGAGCGTCCTGTATGGACGGCCTTCCCCCTCCCCGCCCGAGATCGCCGCTGCTCCCCTTCTCCCTGTATTAAATAAAAACTCAAAAAAAAAATCAAAACTTTTGCAGCGCCGGACCCCCCTCCCTTCCTGTCTCTCTCTTTCTCCTTTTCCCACCACTGCTCCGCCTCCCGCCATCCTCTGCCCCCTGTGCCCCCCCCTGAGGTCATCACCACCGCTCCCCCCTCCACCGGGCCCCCCCTCCGCCTTACCGGGCCCACGCAGCGCCTCTCACCTGTGTGAAGGCGCTGCACGGGCAAGAAGAACAACAGCTGATTGATGCGAGTCTTCAGGACGTCTCTCCTTCCCTGACCTGGGCACGCCCCTGTCATAGACTTTTCAGAGTGACGGAGATAGTCCTGGTGCTGCCCCATTCTAATGCCAGTGAGGAACGGGTATTTAGCATGATTCAGAAGAACAAGACTCCTTTTCGAGCCACCTTGAGCTTGGATGGGACCATGGGCGTAGTTTGACTGTTTCATTTGGGGGGGGGGGGGGGCAAAGGGTGTGGCTTGGCACATTTGCATATTCATTTGCATATATACATCTCATACATATTCATTATGGCTATTAATAAAATCAACAAAAACATACACACACCAGACTAAAATGCTGAATATGAAGCCGGTATATCAAAAACAATAGGGCCAGACACAAAACCCTACAAAGAGACACTCAAAACCTATACAGAAAACTTAACACACAACAGTCTTAACCCACCTATGAAAAGACAGTGCTATAAATTTTACACTGGACCCTAGAGCACCAATATACCTGCTACTGGAAAACTGTAACAAGCTGAACTGTTACACATTCCTACACAAACACTACTGTCTCTCTTTGTTAAATTGTACAGCGCTGCGTAACCCTAGTAGCGCTCTAGAAATGTTAAGTAGTAGTAGTACATGCTAGCAGAATCCATCACGTCAGTCACATATGCAGAACATGGACAGATCCTCATGTGATACAAAATAGGAACCACAAAAAACATGCCCACAAAAACTGAAATATAGATCTCTTCAAGAAAGCTAGACTCTGTAAGCAGTGCAAATACTGGTAAAAGAGAAACATAAATGTATTTTCTCCTGTACTCTGCAAAATACAACAATAGAAAAAATGTACATTTCATAAAGCAGGCACATCTTAGTCCTTAAAGCGCATTAAATAAAAAGAATGTTTTCTTTTCTACCTTTGTTGTCTGAGCATTCTAATTTTCTAGTTGGTCTGGTCCCAGTCTCCACTTTCCATATATCAGTCTTGTCCTAAATTCTTTTGAAGGTTGACTTTCCATTTCTTCGCAAAATGATCGCTTACCACTTGCTACACTGACAGGAATTGTCAGCAATATTCTTAGAAACAAATTGCTATACATTGCAAAATAAGATAGCAGATGTAAATTCTCAAAGTGGACATATTCCAAACACTAAAATGAAAATAAAATGATTTTTTTCTACCTTTGTTGTCTGGTGACTTTCTTTTTCTGATCATGCTGGCCCAGTATCTGATTCTGCTGCTATCTGTCCTCTTAACTCCGTTTCCAGGGCTTCCTTTCCATTTATTTCTTTCTTTTCCTCCTTTCTTCTTCATTTCTGGTCTTCAGCTTCTGCCTATTTTCTTCATCCATGTGCAGTTTTTCTCCTCTCTTCCTTTTCCCTCAGGTAGAAGAGAGGACGAGGTCAAGACAGTGGCCAGATTGGTGAGTAGGGGTGGTGGAGCTCAGTTGGAGGTTGAAGGAGGAGGTTAGAGTGAGGAACTGAGAAGCGTATGAGTCGGATGGATTATCAGTGTGTATGTTAAAGTCACCGAGAATGAGGGATGGGGATGAGGGCTCAAGAAAAACGGAGAGCCAGGCATCGAAGTAGGTAAGGAAGGAAGGGAGGGACTTATCAGGGGGAGGCGGTAAATTACTGCATCTCTGAGTGGCAGCGGGTAGAATAAGATGGAGTGGACTTCAAAGGATGAGAAGCAGTGAGACTGCGGTAGGAGGAGAGGTTGAAAACTGCAGGAGGGCGAAAGTAGTAGCCCGACGCCGCCACCGCGGCCAACTGGGCGGGGAGAATGGGAGAAAAGAAAACCTCCGAGGCATAGGGCCGCAACTGAGGCAGAGTCGTCAGGGGTCAGCCAGGTTTCAGTTAAGGGCGAGCAGTTGAAGGGAATGGGAGATGAAGAGATCATGGGTGAAGGAAAGTTTGTTGCAGACCGAGCGGGCATTCCACATGGCACACGAGAAGGGGAGGGGGGGAGGAGGGGAATAGAGATGAGATTGGAGATATCGCGGAAACGTTTGCATGGATGAGACGAGGACGAGGCCAGGTGTGGGGGACCTGGGTTGGGATTGATGTCTCCCGCGGATAGCAGAAGGAGCAAGAGAGTGCGGAGGGTGGGGGAGGTAGGGCGACAAAGGCGACTAAGACGGGATGCACTTAGGAGGAATGTGGAAGGGTTCATGGCAGGAAGGAGGTGTTGAAGGTTGAGAGCTAGGAAGGAGGAGGGGGACAGTAGGGATGGTGAGGTGGTGGGGGACGGGTGGGTAGAGTATTGCAGTAGTGAGCAGGACTGGAGAGGGCATGGATGGGCAGTGAGTTCGTGCGGTATACAGCGGTGGGAGGGGGAAAAGATTAGGGAGGGACAGGGCAAGGAAGAGAATGTGTATGGGGGCCATAAGTAGTATATAGTATATATACTAATACACTGTATATACTATATACATATATACATAAGTAGTATATACTATACTATATACACTGTATATACTATATACACTGTAGTATATAGTGTTGTTCTCATTTACACAATCTGTTATTGCAATTCCAGTGGTTGTAGTTGTACAGTGTGTTGTTACTGGAGGCTGTTGTAACTGTTGTTCTGTTCGTCTTTGTCTCTGTAAATATGTTGTCTTATTTCGGTTTGTTAATCTTGCTTCATCAGTGTTTTTGTGTAATCGTGTGTGTTCTATGGCACTGTGTTTTTTTTGTTTCAAAGCTGCACGCCTTTTTCTTTGTGCTTCTTTTTTTTTCTTTCTACGGTTTGCCTCTTCCTCTGCACTGAGTGTTGTTGTATGTTGTTTTCTGGGTCTTTTGCTTGTAGTGGCGTCTTCGTTGACTTGTGTGTTCTGTTGCTCTCTCATAGCTGAACGTCTTTTTCTTTGGTTTTCGTTTATTTTTTGTTTACATTTTGCCAGTTCTTCAGTAGTTAGTGTGTTATATTTTGTGTCCTTTTCTTTTTCCTTGCTCTTGCTTGTTGACTTATATGTATCTTTTGTTCCTCTGATAGAGCTGCACACCTTTTCCTTTCTGCTTCTGCATGTTTCTTTTTCCGTTCTGCCAGTTGTTCTGTAGTTATTGTTTTAATATTTGGTTTCCTTTTCCTTGTCCGTGCAGTAGGTTGTTCATTTTCCTGTAGTCGTTGGTCCACATTCAGAACTGAATTTATGTCTTGTTGTGGTTGAGTTGTTTGTTGTTGACGTTTTTGCTGTTTCTCATCAGTTAGTGTTGTTTTTTGTTTGACCATTTCCTTGTACAGTTTTCTTTATTTTTACGTGTGTTTTCATTCTGAGTTTGAGACGCCTTCTTTTTCCTTTTTGCTTCTGTTTGTTGTTTACACTCATCACGCTCCAGAGTAGTCAGTGTTTGTTGTGGATATTTGAGATCTGCGTGTACAGTACATCTGATGTTCGTTGTAGTTTTTGCTTGTGTGGTATCCATATCCTGTTAATGTGCTGTATGGAAGTGTGCGTGGTAACGTAGTGAGTGTGAGACTCAGGTTCTGTATCAGAGAGTGATTGTGTGTGTGTGTCTCAGAGCCACAGTGTGTGAGACTGTGAGAGAGATTAAATAGTGGATCAATGTGTCAGGCTGGTGACAGGTTTTGTTTGCACCGTATTCTATTAAATGCTGTTTGCCAGTTGTTCACTCTGTATTTGTGGTTGATGGAACAATGGGAAGTGTAGATGAATGGTCAGTCCAAGTGTATGTTCCACTGCTCCTTGCTTCGTATTGGTGTGTCAGTGTTCTGAAAGAATGAAATGGGAGTATGTAAGTTACCATGTAATGCCAATTATGTATTAAATTATAAATGTTAGGTCACAGCATGTAGGTGAGGGTTAGAAAAGAGGTTTGTGTGAGGTTCGTAATTAGTAGTAGTGCATATGTGTGAGTCTGAGACTATATGTGTCAGAGACAGCGAGTATGTGTGTGTCACTGTGTATGTTTGACACATAGAGTGGACTATTTGTGAGTAACAGTTGTAAGTGTGACAGAGGTAGTAAGTATGTGTGTGAAAGACAGAGACAGAGTGTGTGACATAGAGAGGGAGACAGTGTCTGTGACAGTGACTGTAAGTTAAAAAGAAAGAGTGTGTGTGTTTGTGTGTCAGAGTGAGAAAAAGAGATTTTGTGTTTTTAGGCGACAGTTTGTTTGATTAGTTGTTTTTGTGTGAATGCATATATGTTCATCAATATTTGTTTTCCTTTCTGTCCCTATCCGCCACCATGATGCATACCTGGGAGTCCAGTGTTTCAGAGTTGTTCAGTTTCGTTTTGTGTTTCACAGTGTCAGTCCGTTGAGCTTGCTTTTGTTTTTCCTCTTTCCTTCTGTGTGTTTTTGTCCACGCAGCTTGTTTTCTGTGTGTCCACTTGTCAGATCTAATAATATTGGCAAACTTTTGGGCTGTATTTGAATAATTGGCATGTGATCCAGACATTACCAGGTTTTGAAAATAGCAAGTTAAGACTAGCATTTAGTAGAGGACGCAATTTAAAAGAAATTCTGGCGCCATCTGCTTACGACAATCAACATCATTGCAGAGAAATATTACCATGGTCATGTAACGTGTGGACAGTGCACAATGTGCCCCATTATGTTGGAAGCTACAGAATTTATTGACCCCCAAACAAGAAGAAATATAATCTATGTCAAACTACTTCTTGTGTTTCCGATTGGGTGGTGTATTGCATTCGATGCGGTTGCAATAAACGGTATGTTGGTCAGACATCTCGCAAATTATCCATTAGATTAAGTGAACATAAAAGTAATATCATCACGAGGAAGACCACGGCTCCTCTTGCTGTGCACTGCAATAAAGAAGGACATTCTTTTGACAGCTTAAAATGCATTGTACTTCAGCAATTGAGACGGTATCCAGGGGGAGGAGAGGAAGCTCCTCCTACTAAGACTGGAACAACGTTGGATCTTCCGTTTACACACTCTGCACCCATTTGGTCTAAATTCTAAAATAGAATGGAATCAATTCTTCTGATCATTCTTTTTCTTATTATTTTTTGTTCAAAAGGATATGTTTAGATTTTAGATTTCTTATCCTTTGACGAACGTTTCTGGGGGTGGAGTCAGTGTAGGCGTCTGACGTCAATATATAAAAAGACTGCAGCCATTTTGGTATCATTTGGCAGATGAATTTGGATAAAAAAATCACCTTGTAAGAGCCAAGGAAGATGTGTTTAAGAGCTCTGAAAGTTTGGGGAGACTATACTGATGCATGTTTTCTTTTCAGATCTTTACAGTCAAACACCACGAACCCTGAGGCAGTACTTCGAAACTTTGGCCGAGGTTGGGCCGTGGATGGTGTCTGTTGACTGTTTTTGTGAAAAGTATTTGAGCATATTAGCCATACTAAAAGAGGTTTTTGGCTATGATGATTTAGAGGACCTCCTTATGTTGATTCTATCAACGATAGAGTGTTCCTCTAGATTTTGAGGCATTTCTTCTAATTAAAAAATATACATACATCAGATAAATATGGATATTTATCATAGCTAGATTTTCATTCTATTTGTATATCCTAGCTTGCTCTTTGTGGTGCTTTAGGCAACTCTTTTCAAGGCAACAGGACCCTTGATATTTGCGTGTGTCCAATAGAGTGCCTGTTGAAATTGACACCGACTGTCCCTCACAGGAAGGTTCCTCCCTCTGCAAGTTGACAACGACAGAGGGCAGCTCCACCTCACACTATTACCTCAGGCAAGCCACCACCCCCTAGAAATAAAAAAAAACTCTGAATGTTGAGCACCTGATTCTCATAACATGATGTCTGTTTTGGTGGCCCTTTACTATGTGAAAAAATCTCAGCACCAATAAAACCCCTCAAAATGACCCAATGATAGCAATTTAGGACAACTTACTACTCTAACTGAGGATAGCTTATTTTGTTGTGACAGTTCCTTTCTGTGCATATGTTGCACACACTGGCATGTTTCTAAATATAACTGAACTAAAATAACAATTTACAATGACAACGTGGATACAGCAGCTGATAGTTTTGTGTACTTTGTTTTGGGTGTACCAATATGGCAGCTGCGGGGGGGGGGGGGGGAGGAGGAGAGGCGGGGACCGGCTTCAGCTTTGTGACATCATGCCGTCTCCTGTTTTTCCTCCAACCTTCTTGCACTAACCCACAGCCTCATTATCTCCCATCTCTTCAGTTGCTGCTGCCTCCTCCTTTCAACTGCTACATCAGTGAACATGAGAGATTTCCAGTGTAAGGACCAGGAAGTCTGTTCAAAATATTAGAGATTTAAGGGGACAGAACTTGTACTATATACGTCATACTATAATGTACTGGAGCTCTGATCTTACTGACTGAGGTCATATAACAAAGTCTGTTACAGAAACATACTAACATAGTAGATGATGGCAGATAAAGACCTGTATGGTCCATCCAGTCTACCCAACAAGATAAACATGATAATGAAACTGTGACTGACGCTGTCCTGTCTGCTGTTCCAGGCATTGGTCACATTCAAGGACGTTTCTGCTTATTTCTTGGAAGTGGACTGGAATATTCTGGGAGAATGGCAGAAGGAGCTGTACAAGAAAGTCATCAGGAGATTCATGACATCCTCAAATCACAAGGTAAATGTGTCTTCTCTATCATGTACCACACATTATGGAATCAATGGTATAAAAATCACAGGTCCCATGGGAAATTGGGCACATGCAATTTAATTGCATAATTAGCACCGACACTTGGGCACTCATGATCAATTATCATCACTATTTGGCATTAATTTAAACTTATACGTGGATCCAGAAGGGGGTGAGGACCGGGAGGTGCATGGGTTGGATCAGGGGTGTTCCTGGAATTTGCACACAGTGTTACAGAATAAGTGAGACTCACGCCTAATTTAGCATATCCAGTTGGTGTAAATCTTCACACCCAAAATTGGTTAGGAATCCCGGCACAAAACACTATTTTATAAACAGCACCTAACTCTGAGAACTGTTATGTTTAAATCATCTTTATTAAAACAATCGATGATCACCAAAAACATCACTTGCATTGGTATACAGCAGTTTAATTCCCGTATACAGGACGTTATCTAACAATACATTTTAAATTAAGATGAAATCTCCCTCCCCCAACCACCCCCCTTCTCCCTCCCCCTTCATGAAACCTTCCATAGTCTTATACCTTGTACACCATTGGGCAAGTACACTACATTATAGGAAAATTAAGCCTGATTTAATAACCGGCTGTGGGGTGTAATGTGTCCCAGAATCGTTCCCAGGTGCTCTGAAATCTCACACCTTGTTTTGAGTTGATGTCGCTAATTCCAACGTGCTCTAACTTAATGAAGTCAATCATATGAGTTCGCCATATTGCCAAAGTGTGCGTACAAGGTTGCCTCCAACACAACAATATCACTTTCTTCTCCATGAGCATTGCCTGACATAAAAATGACGTGAAGCCTGGTGGACTGGACTTTTGACATTGGGTTATATTGAAAAGAAGTAACAGGTTTTGTGCCACTGTACATTTCCAAAGATTGGAAATGGCCCACAACAGTTGTGCCCAAAAGTGGCTGATTACCGGACAATTCCAAAACATATGGCTTAAATTCTCTAGTCTCTGATGACATTTTGGGCAGTTTCCCTCTCCACGAAATGTACAGTCTCAGCGCAAACTTGTATTGTAATTCCACATAATGAGTGAATGGAAGATGTTTCAAGGTGTTCAAAACAAATACTTGAAATTGTTCCGTTGTCAGTACTGTTGCAAGTTCTGCTGACCAAATCTTCGCAAAGTGGCTATAATTCAGTTCTTCTGTAGAGTCCAATAGGTATCTATGATGATATGAAAATGCCAGACCCTTAAGAGAAAAACTACACTGGCTTCCTTTAAGAGAACACATTGCATTCAAGGTCTGCACCCTGGTTCATAAGATCATACATGATGAAGCTCTGGGGTATATGTCAGGCTTCATAGACCTACCAACCAGGAACTCTACCAGTTCATCACATATGTTCCTGAATCTCCACTATCCCAACTGTAAAGGACTAAAATATAAATAAACATATGCATCCGGTTTCTCCTACATAAGCACACAAATCTGGAATGAATGAGCAAAATCCATAAAAACAACCCACGACATAATTAATTTCCGTATATTATTGAAAACCAACTTATTCAAGAAAGCATACTACAATAACTCATCCTAAATGCCAGTTAACAAAATGTACACTGGATCTACACAAAACGTTACTCTTTATTTCCTAATTGTTCATACTAATTGTATCATAAATTGAAGTTTAATATTCCTGATTGCTCAAGCTAATTTATCACGAATGAAGTTTAATCTAATACCTTTCATTTCTTATTATAAAATGAACTTCCCTTACCCGAATACCTTATCCATTCTGTCTCCGCTACCTTAACTATGTATTTCTCTTTTCTGGAACTGGTGTAATCACCATTACGCAGCGCCGTAGCGAGGGTGCTTGACACCCGGGGCGGGTCGCCGCTGCGCACCCCCCCCGGGTGCATCACGGTGCACCCTCCCCCCCTGAAACGCACCCTTACCTTGCAGCGGGGGGCAGGCGGTAGGGCCGATCCGCCCCCAGTGCACATCACTGGGAGCTGCGTCGGCTCAGCTGCTTCCCTGCTCTCTCTGCCCCGGAACAGGAAGTAACCTGTTCTGGGGCAGAAAGAGCAGGGAACCAGCGAGCCAACACCCCCCCCCCCCCAGCGGCGTGCACCCGGGGCGGACTGCTCCACCGCCCCCCCTTCCTACGCCACTGCCATTACGGAACTATGTAATCCACATTGAGCCTGCAAATAGGTGGGAAAATGTGGGATACAAATGCTACAAATAAATATCGCAAAGGCACTAATGTTTGCGCACCCAGCGTTAACGCTGTGTTTAAGGTGTCTTGAACGTCTTCTGTCAGGTTGGTCCATCCCAAAGCTGTTACAGTGGCACAATTGCATATATGCAAAAAGATCTATAGCCTGAGAACTGTTTATAGAATAGGGATTAGCTCCAATTTTTATCAGTCAGTTTTTTGGCACCATATACAGAACTTTAGTCCTCTATGTACACAGACACACTCATGTACTGCTTATTCAGAACAGGAAATGGATGGAACCTCCCCAAATCCTTCTACAGATAAATTTAAATACCATTTTCCTCCTTATTCACAGGTTATTCAATTGTTAATCCTGATGTTATATTCAAGATACAAAAGGAAGATGAGAAATATTTTGCCCCACATTTTGAGTGGGAGGGAAAAGAAAACCCAGATGATCCCATGAAGAGTGAGTAGATGTTTTGGAGACTTACATATAGTAACACTAGTAAATCAGGCCCGTTTCTGACACAAATGAAATGGGTGCTAGCGAGGTTTTTGTCAGAGTGTGTATGTTTGAGAGAGTGTGTGTGAGAGTAACTGTGTGTGAGACAGAGAGAGTGAATGTGTTTGTGACAGAGTGAGATTGCTGGGTGCGAGTGTGTCTGCTCTGTCCCCTGCCCCCCCTTCAGCCACCCAGCGATTCTCCTCTCTCCCCTGCTCCCCCTGCAGCCACCCAGCGATTATCCTTTTTCCTTGCCCCCCCCCCCCCTGTATCCACCCAGGGATGATCTTCTCTCCCCTGCCCCCCTCCCGCCACCCAGCGAGTCTCCTCTGTCCCCTGCCCCCCCTCCAGCCACCCAGCGATTGTCCTCCCTGCCCCCCCTCCAGCCACCCAGTGATTCTCCTTTTTCCTCTGGCCCCCCTCCAGCCACCCAGCGATTCTCCATTTTCCCTTGCCCCCCACTGATGCTCTTCTCTCCCCTGCCCCCCCTTCCAGGCACCCAGCGAATCTCCTGTCTCCCCTGCCCCATCGATTCGCCGCTGTGTGCCCGCCCCCCCACCTGTGGTTGGTCAGCTTTTGCATCCGCCCTCCCACCTCTGGTTGGTCAGCTGTTGCGTGACGTACGTACCTGGAAGTATGGTACATCACTTCAGGGTTCAAGGGCTCTGTCTTCTCCTGGTTCTCCTCTTATCTCTCCCATCGTACCTTCAGAGTACACTCTCTTGGTTCATCCTCCTCCCCTATCCCGCTCTCTGTTGGAGTTCCTCAGGGATCTGTCCTTGGGCCCCTCCTTTTTTAATCTACACCTCTTCCTTAGGCTCCCTGATCTCATCTCATGGTTTCCACTATCATCTTTATGCTGATGACACCCAGCTGTATCTCTCCACACCAGACATCATTGCGGAAACCCAGGCCAAAGTATCGGCCTGCTTATCCGACATTGCTGCCTGGATGTCCAACCGCCACCTGAAACTGAACATGGCCAAGACTGAACTTATTGTTTTCCCACCCAAACCCACTTCTCCTCTCCCTTCACTCTCTATCTCAGTTGATAACACCCTCATCATCCCCGTCTCATCTGCCCGCAACCTCGGTGTCATCTTCAACTCCTCTCTCTCCTTCTCTGCGCATATCCAGCAGATAGCCAAGACCTGTCACTTCTTCCTCTACAACATTAACAAAATTCGCCCCTTCCTCTCTGAGCACACCACCCGAACTCTCATCCACTCTCTCATTACCTCTCGCCTTGACTACTGCAACCTACTCCTCACCAGCCTCCCACTTAGCCACCTATCCCCCCTTCAGTCCATCCAGAACTCTGCCGCATGTCTTATCTTCCGCCTTGACCGATATACTCATATCACCCCTCTCCTCAAGTCACTTCACTGGCTTCCAATCAGATACCGCATACAGTTCAAGCTTCTCCTACTAACCTACAAATGCACTCGATCTGCAGCCCCTCCTTACCTCTCTACCCTCATCTCCCCTTACGTCCCTACCCGTAACCTCCGCTCTCAAGACAAATCCCTCCTTTCAGTACCCTTCTCCACCACCGCCAACTCTAGGCTCCGCCCTTTCTGCCTCGCCTCACCCTATGCTTGGAGCAAACTCCCTGAGCCCATACGCTAGGCCCCCTCCCTACCCATCTTCAAATCATTGCTCAAAGCCCACCTCTTCAATGTCGCTTTCGGCACCTAATCACACCCTCTACTCAGGAAATCTAGACTACCCCAACTTGACATTCGTCCTTTAGATTGTAAGCTCTTCTGAGCGGGACCGTCCTTTATTATATTTTTTTACAGCGCTGCGTAACCCTAGTAGCGCTCTAGAAATGTTAGTAGTAGTAATAGTACCAGTGCGTACCAGTTCCGTGGGTGCTAGTCCAGTGTTGGGTGGTGGATTTGCCTGCTGCTGCCAGCCCTCATCAGCGCCACAGGGCTCACGATTGCCGTCCCCCGCGGTGCTCTGAACCTGAGAACCTGACATCCTGTAACCCGTTGGCTCTAGAAAGTTTCTTTCAGCAGCAACTCCTCCTCCTACTATTACTATTAGCATTTCTATAGCGCTACAAACGACGTGAGGACTTACCCGGTTTGTAGTTTCCCACTTCTTCCCTGTCTCCACTTTTGTAAGAGGGACCACATCTTCGCATCTCCAATCTTGCAGAACCTCTCACCGCTATAAAAAAGATCTATTAAATAAATCTTTTAGAGTCCCATAGGCTTTGTCCACTTTCAGATTCCCAGCTGTTTATAAACTCTTCTGTAAACGGCACAGTATCCACTCCATTCCCAGATGTTCTTTCGGCAGCCGACCGCAGTCCTTCTCCAGTCCTTCTCCGTGAACACCGAAGAGAAGTCATTGTTTAGCATGTTCACTTTATCTTCATCACTCTCCACATAGCCATTCTCATTATTTTTTTGTCTTGCAATTCCATTCCTATCTCTTCTCCTTTCTCCAATATATCTGAAAAAGGTCTTGTCACCTCTCTTTACATCTTTAGCCATTTTTTTTCTTCCGCTTGCCCTTTCGTTAGCCATATTTCCCTCTTTGCTTCCTTGAGTTTAATTCGATAATCTTTTCCGTGAACCTCTCATTGCGTTCTTTTGTATTTCTTGAACAAAGCCTCTTTTGCTCTTATGTTTTCAGCTACTTGTTTGGAGAACCACATGGGCTTCCTGTTTCTCTTGTTTTGTTTACTTTCCTTCCTTTAGCTTTGACCACTGATTTCCACTTCTCCTACGCCTTCCCATGCCAACAGCTCCTTCTTCTTAAAATCCATTTCCTAATTTAGTATCATCGTATCCTTGTTGAATCCTTCTAATGTGTTTTCCTCTTAACAGACCTTCCGAGTATAACATCTGTGATCTCACTGAGTGTAAACAAGAGGAAGATCTCCCCTTGATGGATCCTCCTGAATCGGATACGTCTGAACAGACTCACCCTCCTGTAACAAGTAAGTATAAAATTCCTCCTGCACCTCTTACTAAAGTTTTCCTGGATTATTTAGGAATTGAGATCTGGTGGGATAAGAAGCCATTATCCTCTTGTAAAGCAGATACTGCCAGGGTGTGTGATTGAGCAGCATTATTACTACAGACTACTATTTAAAATTTCTAAAGTGCCCCGTAGCGCTGTACACAGACATGTAAAAGACAGTTCCTGCTCTTCTACTACCATGTTTCCCCGAAAATAAGACACTGTCTTATATTCATTTTGCCCCCCAAAATGCGCTAGGTCTTATTTCAGGGGCTGTCTTATTTTTCGGGGAAACATCGGGGTTGGCCCGCCCATCCTCCGTCACTCCCGGAACTAACCTTAAATGCCTCCTTTCACCTTCGCAGCAAGCAGCAGCAGGGCAGGCCACTCCTTCCTTCCGTGTCCCGCCCTCGCCTGATATAACGTCTGCGAGTGCAGGGCATGGAAGGAAGGAGATGTCTGCCCTGCTGCTGCTTGCTGCGAAGGTGAAAGGACTGGGAGGCGTTTAAGGTTAGTTCGGGAGCGACACAGGTTGGGTGGAGGGGGGGGGCCCGGCAACCTCGGGTGGGGGGGGGGGCGGCCTTGTCCGGCTCTCGGCGGCCCTGCTTTCAACAAAAATTGCTAGGTCTTACTTTCGGGGGAGGCCTTATATCTACCAATTCAGGAAACCTCTACTAGGTCTTATTTTCGGGAGATGTCTTACTTTCGGGGAAACACGGTAATACTACTACTTATCATTTCTATACTGCTACTAAACGTACACAGCACTTTTTCCATCTCTACTCTCTGGGGAGCTTGGCGGTATGGTTTTTGCCCTGCCCCTTTCAACTACATCACCAGTATCAACTGAGTCGCTGCACTGCGAAGGTACGCTGCTTCTGAGATGTGCTATGCCCCTTAGTCTGCCCCTTTGTGGCCTATTGTAGGTGTTATGGCTGCTAGGTTTTTTTTTTTTTTTAACTATATTGAATATCTTCCATGTAAGTGATTTAGCAGTTTCCAGTTTTATTTGTTTTGTGGCACTTGATATAGTCAACTATCAGGCACTTTCTGTCCCGAATAAGCTCACAAATATTAGTTGTACCTGGGGCAATTCAGGGTTAAGTGATTGCCCAGGGTCACAAGGAGCTGCAGAGAAAATTGAAACCCAGTTCCCCAGGATCTCAACCCACCACTGGTGTCCCAGTAGAATCTGATTTCTAATCTACAGAAACTAGATGAAGAACAGCCTATGCCAGAAAAAATACCTCCTGATCAAAGATATTTCCATTATATTTATGCAGTAGCAGTGTGTATAATAGAGCTGTTTGTAGCTGTTGAGAAAGGAGTTGCTCACCACAGTATGAAAATATCGGAGTATTTCTAGAATACATTTCTGATGATGATCAGTACAGCAGTACCCTTCTTTTTTTTGGTTCTGTACCAGTGGACAAGCCTGGGGAAACAACATAATTCTGCACCCTTATAGGCTCTGTGTTAACTTTTTTTTTTAAATTAATTGTATTATCTTTATTTTTTCACAATGTCAAGCCTGCCATTTTAATCCAATTTGAGCAAAAAGGATTCAGAACTGAGCCTCAGGGATCTGAGGAAACAGGAAATCTGACCATAACAGGCAGATGTGAGGAACTGCCTGAAGCATGTGATGAAGCTTCGATTAAAGCTAGTAATGAGGTGATACAAAGTTTTCCTATAAGAAAGATGCCTCCTGTGGACCAGGGATAGTGAGAATGAGGTGTTATAATCACAGAACCCACACTATAAACCCTAAGCCCTGAAATAAGACTCCTAAACTCCTCAGCAGTTTACAAACCTGACAGGTGATGGAGGGCTGTCTCACTGTCATGGACAACTGAAGCAGGGGCAATCAGGGAGCTGTTAAGTGCTGTCTCTCAAGAGGATGGGCAGGGTCCATAGACAACCAGCAGGCAGGTAGCAGGCCATGTTTAATGAGCTTTAGATGTCTTCGTGGTGCGGCCAGCTCGGATCAGGGTTGTTACCTGGTTTACTGACGCAGTTCCTCGGAAAACTACTCCAGATAACCTCATGTTTCTTTAGAGGCTTCTTATACCATTTCTTGGGTGACTCAAGCCTCAAAGTCTGGAACAGCAAGTTTGAGGATTCCCAATTTTGTGGCTTAGGGAACCATAACACTAGTCCACAAGAGCCGTGTAGCAAAGTCAATCTGACAATGACATTCACTGTTCCAGTAAAAAAAAAAAATGCTATAATATTTCATGAAGGACCCTTTTGCTCCCACAGTGTGAGGTTTGCCACCTTCACCCCATTCTTTCCCTTCTCTCCATAGCAGAAACTCCTGGAAAAACATGCTCAGTACGTGAGGATATTACTTCCTTTGGAGGCTAGATCCTTGGTATTGGATCACTTCCTGCCTCACCAAAGTGATGCTTTCCTTTTATGTGATCTGACCTCCAAGACAGCACAGAGGCTGCCAGACTAGAGATGGGACTTCTCTACTATGTCCCTGTTGGGCTTCTCTATATAACTCTCTCTGTCTGCTTCAGTGCTTCCAAATCTAGTATTCTATGATCCTTGACAAATCAGACTTAGTCTTTGAGAACCAGGAGCTCTTTGCACTGAGTACACATATATGATCTCTCACCAACTGGGAGATAAGCATACATGTGGCACTTAATTCAAAAGACTGGATAGCACCCATCTTGCTACTAGACCACTGTCTGCATCTTAGTATCGGTGAGTGTTTAGTTATTCAAACACTCTAAGAGAGTAGGGGTACCTAAATTAATATAAAGGGCCTTAAGATTATTTGGTATATTTTATGCTTTATGTTTGTTTCTCACTTAACTGCAAGTAAATTACACTTGCTCTGTTTTCTTCAGGGCTGATCCCAGCACTCTCCACTTTCCTGCCTTTAGACAGTATTCAACCAACTTGTCTCTCCCTTACCTGTTCAGCTGCTTCTGCCTCTCCTTTCATCCACCCTTAGCAGTTCTGTGGTTTCTATAACTTCCATGAGACAGTTTGTGTTTTCACTTTGATGTACACAGCTGGAACAGTTTACCCTTGAAGTTGTGGTGGGAGTAGCATTATTTGATTTTTGGGGGAAAAAAAATAGAGCCTTCACTGTATTTTTCTGCTTAACAATTTTATTTTGAATGATTTTTTGTTTCTATTATTTCTTTTTATGTGAACTATTACATGTGTTTCTTGTAAACCATCTAGAAATATGTTGATAGGTGTATATTTAATAAAATGAAATGAAAAAAAATAATGAAACTTTGATGTAGGGTGTCCTGTTTGCTGTTCTAGGCATTGGTCACATTCATGGATGTTGCTGCTTATTTCTTGGAAGCGGACTGGGACCTTCTGGGCGAATGGCAGAAGGAGCTGTACAAGAAGGTCATCAAGGAGATTCATGACATCCTCATCTCACGAGGTAAATATGTGTTTTCTGTCATCTACCACACAAGCACATAAAAATCACAGGAACTAGATACCATGGGCACCTGAAATTTAGATCCTGGCTTCTGATGCCATCCCATATTCAACAGGAGCCTGCAAAAGACTCCACTGCTACAAGATCTGCAAAAGATGCTGCTCTCTGTTGTAAGATAAGATGTAGACCTTAAACTAGAGACTTCACACAACACCAGCTGGAGTTGCTCCCATTCGTTGCCGGAGAATGTAATGAAGGCAGTTAGCTTAGCAGAGTTTAAAAAGGGGTTAGATGGTTTCCTAAAGGACAAGTCCATAAACCACTACTAAATGGACTTGGGAAAAATCCACAATTCCAGGAACAGCATCTATAGAATGTTTCTACGTTTGGGAAGCTTGCCAGGTGTCCTTGGCCTGGATTGGCCGCTGTCGTGGACAGGATGCTGGGATCGATGGACCCTTGGTCTTTTCCCAGTGTGGCATTACTTATGTACTTATGTACATTCCTATACAGAAGACCAGAGAGAGATTTCTTCTGAGACTTCTGCATAATGTTGTGACTTATCAGTTGCACACTAGTTAACTATATTTTACAATATGTAACCCCTTTAAATGGTAACCAGAAGACTGGCACCTGCAATGCCTCCACCTAGGAGAGCTATGAAGAGAAAATCTCTTTACCAGAAAACCTCTATGATATAATCTTAATCAAGTGTTAGGCCACTGCTGCCTCTTCTCTCCAAGCTTTGTCAGACAAATACACCCCTCCCCCCCCCAAGATACCTATACACAGACTTCCATGCACACATCACGCACTGCTCCATCAAAACATGAAGCAGAGGGAACCTCCTGAGGGATTCTACAAGTACAATTTAAATGTAATTTTCCTACTTATCAACAGGTTATTCAATTGTTAATCCTGATGTTATATTCAAGATTAAAAAAGAAGATGATAAATATTTAATTCAACAATCTGAGTGGGAGTGGAAAAAAAACCCCAAATGACTCCACCAACAGTAAGTAAATGGTTTAGATTTAATGGGCTTTGCATTTTTAGGTCACAGGACATGGGTCATTAACGTCAAACAAAATAACCGACAGCATCTCCTAACAGAAAAAATTAAGAACAAGTGTACATTTTTTACATAACGAACTGCCACCCCCTATAATAACCGAGTGTTAGTGTTGCTACGGTCATCCTCGTGACATGAGGATGTCATGAATCTTCTTGACGATCTTCTTGTAAAGCTCCTTCTGCCATTCAACCAGAATGTCCCAGTCCACTTGCGAGAAATAAGCAGCAACATCCTTGAATGTAACCAATGCCTAGAACAGCAAATGGGACATCTGTCACGAAACACCTAGCCATCCACGTGGGGTTACCCCACAGCCACTTTATCCCCAGCACAGCTCAGGTCTGCCTGCACCTGCCGCTTGTGCTCTATACTAGCACCCGCCTCCCACTGGCTGGGTCACAACTGCCTCTGGGCAAGTCTCTCATTCTCAAAATATCTCCAGTGATTTCTAGGTTACTGGGGCCAATTTTCCAGTGGTCCCACAATTCCCAGAAAGCACTCACAGACCCAACACATAAACCACCAGGATTGTTTATCAGTCCAGACAAGCAGAGACAATAAACAACTGTTCATTGTCTTAAAAATATATTGAACAACTAGTAAAAAAAGGCCCGTTTCTCACACAAATGAAACAGGCGCTAGCAAGGTTATCCGAGTTCCAGCCTGTCCCCTCCCTCCCACCCTCTCATCTGAGTTCCAGGCCCCCATGTCCTCCAAGTTCCAGGCCCCCCTCTCCTCCGAGTTCCAGGCCCCGCCCCTCCCTCCCTCTCCCCCATCTCCCCCTCCCCTCCCCCTCCTCCATGCCCCTCTCCTCCCCTCCCCCTCTCCTCTCCTCCCCCTCTCCTTCTCCTTCTCCTCCCAGGCCCCCGCCCACTCTCCCCCTCTCCTCCCCCTCTCCCTCTCCTCCAAGTTCCATACCCCCCGCCCACCCTCCCCCTCCTCCCACTCTCCTCCCACCCTCCCCCTCTTCTCCTCCCCTTCTCCTCTCCTCCGAGTTCCATGCCCGCCCACCCACCCTCCCCCTCTCCTCCCCTCCGAGTTCCATGCCCCCCTGCCCACCCTCCCCCTCTCCTCTCCCAACATTCTATTCACTTTCCTAGCCGCAGCAGCACACTGAGCAGAAGGTTTCAGTGTATTATCGACGACGACACCCAGATCCCTTTCTTGGCCCGTAACTCCTAACGTGGAACCTTGCATGACGTAGCTATAATTCAAGTTCTTTTTCCCACATGCATCACCTTGCACTTGCTCACAATAACCGTCATCTGCCATTTAGCCACCCAGTCTTGTAAGGTCCTTCTGCAATTTTTCACAATCTTGTTGCGAGTTAACAACTTTGAATAACTTTGTGTCATCAGCAAATTTAATTACCTCGCTAGTTACTCCCATCTCTAAATAATTTATAAATATATTAAAAAGCAGCGGTCCTAGCACAGACCCCTGAGGAACCCCACTAGCTACCCTTCTCCATTGAGAATACTACCCATTTAATCCCTGTTTCCTATCCTTCAGCCAGTTTTAATCCACAATAGGACCTTTCCTTCTATCCCATGACCCTCCAATTTCCTCTGTAGCCTTTCATGAGGCACCTTGTCAAACGCCTTTTGAAAATCCAGATACGCAATATCAACCGGACCCCTTTGTCTACATGTTTGTTTACTCCTTCAAAGAATTGAAATAAATTGGTCAAGCAAGATTTCCCCACACAAAAGTTGTGCCAACTTGGTCTCAGTAATCCATGTCCTTGGATGTGCTCTGTAATTTTGTTTTTAATAAGAGCCTCTACCATTTTCCCCAGCACCGACATCAGACTCACCGGTCTATAATTTCCAGGATCTCCCCTGGAACCTTTTTTAAAAATGGGCGTTACATTGGCCACCCTCCAATCTTCCGGTATCACGCTTGATTTTAAGGATAAATTGCATATCACTAACAGTAGCTCCGCAAGTTCATTTTTCAGTTCTATCAGTACTCTAGGATGAATACCATCCGGTCCAGGAGATTTGCTACTGTTCAGTTTGCCGAACTGCCCCATTACATCATCCAGGTTTACCGTGAAGTCTGTAAGTTTCTCCGACTCTTCCGCTTGAAATACCATTTCCAACACCGGTATCCCACCCAAATCTTCCTCGGTGAAGACCGAAGCAAAGAATTCATTCAATCTCTTCGCTACGTCGTTGTCTTCCTTGATCGCCCTTTTTACCCCTGGTCATCCAGCGGCCCAACCAATTCTTTTGCCAGCTTCCTGCTTTTTTTTTATTTTATTTTTTTTAATTTATGATTTTACAATTTTACATCCATTTCAAAAATGTAATAGATACAGAAAATATATTTTAAACATACTATAACATAGGAAATATAATCATTCTTATATTGACCACAAACTACACCACATTATGAGGCAAGAAACTAGGAATAACAAAATAAAGGAAAAATTAATTGAGTTTAATTTACTCTGCAAGAGGAAGAAACCCTGACTACTCGCTAGCCGATTTAACAACATATTTAAAGTGGGGCCTCAGGTCTGATCATCAATCTTACTATGTTTTTTCAAATCTATATATATTTGCATTTTTCTGGGGTCAATGGCTTCCTGCTTTTAATATACCGAAAATTTTTTTTACTAGGAGTGGCCTAGTGGTTAGGGTGGTGGACTTTGGTCCTGGCGAACTGAGGAACTGAGTTCAATTCCCACTTCAGACACAGGCAGCTCCTTGTGACTCTGGGCAAGTCACTTAACCCTCCATCGCCCCATGTAAGCCGCATTGAGCCTGCCATGAGTGGGAAAGCGTGGGGTACAAATGTAACATAAATAAATAAGTAATCCCTCTTGGCCTTCTTTATCTGCGCCTTGCAATTGCTTTGACACTCCTTATGCTGCTTCTTGTTATTTTCAGACGGTTCCTTCTTCCATTTTCTGAAGGTGTTTCTTTTAGCCCTAATAGCTACCTTCACCTCACTTTTCAACCACCCCGGCTGTTTTTTGGACTTCCATCTTTCTTTACTAATTCGCGGAATATGTTTGGCCTGGGCCTCCAGGATGGTATTTTTGAACAGCGTCCATGCCTGTTGTACAGTTTTTACCCTCTCAGTTGCCCCCCTAAGCTTTTTTTTTAACCATTCTTCTCATTTTATCATAGTCTCCTTTTTAAAAGTTAAACGTGAACGTATTTGACTTCCTGTGTATAGTTACTTCCAGGTTGATATCAAAACTGATCATATTATGATCACTGTTATCAAGCGGCCCCAGTACCATAACGTCTCTCACCAGATCATGTGCTTTACTAAGGACTAAGTCTAGAATTTTTCCTTTTCTCGTCGGCTCCTGCACCAGCTGCGCCATAAAGCTAACCTTGATTTCATCAAGGAATTGTACCTCTCTAGCATGTCCTGATGTTACATTTGCCCAATCTATATTTGGATAATTGAAGTCACCCGTTATTATCACTTTGCCCATTTTGTTTGCGTCTCTGATTTCTTTTATCATTTCTGCGTCTACCTGCTCATCCTGTCGAGGCGGACAGTAGTACACTCCTATCACCGTGTTCCCTTTTACACATGGAATTTCAACCCACAATGATTCAAAGGTGTGATTTGTGTCCTGTTTCTCTTGTTTTTGTTTACTTTCCTTGTGTGAAGATTGGTTGCCCTATTTTTAGCAGTTTTTAGCTTGGACCACTGCACTTCCGCTTCACCTATCCTGACCCATGCCATCAGCTCCTTCTTCAGATATTCCTCCATTTTACCAAAATCAGTACGTCTGTATCTTGAAACACCTAGCACCTGCCTGGGGTTACCTGTGGCCACCTGAAGAGTCTGCCCATCACTTTTACTTTGTTCCCCTCCCCTCTACCTATACCCTCTAGCCCCATCTACCTACTGCTCCTCCTCCACCCCAACCCCATCTTCTACTTCATTCCCCTCCCCTCTACCCATAACCCCTAGCCCCATCTAACTCATGCTCCTTCCCCTAGTCCCATCCAGCTTCTCCTCTGTTTTCCTTCCCCACCCACACTCCCTAGCCCTATCTCCTTTTCCAACCCCCTCCCCCACAGCCCCTCTACCCCTAGCCCCATCTGCCTCCTGCTTCTCCCCCCACCCCATCCATCTTCTGCTCCTTCCTTCCTCCCCCCACACACCAGTTTCATCCATTTTCTGCTTTCCAGGATCTCTTGTCTATTTGACTTATTTTTCCCACCATCATTTCCATCCATCTTCTGCACCTTCCTTCCTCTTCCCACACACCAGTTTCATCCATTTTCTGCTTTCCAGGATCTCTTGTCTATTTGACTTATTTTTTCCCACCATCATTTCCTCTGTGTCCCTGTCCCTATTCCCATGTTCAGTATCTGCCTTCTGTGTCCCCATTCCTCCCCTGTCCCATTTCTCCCCTTTTTACCTCTGCACTTCCACCCTAGCCTCTTCTCAGTCTCCCTGTGCCCGTTGCAATGCAGCCCCTTCATTCACGCTCTCTCTCTCTCTCTCTGCAGTAAAGCTACTTATTCTCTCTCTATATACCCCTTGCCATCCAGCCTATTCTGTCTCTTTCTCTCTCTTTCTGTCCTATGCAATGTCTCTTCTCTCCCTCATTCTCTCTCTGTTCCCCCTGCCATGCAGCCTTCTCTTTTTCTATGCCCCCTGCCATTTTTCATCTTTACTCTCTCTCTCTCTCTCTCTGTTTTGTTCTTACCAAAGTTAAAATAAGAAAGTATTTTGCAGCAAAAATAACGCAAGGTAATTGGGCTACACAGGCAAAAGGGAGAAACCGGCAGGAGGAACACTTATAGGTGAGACCAACAAGTGAGAGATGGTCAGTGGTCTTCTTGCCCCTTCCTTACAAGAGACTTATATACAATTTCTCTTAGCTTAGAATTCAAAGAAGTTGGTTCTGTAAAATCTTATTTTATTTTTGATTGAGAAGGCACATAAAGGATGCATTTCCTGGGACCCAATTGGGCCCATTCTTGTTAGAACTTCTTATTGCAGTTATAGAAGGTAAGGGGTCATGGTTCTGAGGACAAGGTGACATTCTCAGGAACCAGTTGGTTTTACTGTTCCATCTTTTTTTCTCTCTCGCCTTAAGGCACCCAGGTCTCTTCACCTGCTCTGTTCCCTCCATAACCCTCCAGTCATAATATAGCGCTGATGGAAACACTGGCCACCTGCTTCCTTCTCTCCAGCTGTTTCCCTCTTTCATCATACCTCAACAATTGAAGAGTCCAATACTTCAATAAGATACATAGAAATCTTCTTGAATTTAAACAAGATGCAGACCTCAACACACCCGGACTAATAATACTTTTCACGTCTTTAACTGGGGTTGTTTATGGTCATCATTGGTCTCACTTTCTTGTGGATTGTTCTATAATTTTCTTTAAATCCTTTTATTTTAATCAATCTTTCAATTTTTTTCAAAACATAGATCCTTTTAAATCTTACTCCTTTATTTCTTTCAGTCATTGAATCTCCCTTTCACTGAAACTTAGTTTAACATTTTTTCTGTATATAGTAAAATGTTGCACACTTAGCTGTGGCTTCCTGTTTCATCAAACATAATCGTGGACATAATTATACTGTAGCAGATTTCCTTTCAGGGAAAGGGGAGGTTTCTTCTGAGATAATTTAATTGCTTAGGCCTGAGTAGTGCAGGGGAATGTTTTTTATGTTTTGTTTAATCCACAGTAAGAGAAATGTGTTTAATATATTCACGCCTGTAAATCTGTACCCTTCATATTTACTAGGCCATATTCTCAAGAATCCCCTGGGGCTGCCTAACCCCCAGTGTTCAGTGGCATTAAAGCAGGTAGTACCGGTACCCTGAATATTGCCTCTGATCGCTCACAAAATAAGGGTCGGTTTTGAGGGGGAGGCATATAGGAGGAGCCCAGGGTTATGCGGGTGCCGGCTGGCTCACATAGGACATAAATTACTGGATATGGGACTGGCACCCACATAACTTTTTTTTTTTTTTAATTTCACCCCCCCCCCCCCCTCCTCTCCCGGCTCTTATGACAATGTTCCATCCCTTCTCCTCCCCCCTCTTCCCGGTTCTACCTCTAGCCCAGGTGCTCCAGTGGATTTTCTGGGGTAGGAGCACATTCTCCTCGCTCCTGCCCACCTTAATAAGTATATCCTTTTCCATAGCTGTAAAATTAATGATCGTACTCTTCTATTTTATCCAACAGATGATGGATTTGGGAATGAGAGTGAAAGAGTGAGAATGTGCGATGAGCAGCAGAAAGAGGAATGGAAACACGAAGACTCCTCCAGAGACAGCACAGATCCTTTAGCAGACTGTGAAGGAGGTATTGGTAGCATAATACCAACCAGTGAGAAAGCAGCAGCTCAGAAAGGAGAAAGATTAGAAAGACAAAAGAGAAACTGTAGCTTTTCCTCAAGACTTGTACAATCTGGAAGACTCAGCGGGGAGAGAGATTTTAAAAGTGTTGATGTTTGGGAAACCTTTACTACCGACTCCAATTTTATTGACCACAACATAAGTGGGCTTAGTACTGAAGTTCAGGACTGTCAAGGTATGCACAAAACTAACCCATCTGGATACTCTGGAAACTGTGAAAAACCATGTAAACGTTCTGAATGTGATAAATGTTTCAATGAGAAAAGGAACCTACAACTGCATCAAATAGGGCACATGGAACATAAACCATTTAAATGTTCAGAATGTGATAAATGCTTCACATCCAAGTGTGGTCTTGAAAGGCACCACAGGACTCATACTGGAGAGAAACCATTTCATGTTCAGAATGTGATAAATGTTTCACATCCAAGCGTGGTCTTGAAAGTCACCACAGGACTCATACAGGAGTGAAACTATTTAAATGTTCAGAATGTGATAAATGGTGCAGAACCAAGGCAAACCTGGACACCCACAAAATGACTCATATAGGAGAGAAACCATTTAAATGTTTAGAATGTGAAAAATCCTTCACATCCAAGAAAGATCTCATACAGGACTCATACAGGAGAGAAACCATTTCATTATTCAGAATGTGACAAATCCTTTGGGTTTGAACGGAGTCTAAGATGGCACAAATTGACTCATACAGGAGAGAAACCATTTCAATGTTCAGAATGTGATAAATCCTTTAGGTTGCTAGAGCAAGTGAAACGGCATGAAAAGATTCATACTGGCGAGAAACCATTTCAATGTTCAGAATGTGATAAATCCTTTAGGTTGAAAGAGCACATGAAACAGCACGAAAAGATTCATACTGGAGAGAAACCATTTAAATGTTCAAAATGTGATAAATGGTTCACATTCAAGAGAGATCTTGAAAGGCACCACAACACTCATACAAGAGAGAAACCATTTCAGTGTTCAGAATGTGATAAAAGACACCAAGAAAAAGACAAGTGAACCCACCAATTACCGCCCAGTAGCATCTATCCCTCTAGCAGTCAAACTGATGGAAAGCATGGCAACCAAACAACTCGGTGATTACATAAACAAATTCTCAATCTTACATGAATCACAATCAGGATTTCGCCCCCTCCATAACACTGAAACAGTACTCATCACGCTCCTGGCCAAATTCAAGCAGGAAATAGCAACAGGTAAAAGCATACTTCTCCTTCAATTTGACATGTCTAGTTCATTTGACATGGTAAACCATAAAATACTAGTAAGACTTCTAGATTACTTTGGTATTGGTGGAAACATACTGAGTTGGATCAAAAGTTTCCTAACCACTAGAACATACCAAGTGAAATCAAATTCAAACATATCATCACCGTGGAAAGTCGGTTGCGGAGTACCTCAAGGATCACCACTATCACCAATCCTCTTACTAGCTAAGTCCTTATCCAACCAAGGCTTCAACCCATTCATCTATGCAGACAACGTCACAATATACATACCCTACAAACATGATCTGACAGAAATCACCAACGAAATCAAGCTTAACCTAAACATCATGGGTTCATAGGCATTTCAACTAAAACTCAATACAGATAAAACACACTGTCTCATCATCTCATCCCAACACAATACGAACAAACCCACAATTCTTCACGAGGGAAACATTTCGCAGCCTGATACAATCAATGGTACTAAGTCATGCAGACTACTGCAATGGAATTTACGCGAGATGCAAAGAACAACTCATAAAGAAACTTCAGACCGCCCAAAACACAGCAGCCAGGCTTATATTTGGAAAAACACGATTCAAAAGCGCCAAACCCCTCTGAGAAAAACTACACTGGCTCCCAATCAAAGAACATATTGCTTTCAAAATCTGCATCCTGGTCCATAAAATTATCTACGGCGAAGCCCTGGGTTACATGACAGCCCTCATAGACCTACCAACAAGAAACACAATGGAATCATCACGAACATACCTAAATCTCCACTACCCAAGCTGCAATGGACTCAAGTACAAATCAACTTATGCATCCAGCTTCTCCTACATAAGCACACAACCGTGGAACGCAGTACCAAAAGCCATGAAAACAACGTACGACCACCTAAACTTCCAGAAATCACTAAAAACCAACCTGTTCAAAAAGGCATACCCAACCTAAGTGCCTAAACCCTGCAACACAATGAAACCAAAGCTTGTAATAGACTCTGCATAACTCTTCCCCTCTACAAATCCCCAATGTGTCTATAACACATGAACCTTATTCGACCACAACAACTCTTTGTATTTGTTTCTCTACCGGAGATGGCGTCCACCTCTACGGTACAATGTAAGCCACATTGAGCCTGCAAATAGGTGGGGAAATGTGGGATACAAATATAACAAATTAACAAAATAAATAAATAGAGCAGAGAAACCATTTAAATGTTCAGAATGTGATACATGTTTCAGAACCACCTTGTAAGCCACAAAAGGACTCATACAGGAGTGAAACCATTTCAGTGTTCATAATGCGATAAATGCTTCAAATGCAAGACCCACCTGAATAATCACAAAAAGACTCATACAGGAGAGAAACCATTTACATGTTCAGAATGTGATAAATCCTTTAGCTTCAAAGGGATTCTGAAACTGCACAAAATGACTCATACTGGAGAGAAACCATTTAAATGTTCAGAATATGATAAATATTTCAGAACTAAGGCTGAGTTGAAACTTCATGGAAAGACTCTGTATATTCTTTCCTATAATAGACCTGTTGCTGGGGGCTGGGCCTGAGGCCTGTACTATAGGCCTGTTACTAAGGGCTAGGTCTTAGGCCTGTGTTTTGCTCAGTTTGGTTCTCGGAACTTGGCTTAACAGGTTGGCATCTTTGCAACACACAGTACTTTTCTCAGGAGCTGAAATCATGCCTTTTATATAAGGTAACCTTGGCAGTTGCTGACAGACTAGTTTCAGTCTGAGCCTAAGATGTCCAGAGTATTTCATTTGGGAAGATAGACAGAGAGAGGACACAAGGAGGGGCAAGGTGGCGTCTGAATAAGGACGTGTGTGAAACAGCTCCTCACTCAACTCCCCCTCGCTGTTTCTTTTTCCCTTAAAAAAATATATATATTTCCATGCCCAAGAGAAGGGGCAAACAGAGGGCTTACCCTGCTCCCTCTGCGAGACAGGAATTGGGACCGATGGATTGTTTCACTGTTCCCCTTGTAGAATTGACTGGGCAACAACCCTTGCTGCAGGAGGGATCGATGAGAGGAGAACCGACCCCCCTGCCTGAGGGAGAGGTCACGCTGAGCCCAGAGGAACGGAGTCCTCCTTCGATGCCGGCAATGCTGACAGACCAAAGCCCCGGATTGATTAGACCCGATGAGGAGATGTCTGATCTTGGAGCAGGGGCAGACTCTGCTAGCAGAATGCCAAGTGCAGCAGTGCTGGTGGCTACTGCTGAGAATACCGAAGGGGGAGTAGGAGTCCAATCACAAGAGAGCAAGACTGGCTCTGAGAGAGGAGCTCAGGAAGAGGTAACATTGAAACTATTTCCTAAAAAAAATGGAGAAAATAACCCTAGAAAAAATTTGGGATGCTTTGGAAAGTTTAGAAGAGTCTCTAACCCAGAAATTATCTCCAATAGTTAAATTTACTCAAACTAATCAAGCTAAAGTAGCAGATTTGGAAAAACAGTTGGAGCAAACTAAAACTTTTGAACAAATGATTAAACTTGAAACAAATCAAATTAAAGAGAGTCAAATAACTTTAATAAAAGAAAATGTATACCTATATAGGAAAATCGAAACTTTAGAAAATCTACAAAGTATGAAAACATTGAGATTTATAAACTTTCCTAAAGTTCCAGCAGTGGCTCCTTTAATAACATTTAAAAGATATCTTTCTGAAGTGTTAAAAATTACTGAACAATTGTTTCCACCTATGTTAAGAAACCAAGTGAGCGCATAATACCATCTACGGAGACTCCATTTGAGGAGCTAAATTTGAATTTATCTCAAACAATTGAAGATGAACTATGTGGAGTACAACCTGCTACATTAATTATAGACTTTGTTCTACAGCCGGGTCGGGATTGGATCTTGAAAACTTTCTTTAAACATAGACATGAAGTTTTTTTTGAATTGCAAAGTCAAAGTATTCCCAGATATTGCTAGACAAACTCAGAAAAGACGTGTCTTTTTTTGAAACTTTGTGATCATGTATTGTCACGGGGGGAATTTTCTGGCTTAATTTTCCTTGCAAGTGTGTTGTTAAATTTCAATCAATTAAATATGTTTTTTTTTTTGAGAGTGACCAATTAACAAAATTCCTGGACTCCAGACAAGAACCAGTCGTAAACTCTCTGGTGCTTCCTCTATTAGTATTTACTCCATGATAGGATAAGCAGGAATATGTTCTAGTCATTTTTTCCTATGTTAACCAATTTTTGAATAGTACCTTGCCTATATTGTGGACTTTAGCAGTAATTATCATTTAATAGATTTTGCTTATAAAATATTTCTTGTATGGTATAATAATACTCCTTTTCTGTACAAGCGTTTCTTGTAAAATTCATTAAAAATTATAAATAAAATTTAAAAAAAAAAAGAGAGAGGACACAAGGGTATTGTTCTGGCTATGCACTTAGAACTCATAAGTAATTAGCCAATGGCCACTGACTGTTCACGTGGACACACATCAGGAGAGAGTGATATAACACAGGAATAGCCATAAATGGCACAGACTAGTTTCTGATTCTAGTTTGGGAAAAGTCACATGATTTCTGGGAAAGCAGAACTTGTAACTGTATATATGTGATGTCCGGGAGGTGTTAGCTGAGCAGTCCCTTGTCTTTCAGCGGTCCAAGGGCTCATGTAGCTCCAGTGTCCGAGAGCCTGAGACCATGACACTCTCCTCTGATTTCCAGGCCCCCCTCTCTGTCCTCTGAGTTCCAGGCCCCCGCCCTCCCTCCCTCCCTCTCCTCTGAGTTCCAGGCCCCCCTCTCCTTCAAGTTCCAGACCCCCCTCCCTCCCTCTCCTCCGAGTTCCAGGCCCCTGTCTCCTCTGAGTTCCGGGCCCCTTCCCTCCCTCCCCCTCCCTCTGAGTTCTAGCCTGGCCCCCTCTCTCCCTCTCATCTGAGTTCCAGGTCCCTTTCCCTCTCCTCTGAGTTCCAGGCCCCCATCCCCTCTGAGTTCCAGGCCCCCCTCCCCTCCGAGTTCCATGCTCCCCTCTCCTCCGAGTTCCAGACCCCCGCGCCTCCCTCCCTCTCTCTCTCCCCTCCGAGTGGCAGCCCGACCTGCATTGGCCGCCCTCTTCTCCCAGTCCTATGCCTGCCCCTCACCTTCCTGCGTGCCGCCCAGAATGTAGAAGTTCTTACCTCGGGGTCCGGTGGCAGCAGTGATAGGCGAGCAGGCACTGTGCTTCAGCCTGCCTTCCTTTCTGTCTCAGCTCTGCCTCTGGTCCCGCCCTTCCGAAAACAGGAAATGAGGGCGGGACCAGAGGCAGAGCTGAGACAGATGTATAACCTCAGCACATTCCTGAAGAAAAAGGTATGTTTTTAGATTCTGAAGAGAGCGTTCCTCTCACACATCCTGCTCAGTCGCCATCTTGGATTCTCATATATCTTTTACCGACCTTTAATGATGTATTAAAATAGCTCATTTTAAATTTCAACCTAGTATTATATAATCTATTATAAGAACTGATACTTTTCAAAATGTGTACCATTCTACTGATGCATGTTCTTCACTCTTTGGAAACTTAAACGCATAAAACCATATTTTCCTAGAGATGTTTTTCACACTTTAGTACAATCACTGGTCATTAGCCGTCTTGATTATTTCAATGGCATCTACTCAGGGTGCAAAGATGTGCTTTTGAAAAAACTACAGACAGCTCAGAATACGGCTGCCAGGCTCATTTATGGTGCATCTAGATTTGAAAGTACAAGGCCTCTGCGAGAGAAACTGCACTGGCTTCTTGTCAAAGACCGTATCACTTTAAAAATTTGCGCTCTGGTGCACAAAATCATCTATGGTGAAGCCCCTGCATACATGGACACCCTAATCAACTTGCCACCAAGGAACTCCCACAGATCCTCATGAACATACTTAAACCTCCATTACCCAGTATATAATAGACTTAAATACAAAAGCACCTACGCATCAACTTTCTCCTACACTAGCGCTCATCTCTGGAATGATCTGCCTAAACTGGTGAAACTTACTACTGATCACCCTACTTTCAAAAAGCGCCTCAAGGCCTTTCTATTTGGCAAAGCATACGCGTCACTACTGCCAGGCATCTCTACCTTCTGATCTGTCTTACCCCGGTGTCACATTACACAACGCTGCTCTTTCTCTTTTACTTTACCTCGCGTTTGCCTTTTCCCCCATTATACTTCTAGGACATCAATTGTTTGACCCCTGATATGCTGTGTTTTTATGTAGATTGTTGTAAGCCACATTGGGCCTGCCCATGGGTGGGAAATTGTGGGATATAAATGCTGTAAATAAATAAATAAATGTTAGTAATGTAAGCCACATTGAACCTGAACTCTTCTTGGACTAATCTCCTATATAATAATTTGTCAATCTGCGTCCTGTATGCAAATGAGCTACTACGTAATCGGCTCGCCTCCAGCCTTCCCTTCCCTCTCAGTGTCCCGCCCTCACGGAAGAGGAAGCTATGTCAGAGGAAGGCGGGACACTGAGAGGGAAGGAAAAGGGAAGGTGGAAGGCGAGCCGAGCCTGCTGCCTTCACTGACGCCACTGCAACTTGAGGTAAAATAAAAGTTTTAAAGGAAGGGCGGCAGGAAGAAAAGCAGGGCTGTTGTATGAGAAGAGGGCGGGCAGGTGAGGGCTGGGGTTGAATTGGAACTCGGGTGCTTAAAAGGGGGGCAGGTGGGGGCTGGGGCGAGTCACTGGACATGGATGGGATGGGAGGGGAGGGCAGAGGAGAATTGCTGGACATGGATGAGAGGGGAGAATCGCTGGGCAGGGAAGAGAGGAGAAATCGCTTAGACGATAGCCTTGCTAGAGCCTGTTTCATTTTTGGAGAAATGGGCTTTTTTGCTTGTGTGGGATAAAAATGTCATAAATAAAATAAATATATAAGCAACCAAAAACCCAGCTGACTGAACTATTTAAGTGAAAAGGACTATTTACTGCAGTGAGTTTATCCATCTACTCTGGAGTAATTGTCAAAATTAATGTGTAATAGTTGCTACCGTATTAAATGTTGGTGCATGTGAATTTTCATGTTAACAGTTAATGAAGTTTAGAGTGAAGGAGGAGCCTAATAGTGCAGTGAGCCGAAAACATAGGGAACTAGGTTCAGTTCCCACTGCAGCTCCTTGTGATTCTGGGCAAGTCACTTAACCCTCCATTGCCCAAGGTACAAAATAAGTACCTGTATGTAATACGTAAACCATTTTGATTGTAACTACTGAAAGGCAGTATATCAAATCCAGTTCCCTTTCCTAAATAGCCCCCGAGTGTTTCCCTATTTAATTGGAGGATGACTCAGAAATCTATTCAATACATAACATTATTCCAATAAAAAGATGTCACCAACAACTTTATTATTGACTATTATATCAACTTAATTTTATATTCAAATTGTGTAGAATATCTAATTGTAGCTATAATATAAAATATGTGAAATTTAGGATGGCCTCAACCAATGATGCAGTTTCTGGGTAAACAAAGGACATTCAACTTGGACTTACCCAACTGATAACAATATTTAAATTAATCCATCGTTTACACAAATATTAATAATTCTAGTTTTTTGATACATATTTTCTGCTGTTCCTTTCAGGTCTCAGTAGAATAACGTAGCACTTAGGGAAAAAGATACAGCCAAGAAGTCCAGCACTGGAGGACAGAATAGCAAATATTTCCACTGCCACCATGTACTTGCCCTTGGTGCTCAGGTACGTTGGGATGAAGGAGACCCATACATTGCAGAACACCAGCATGCTGAAGGTGATGTACTTGGCCTCATTGAACCTGTCAGGTAGATTTCTTGCTAGGAAAGCTACGATGAAGCTGATGCCTGCCAGAAATCCCAGATAACCCAGAACACAGTAAAATGCAACTATTGACCCTTCATTACATTCAGTTAGTATTGTTCCAATTTCTGATTCCATATTAAGAGATGGGAATGGGGGAGCAATGACCAACCAGGTAAGACACAGAACAGTTTGAATAAAGGAACAGAAAAGGACTATAGAAATTGAGATCCTGGAACCCATCAATTTCCGGAGCTTGCTTCCAGGCTTGGTGGCATGAAAGGCAATGACCACAGTGATGGTTTTTGCCAATATAGAGGAGAGAGTGATAGAGAAACTGATCCCAAAAGCAGTCTGTCGGAGAACACAGGTCACTTTGTCAGGGTGGCCGATGAATACTAAGGAGCAGAGGAAGCAGAGCATGAGGGAGATCAGGAGAATGTAACTAATGTCTCGGTTGTTGGCTTTCACTATGGGAGTGTCCTTGTAATGAATAAAGATCCCCAAAATGACAGTATTAATGATAAATAAGAAAATACAGATGAAAATCAAAGTTATCCCCAAAGGCTCTTCATAGGTCAGAAAGGATATCACTTTTGGGATGCAGGCATCTTTCTTCTGATTGGGCCATTGGTTGACTGGGCATTTCATACAAGAGTCCATATCTGTGAATGAAAAATAATTCCCTATTATCTCATAAATAGCATCAGCTACAGAACAGTAACTTTTCCCTTATAATAAGGTTTGTTTCAAAATGACAGACAGTAGCAAACATTAAACAAGTAATGAACGATGAAGTTCCTGTAAATGAAATCATGCATTATCACTTAGAAGTACTTGCACCTGAAATGTATGCTTTTAAAGGATTCTATACGTCTTATTTAATAGGGGTGTGATTAGTTTTGCTAGCAGTATCCAGATCATGTTTTTGGATTAGATGCTATAAGGGGATGCTTGCTTTAGGGAGCGTCCCCTTATAGCATACCAAAAAGGAAAACCCATTGGAGAAATACTTACGTACAAACACATAGATTACGAAACTGACATGGGTCAGGTGGGCCACACCAGCTGTGGAGCATATCAGTGGTGTGAACACACTTGAGGGCTTGCTATGGAGACTTCCCAATTCTTAACAGACAGTAATATCTCATTCTGCTCCACAGCTGTTGTGTATGTGATATTATGTCCTTGCGATCTTATATATGTAGGTGGCACAAAAAGAGCAGTCAAAGATCGCTTAACAGAACACAAGTCTCATATAAAAAACACAATGTTAACTTCGCCATTGGTAGCCCACTGGTGGGAAAAGGGTCATACTACTGCTGACATAAGATGTAGAGTTATTGATAAAATTCAGATTGGGTGGGAGGGAGGTGATACTACAAGTTCCTTAACATCAAGGAACAGAGGTGGATATACCATCTGAATACCATATATCCCAACGGGTTAAACTTGGAGTTGGATGGGGGGTCTTGAGGTATTGCCCTTTAAAAGGCTGTCATTATGGAGAATGTATGATGGTGTCTCTATGAAAAAGTGGGCGTCTTCAGCCCAGTCGCCATTTTATAGACTTTGCATAATTAAATGAGAGCTGTAGCGATTAAGGTGAGAGCTTATCAGATGTAAAGCTAAAATATAGTTTTGTTATTGATGAACATAAATCTTGATCCCACCTATTGCTTTTCAGGACCAAACCCTGAGGCAGTTTCTCGAAACATGGACCATGTCGGTGTGGGTCCGCTTATGCTTTATTAGAATGCAAATAAAGCTAAGTAGCATTTTATTAAAAATTGAAAAATATATGAAAGTTTATAAAAATTATTAAAGTTTAAAAGACCGATGATGACTGCAGTGAGTCACTGAGCAGTGATCCCAGTGTGAAATGAGTTACTGCTGAGGTCTCTGAATAAGCTCCACAACTTTGATGTTTTTCTAAAGGCAGGAGTGCATGCATATTTACTGGCCCATATTGGGTCTTCAATTAAGGGAAATGGGACTTGATATATTTCTTTTTTGCAACTACTGTCAAAGTGGTTTACATATATTCAGGTACTTATTTTGTACCAGGGGCAATGGAGAGTTAAGTGACTTAAGTCACACAGAGCTGCAGTGGGAATTGAACTCAGTTCCCCAGGATCAAAGTCCACTGCACTAACCACTAGGCTACTCCTCCACACATTGGTTGTTCACCATAAAAGTACTTTTGATTCTTTAAAGGCTGAATATGGGCCTAATAGTGACTTAACGGTGCCCATGAGCCTGGCATGAAATAGCTCACCAGTATGGCTGGAGATTTCTTCCTCTGGACAGGGAATACAGTCATAGCAGCAGACAGGCTGTCCTTCCCTGGTTAATTTCCTGAACCCAGGAAGGCAACTCAGGCTGCATCTGAACTCTGGAGGTGTCTGAGGATCGAGGAAAAAAATCTGAATAACGAGGTAATACTGGATTATGACTTTTCAAATGCAGTTACTTTTCTGCCTAAACGTGAGTCGGTTTTATCATTTAGTTTTTGAGCTCATTACCAAGCTACATTAGAATATGGAGGTCAGTATGAGCTCTATTTTGATTAGAAATAAAAATAATATGAAACAAATTTGACCTGGAATTGGTCATTCAGGCTGACTGGGGAATTTCTTGAGAATGTTCCTCCTTAATAGTTTGATTAAAAGTAAGAGAAAATACCTCTACTTTATCAAATAACTATGAATTCTCTCTCTCCTCGTAAGACTTGGGCTACGAGAAAAGGACTTTTAGTTGATGTCTTTGTAGCCTACTTTTCTACCTCCAAGACTGAACATTTACCTAATGGATCTGCTCTCCATTGGTTGGTCCCATAAAAGTACTTTTGTTTCTTTAACCATTTAGCTAACACCTTTATCCAGAATGAGTTTCATTCAGCTACACTAGATATGTTTTCTTTAAACTTGTCAAATGGAAATATTTTAGCCAAATTTGTCTCAATATGTGAAGGATGCCGCAAGGGTGTTTCAGGAGCAGGGCCTAATGTTATACAGATAACAATACTATACAGCTACTGTCCAGATAACTTATCCATTGGTATTAAATTATACTGCAGAAATAGTAGATCTAACTTTATATTTTTAATTGATCTATTTAAAGTTAGGCCAGCTTATTCAGCGAGCTAAACTATATAGATATTACTGCTGAATAAAGCATGAAGATGTATAGATAAATAAGCATATCTTTATGCAGTCATAGTAACATGGAGGGCCATTATCGAAAGGGACGCCCAAGTTTTGCTGAGGACTTCCTCGCAAAATGTCCTGGTGGAAGGGCGGGGAAACCCGTATTATCGAAACAAGATGGACGTCCATCTTTCGTTTCGATAATATGGTTGGGGACGCCCAAATACTGAAATTTAGGTCGTTCTTAGAGATGGTCGTCCCTAGACTTGGTCGTTTCTGATTTTTGGCGATAATCAAAACCAAGGACACCCATCTCAGAAACTACCAAATGCAAGCATATTGATCGTGGGAGGAGCCAGCATTTGTACTGCACTGGTCCCCCTGACATGCCAGGACACCAACCGGGCACCCTAGGGAGCACTTCAGTGGACTTCATAAATTGCTCCCAGGTACATAGCTTCCTTACCTTGTGTGCTGAGCCCCCCAAAACCCACTACCCCCAACTGTACACCACTACCATAGCCCTTGCGGGGCACCTAGATGTGGGTACAGTGGGTTTGTGGTGGGTTTTGAGGGCTCACTGTTTCCTCCACAAATCTAACAGGTAGGGGGGGTAGGCCTGGGTCCGCCTGCCTGAAGTGCACTGCACCCACTAAAACTGCTCCAGGGACCTGCATACTGCTGTCATGGACCTGAGTATGACATTTGAGGCTGGCACAAAATATTTTTAAAAGATGTTTCTTTTATGGTGGGAGGGGGGTTAGTGCAAAGCAAAACAGCAAAAGTAGAGGGGGTTAGTGACCACTGGGGGAGTAAGGGGAGGTCATCCCTGATTCTCTCCGGTGGTCATCTGGTCAGTTCGAGCACCTTTTTGTGCCTTGGTCGTAAAAAAACCAGGACCAGGTAAAGTCGTCCAAGTGCTCGTCAGGGACACCCTTTTTTTCCATTATGTGTCAAGGATGTCCATGTGTTAGGCACGCCCAAGTCCCGCCTTCGCTACGCCTATGACACGTCCCCATGAACTTTGGTCATCCTCGCGATGGAAAGCAGTTGGGGACACCCAAAATCGGCTTTCAATTATACCGATTTGGGCGACCCTGTGAGAAGGACGCCCATCTTCCAATTTATGTTGAAAGATGGGCGTCCTTCTCTTTCGAAAATGAGCCTGATAGTAAATGATGGCAGATAAAGATCTGAATGGTCCATTTAGTCGGCTCAACAGTCACAATTAAACCAACAGTGAATGTCATATAAAATAGTTGATCATAGTCTATTTTTGGCATTTCTGGGACATAGACTGTAGAAGTCTGCCTTGCTCTGTCCTTAGGTTCCAACTACTGAAGTTGCTGTTGAAACCCACTCCAGCCTATCCAAATCCATCTTCCATTTTTGGGACACAGATGGTAAAAGTCTGCCTGGCACTGTCCTCTTATTCCAAATTACTGCAGTTTCTGTTGAAGCCCTATCCAGCCCATCCTAAACCATATTTCCATATATGGGACACAGACCGTATAAGCTTGCCCAGAACTAGCCTTAGTTCTTCACAGCCAGAGTCACCATCTAAGTGCCACTTGACATGCAAACACACAACCAACCATTTAAATTTTGTTGTTTTATACCATTCATTTTCTAATTATAGATCCTCTGTGTTCATCCCACACCTTTTTGAATTCCATCACCTTTTTTTTTCTCCACTTCCTCTCTCGGGAGGGCATTCCAGGCATCAACCACCCACTCCATGAAAAATAATTTCTTGACATTACTCCTAAGTCTACCACCCCGCAACCTCAATTCATGTCCTCTTGTTTTACCATTTTCCAACGTCTGTATTATATCTCCCCTGTCCCTCCAATCCCTTTGCTTTTGGCACATGCCCCATTCCATTTCTGTTGCCTTCCTCTGGACTTATATTCTTAATTTGTCATACTGGCTGAAACCAAAAGTCCATCTTGCCCAGTATCCAAGTTTTGAACAGTAGCCAATCCATGTCACAAGTATGTAGTAGGATGTTTGCCCGCAGGGATAAGCAGTGGTTTTCCTAAAGTCTACTTTATTACTTATGGACTTACTTCTAGGAAATTGTCCACATCCTCTGGCAATGATTTTCAGAGCTTAACTATGCATTGAGTAAAAAAATATTTTCTCCTATTATGTAACTTCAAAAGGCACAAAGAGTAGGCAGCACGCCATGAAGAAGTAAACAATTGAGTCACGCTTACACATTCCACGCCAGGATTTTATAAACCTTGTTCATATCTCCCCAGAGCCGTCTCTTCTATAAGCTGAAGAGGCACAACATAGTCTTTCTTATATTGGAGTTGTTCCATCCTATTAATCATTTTGGTTGCAGTGCTCTGAACCTTTTCTGCTATATATTTTTTGACATGTGGGGGACCAGAACTGCATACAATGGGCTAGATTATTTCAAAAAGTACAAAGACTAGGAGGCATTCAATAAAGTTGTATAGAAATACTGTAAGGATGCTGTGCACAGTAACATAGTAACGTGGAGGGGCATTTTCAAAAGGGACATCATGTTTTGATATGGACGTCCTCACAAAATGTCCCGACCTAGGGGCGGGGAAACCTGCATTTTCAAAACAAGATGGATGCCCATCATTCGTTTCGAAAATACCATCAGAGACGTCCAGATCCTTAGATTTGGTCGCCCTAGACTTGGTCATTTCTGATTTTCGGCGATAATCGAAACCAAGGACGTCCACCTCAGAAACGACCAAATGCAAGCCATTTGGTCATGGGAGGAGCCAGCATTGTACTGCACTGGTCCCCGTGACATGCCAGGACACCAACCGGGCACCCTAGGGGGCACTGCAGTGGACTTCATAAATTGCTCCCAGGTACATACCCACTACCCCCAAGTTTGTGGGTGAAGGGGGGCACCTAGATGTGGGTACAGTGGGTTTGTGGTGGGTTTTGGATGGCTCGCTGTTTCCTCCACAATCGTAACAGGTAAGGGGGGCCTGAGTCCGCCTGCCTGAAGAGCACTGCACCCACTAAAACTGCTCCAGGGACCTGCATACTGCTGTCATGGACCTGAGTATGACATTTGAGGCTGGCATAGAGGCTGGCACAAAATATTTTTAAAGATAGTTTTTGAGGGTGGGAAGGGGTTAGTGACCACTGGGGGAGTAAGGGGAGGTCATCCCTGATTCTTTCCGGTGGTCATCTGGTCATTTTGGGCACCTTTTTGTGCCTTGGACGTAAGAAAAACACAACCAGGTAAAGTCATCCAAGTGTTCGTCAAGGACTTCCTTGTTTCTTTCGATTATGGGTTGAGGACGTCCAAGATAGTAACATAGTAGATGACGGCAGATAAAGACCTGTACAGTCCATCCAGTCTGCCCAACAAGATAAACTCATATGTGCTACTTTATATGTATACCTGACCTTGATTTATCCTTGATTAATCAGGTTATTTGAGTATGTATTTGTGGTATATGTAGAATTTAGTGGTAACCACAAGCTGTATGAGATTTACAAGTGAGTGTTACTTAAAATTAGGTTTCATATTATAACTGCAGTTATTTGTTGTGGGGTATAATAAGAACTAACTGCTTTATGGTTTGAATGCATAGTTGACTTAATGAGATCTGTTTTTAAAAATTTGAAACATCATTAACTGCAAGTTGCATTATAAGTAACAGTAGGTGTGTGCGCATACATTTTGAGGAGGTGGAACACAGGCTGTGCTATGATGGTTCCATCTAAATACTACCACATGCTTTCCCTGGGAACGCTATGGGTGTAATGGATATGGACTGAGCACAATCTAAAATTTAAATAATTATATTAACGATTATATGTATGAATGGTTATTTAGTTTAATTTTTCCCAAGTATGCTTTGGTAGAATCTTGATTTATCCTTGCCATTTTCGGGGCATCGACCATAGAAGTCTGTGCAGTACTTGCCCCACCTCCCAACCACTGGTGCTGCCACCCAATCTCCGCTGAGCTTCTGAGGATCCATTCCTTCTGAACAGGATTCCTTTATGTTTATCCCACGCATTTTTGAATTCTGTTACCGTTTTCATCTCCACCACCTCCCGCAGGAGGGCATTCTAAGTATCCACCACTCTCTCTGTGAAAAAATACTTCCTGATATTTTTCTTTAGTCTGCCCCCCTTCAACCTCATTTCATGTCCTCTAGTTCTACCACCTTCCCATCTCCAGAAAAGATTTGTTTGCGGATTAATATCTTTCAAATATTTGAATGTCTGTATCATATCACCCCTGTTTCTCCTTTCCTCCAGGGTATACATGGTCAGGTCAGGTCATATGTCTTGTAACGCAAATCCCATACCATTTTTGTAGCTTTTCTTTGCACCGCTTCAATTCTTTTTACATCCTTAGCAAGATACTGCCTCCAAAACTGAACACAATACTCCAAGTGGGGCCTCATCAACGACTTGTACAGGGGCAGCAAAACCTCCTTTCTTCTGCTGGTCACACCTCTCTCTATACAGCCTAGCATCCTTCTGGCTACAGCCACTACCTTGTCACACTTTCTTCTCCTTCAAATCCTCAGATACTATCACCCCAAGATACCTCGCCCTGCCTGTACATATCAGAATCTCACTGCCTGACACATACGTCTTCCGTGGATTTCTACTCCCTAAGTGCATCATTTCTTTGCATTGAGTTTTAATTGCCAAACATTAGACCATTCTTCTAGCTTCTGTAGATCCTTTTTCATGTTTTTCACTCCCTCCCGGGTGTCCACTCTATTACAAATCTTGGTATCATCCACAAAAAGGCAAACTTTAGCTTCTAACCCTTCGGCAATGTCGCTCACAAATATATTGAACAGAATTAGCCCCAGCACCGATCCCTGAGGCACTCCACTACTCACCTTTCCCTCATCCAAGTGAATTCCATTAACCACCAGCCTCTGGCGTCTGTCCGTCAACCAGTTCCTAATCCAGTTCACCACGTTAGGTCCTATCTTCAGCCTGTCAAGTTTATTCAAGAGCCTCCTGTGAGGAACCGTGTCAAAGGCTTTGCTGAAATCTAAGTAGATTACATTTATCGCACGTCCTTGATTCAGTTACCTGATCACCCAGTCAAAGAATTCAATGAGATTCATTTGGCACGATTTACCTTTGGTAAAACCATGTTGTCTCAGATCTTGCAACTTATTGGCTTCCTGGAAATTCACTATCCTTTCCTTCAGCATCGCTTCCATTACTTTTCCAATAATCGAAGTGAGGCTTACTGGCCTGTAGTTTCCAGCTTCTTCCCTATCACCACTTATATGAAGAGGGACCACATCCGCTGTTCTCCAATCCCACGGAACCTCCCCTGTCTCCAAGGATGTATTAAACAAATCTTTAAGAGGACCCGCCAGAATGAGCTCCCTCAATATTCTGGGATGGATCCCATCCAGTCCCATGGCTTTGTCCACCTTTAGATTTTCAAGTTGTTCATAAACACTCTTCCATGAACGGTGCATGATTTGACCTTTACAGAATATTAGATAAATGTACATTTTGCACTTTGGGTGCTACCAGAGGCTGGTGCAAATGCTGGTGCCCAACTAATGGCAATTAGATGTGCAAATGCAGGTATTTGTGTCTAATTTATGGGAATACCCCTGACCTTCCTATGGCCACACCCACTTTGGAGTTGTGCGCTAAGGGGTGTAAGGATATTCTTCTACCATCTTAATCAGGATTCTGTGTGCTTTTTAGCACACAAACAGTTCCGAGGTCCATGTTACACCACGTCCGACTACTAAGGAAAAGGCGCACTGCTACTAGAATTTGATCTGTCCTCAGCCCTTTGACCTAGTAGACCATACTGTCCTATTATGGAACCTCGAAGAAATGGGAATCACAGGTAATGTTTTAAAATGGTTCAGAGGCTTCTTGGAAAGTAGATCATACAGAGTCAAAATAAATGCAGAATTATCCCAAAACTGGAGCAACAGATGTGGGTTCCCCCGAGGCTCCCCCCGTCCCCAATACTGTTTAATGTTTTCCTCCTATCCTTAAGCTCAATGCTAGACAAAAATGGCTTTTGCCACTACATTTACACCAACAATATCTCAGTATTAATCCCTGTACAATCAATTCTCAAAATAGACATATCTAGGGTCCAACAATGCATCAACCTACTAGAAAAATGGATGCATGTTCACAGGCTAAAACTCAAATACTGAAAAAAACAAATTTCTATGCGTCAACACAAAACCAGACCAAATCCCTAAGTCAATCACCGTCAACCAAGTGAACTTCAATCTCTCCCCAACCTAGGTGTTCATATCGACTACGCTCTTTCCTTGGAAACACAAGTCAACGCCCTGACCAAAAAAATGTTTCCACCTAATGAGAAAGCTCCGTACCATTCGGAAGTACTTTGAAATCAACCAATATGAAGGTTGCAATCTAATATACCTAGGCTGTTCAAAAACCTTACTCAAGAGACTCCAAACCATTCAAAACGTAGCAATCAGGCTATCAAAATTCGACAGTGTCTCCCCATCCTACATCAAACTGCTCTGGCTCCCCATTGAAACGAAAGTGTTTTTCAAACTGGCCTGCTTCCTCCTTATAACACTGCAAGGACTAATCCCCAGCTCATTTCTTCTTTGCAACCTCAACTATGTCTAGGAGACAAGAAACTGTCAAATTCTTCACTTTCCCCTCATCTAAGAGCAAGAAGAGACTAGCACTCTTAGACAAATCCCTTGCCATTCAAGCTGCCAGACTCTGGAAAGGCATTGCCGGAATGTACTCCCCTACACAATCTTATGTTCCGAAAAAAGATAAATTTATTTTTATTTTATTTGTTGCATTTGTATCCCACATTTTCCCACCTCTTTGCAGGCTCAATGTGGCTTACATAATACCGTAATCGGCGTTAACCAATTCCGGTATGAACAACTACAAGTTGCGATTAATATCAAGGTGATATTATGGTAGAGTGAGATACATGTATAGTAAAGACAATTGTGGAGAACTTAGTGAGGGAAAGGAAGAGTTAGGATATGTCCGTTACGATCTTTGATTACATTGTGTCGCAAATGTCCAGGTTTTTTGTCCAGGTCGGTGGGGTATGCCCTTCTGAACAGTTCTGTTTTTAGTGCTTTCTGGAAATTCATGTGGTCGAGTGTGGTTTTTACTGCTTTCGGTAATGCGTTTCACAATTGTGCGCTCAGGTAGGAAAAGCTGGATGCATAGGTGGATTTGTATTTGAGTCCTTTGCTGCTTGGGTAGTGGAGGTTTAGGTATGATCGTGCTGATTTTATGGTGTTTCTGAGTGGTAGGTCGATGAGGTCTGTCATGTATCCCGGTGCCTCGCCATTCCAAGATGTGGTTAGGGCGGATGGGTCCATTTTGTCTTTTAAAGAACTTTTTACCCAAGATGCACAGGGCCCTGCATGGTTCTCGCTTACCTTCAGCTGTCTCACTATTTGATTGCCTTGCCGGCGGGAAGCCTGTCGGTAGTTTTCGGGCAGTAGATGCGGATGCTCCTGGAGGGGGATGCCCTGGGCCAAGTTTCGGTATCTTGGTTTTGTAAAAAACTTGGAAAACGTTCGCCAACGAGGAGTCTGCAAGCGGTTACAGATCGGTGGAGATGGGAAGTGGGTAGGTCAATTAATGCACAGTCTCTGCTGGCAACTCTCAGAGGGGGCTCGCAAGTAGTGCACAGTGCAGAATTACAGGAATGCCATTTTCATACAGTACATGGATCATATTTCTCTCCAAAGCAGGCCTGTCATGCTGGGGTAGTGGATACGGGAAACTGTCGGAAATGCGGGTTGACAGATGCCTCTTTGTTTCATGGTATGTGGCAGTGTAGATATATAAGATGATTTTGGTGGGCAATAGCAGGGTTTTGTCACTTAGTGCTTGGCCACCGGGTTTCCCTCACATTTGAAAAAGCGATTTTTTGCACTCCTGGCTGGTGGGGTCCTGGGAATATTGGAGAAAAGTTGTTTCAAGGCAAGGACTGCATTTTGGGAAAAAAATGCATTTTCAATCATTGGATTCTGGATTCCCCCCCCCCCCCCCCCACCCCTATCTGGTACTGGAGGAATAAGCTGCACCAACACATGATATGGGAATCGCGGAGAGCCCACTTGTCGTCGAAGAGGCAGCTGAGGTTTCTCGCGATTTGGGAGGCCTACTTGAACAAAATCTCACCTATGGCTCGAAGTCAAATTCTGAATAGATTTTCAGTGGGCCAATGAGAGTGGCTGGGTAGGAGGGACCAGTCATCACAGGGAAGGGTTAGGGTGGTTAGGACACAGAGCAGGGGTGTAGCCAGACCTTGGCTGGAGGGGGGGTCCATAGCCCGAGGTGGGGGGACACAGTTTAGCCTGCCTCCCCCAGCCGCTGACCCTCCTACCACTTTGGACCCCCTCCTGCCGCCGACCCCCCCCCCGTCGCTGCCGACGCCAGGTACCTTTGCTGGCGGGGGTCCCCAACCCCCGCCAGCCAGTCTTCTTCAGCGCCGGTCGCCTCCGGCGCTTTTGCTGATGATCTGTTTCTGACTCCTGATGTCCTGCATGCATGTCCTGCACGGGGCTACATATAGGACGTGCATGCAGGATGTCAGGAGTTAGAAACAGATCATCAGCGAAGGCGCCGGAGTCGACCGGCGCTGAAGAACACTTTGGCTGGCTGGGGTTGGGGACCCCTGCCAGCAAAGGTACCTGGCGGCGGCGGGAGGGGGGATCAAAAGTGGCAGGGGAGGGGGGTTAAAAGTAGAGGGGGCCAGGGCTTAATCTGTCGAGGCCCATGCCCCCATGGCCCTACCTAGCTATGCCCCTGGCACAGAGGGATAGGGTACATATCATAAATGGGTAGGTTGGGACCTGAAGAATAAAGGTCCAGTCTACATCTCAGAATTTTAAAACTATGTTGATATTCGCGATTTGGTTGGGACAAGAACACATTTTTTTTCCATTCAGTTGGACACAAGATTAAGGGCTGATTAGGATCCTGGAGTGGGATGGGGGTGGAGGGTAGAGAGGAAAGGGGAGAATCCTTGATGACAAGATATATCTAGTGGACCTTTTCTGGTTAAAGTTTGATATCATGCTGAATTTTGCTGGTGCTTGTTTATTAGAAATTGTGTAAGAGCATATTGTTGGATTTTGTGATGTCATCAATAAAAAACGTTTCAAAAGATAAAAACTTCCTTAAGAAATATGTATTATAGTTAGAATTCTGCTTATCTCCAAAGCAAGCATTATAATTCTCAGAGGAATGTTCTGATCTCTACATCACTACAAAAAGCTTGTAACCCGCTTAGAACTGAAAAGGTGTTAGTGGGATATAGGACGTAATATATTGTTAAATAGAGCAGTAAGGTAAGGGAGGAGCCAAAGTAAAGGGCCTTAAATGCCAGGAGCTTAAATTGAATTTAAATCAGACCTCGTTGAATGTGCTGTCCCACATGATCGCATTGTCATAGATGGTAAATTCCTGCTCTGCTGGAGCATAAGGGTTATAGCTTCCAACAATTTCATTAATCTTTTTCCCATCGGGTAGAAAGACATTGCTTATAATATCATATCCAATGGCGAGATCACCTTTCTCATCAAAAAAGATTTCCTCACCCAGAACGTTCTTAAAGTGGAGGTTCTTCAGATAATGATGAAGCTAATGAAAAAGAGAAACATATTTATTAGTGAAGCTCACTGCAGGTATAAACTCCGAACTTCAAGAACATACAATCTGCTTCTGATTTTACAGACATGGCTTCATTTTGAAGCAGCATTAGGGTGGAGCTTATTTTTGAAGTTTATAAAAATGACCTTCTTACCCCATAATTTTGTTTGTATATATTGAGAAACATTTCAGGCAAAACATTAGTTAAATTGGTGAACATTTTTATTGGTAGCTCAACAACACTGATGCTCTAAAGGCATCAAACAGTAATAACAAGCAAAAACGCCTGTTTCGCGAAAAATGAAACGGGCCCTAGGAAGGCTATTGGCTAAGCGATGTCTCCTCTCTCCCCTGCCCTCCCTTCCATGTCCAGCGATTCTCCCCTCCGCTCCCATCCATGTCCAGTGACTTGCCCCAGCCCCCACTTGCCCCCCTTTTAAGCATCCAAGGTTGAGTTCAACCCCAGCCCTCACCTGCCCGCCCTCGTCTCCCACAACAGCCCTCTTGTCCTTCCTGCCGCCCTGCCTTTAAAAGTTTAATTTTACCTGAAGCCGCAGCGACAGCAGTGAACGCAGCAGGCTCGGCTCGCGTCGCCTCCAGCCTTCCCTTTTCTTCCCTCTCTGTGTCACGCCCTCCTCTGACGTCATTTCGTCTTTCCATGAGGGCAGGACATGGAGCGGGAAGGCTGGAAGCGAGCTGACGTATGCTAATTTGCATACGGTTACGAACCCAGCCAGCCAGGGACGTAGATGGACGAATTATTATATAGGAGATTCCTCAATCCACATATGGCATTCTTGAATATGGGCCGTTGTGTATCAAATTAGGCTGTCAGTGTTTCGTTAAGTACAGTGGAACAACAAATCACAAGTAACTCTATCACATGTCACCCAGTATGCTGACATCAGTCATGAACTGCTGCAAAAACACAAATTACAAAATTTTGGCAGAAATCAAGTATCCCAATAAGAGATCCACAAAACTAGAACAAACATTTAAACAGTGGCCTTTACTTGAGATCAAAGAGTGACAAGTCAGTAGCACAGCAAGCCACAGAGGCTAAGTTTGTCGCCAAGCTTGATGATCTCTTTGACATTGTTCATGCCAATGCTCTCTGCATGATGACAAGGAGTTCTTGTTGGCTCAATGTGAAAAGGGAAGGAATGGATCAATGGTTGGTACTGATGCATGCTTAGCTGCAAAGACACTCAGTTACAAGACAGACACAAGCAGAATCTTGTAAGACATCGGCAAATGGAAGATTTGCAAAGAAGAGAAACTGAAACAGCAGTTCTGATATCATGAAGTGGTAGCTCCGGTGATAAGGATGCAGGTAGTACAGTGGCCTCATGACCAAAGACTAGTCACAATTTCAGTTCTTATTGCAAATTATTGAGCAGCACTGGCAGGTTTATCCAGGTAGCAAATAACTAACCAACCCTGTTTACTAAGCTGCATTAAATGTGCTGTGTCGGCATTGCCGCGTGGCAGCTGCTAGTACAGCTTAGTAAACGGGGGTAAGATTGGCAGGATTCCACAAACTTTGTTGCTTTTAAATTTGTGTTGTCATTACCGCACGGCATTGTAAACAGGGGCCTATATGTGTTACGACACTTTGAGGGGCATTTTCGATAGAACGTCTAAATCAGAATTTAATTCCGAACAAGAAAGAAGGTAATTTTCAAAAAAGATAGACGTCTGTCTTTTGTGTTCTAAAATGCTGTGGACGTCTTGTGATTTGGACGGCCTTTTTTTGGGGTCCATTTTCGAACAAAAGACATCCAAATGCAAGCTGTCCAAACAGAGGAAGAGTGGCTTAATGGTTAGTGCAGTGGGCTTTGATCCTGGCAACATGGGTTCAATTCCCACTGCTGCTCCTTGTGACTTTGGGCAAGTCAAATGCACAAGGGGCATCTTTGGATATGACGTCTGTCTGAATCTGGACCTTTTTGTAAAACGTCCAAAATCAGAACAGGAAAGGTCATTTTCTACAAAAAAATTCTATCTTTTCCTTTTGAAAATGCTGTTTGGAAAAATGTTTTGTGATTTGGGGGAGGAAGGGGAGGTGAGCCCCGATTCCCTCCAGTGGTCATCTGGTCATTTGAGGCACCTCTTGTGTGGAGTAAAGGAGTAGCCTAGTGGTTAATGCAGCAGACCTTGATCCTGGGGAAGTGGGCTCAATTCCCACTGCAGTTATGCTTTATAAGAACAGGTTTAGCTCAAAACATCTGAGTTTTAGTCTTGGACATTTTTGTTTTGCTCCATTATGGCTGAAAGACATCTAAGTCTTAGGAACGCCGAAGTCCCGCCTTGAACACACCGCTTAAGATTTAGGCAGACTTCAGAGAAAGACATCTAAAAGTAGGTTTTGAAAATACTGATTTGGACGTCTTTGTGAGATAAATGTCCAAATGCAGACACTTTTTGGATGTTTTTCTCTTTTGAAAATGAGCCTGCTAATATTTTTATTTTTTATTGATTGGTATTTATACTGATGTTTTTATGTACATATCCATATATTTATTTATTAATTACTATTTTTATGTACAGAGAGTTGTGACCCCTGAGGCAGACGGCCACATCCACTGAAACACGGTCCTGTGTTGGGTGTCCAATCTGGTGCTAGGCTCAATAACGACTGCTTTGGTTTTTACTCCCTGGTAGGAAGTCATTGTGTCGAGCTCCATTTGTCTTCTTGCACAAGTTGGTCACTGCCAGGACAATTCTATAACTTGGTTACCTGTTATTGTTTGCTTACTGCACATTTCCCTTTCATTGTTCAAATGTTTCAGACAATACACATTTTTCAGTTTGTTGACTCTGCTGTCTGGACTGATAAAGAATCATGGTGGTTTGTGTGTTAGGTCTTTGAGTGCTTTCATGGAACTGTGGGACTACTGGGAGTGTGGCCCCAGTAACCTAGAAATCACTGGGGATAATTTGAGAGTGGGAGACTCACCCAAAGGTGGTTGGGACCCAGTCAGTGGGAGGAGAGTGCTAGTGTAGAGCACAAGTGGCAGTTGCAGATGGACCTGATCTATGCTGAGGATAGACCCTCTAAGTGGCCGCAGGATAGCCCCATGCAAGTGGCTAGGCATTTTATGACAATTTAGAGTGTTATTACACACAAATAAACCTTGCTTATCTCACTTACAAAGTACTAACCTATCGCTGAATAACGCCAGTGGGGACAGCTAGTTGTAAATACATTTGCCATTCCTTCTTTATAGATCGACCCATAAAATTTATCTTGTTGGGCAGACTGGATGGACTATACAGGTCTTTATCTGCCGTCATTTACTATGTTTCTATGTTCTTTACCCTGTTGGTCCTGCAATTGTGTGGCTTTAATATTTATCTTTAACGTATAATGCCACTCCTTTTCCCTTTTTTTCAACCCTGTCTTTTCTGAACTGTGCAAACTGGACCACATATAAAGTTGCGCCAACCATAGTAATCTGGATAGCGGTACTGAGTATCAACTGGTCCCATATAATATCCAGGTCCTTGTGGACCACTGGAAGTTAAATATTTTCAGCTGCGTTAGGCCCTACACAGGATTTTCAGATGTAATTCAACCCATGGCAATCAGCATTTAAGGAAAATAAAACTGACAGCCGCAGGAAAAATATTGCCCATGTTGTTTTTATATGTGCTTTTATCTTTGCAGTTAACTGCATGTCTATAATCTTTGTCATGAAGCATCTGTTTAATAGACTTGATATACCACCTTTCTGCAGTGAGTCAGATTGGTTTACAATTTAAAATTATATCCTATATAATAATTCTCACCTCCAACGTTCTGACCTGCCTGGGACCGTGGTCTGCTAGGCTCCGTAGATCAGGCTGACATCACCGTAGCCATTATGATGTCAACTTCAGAACCCGGGGGGAAAAAACATGCCTCTCAGCTGATCCATGTCCAGAGGAGGGTCGCTGGTGTGATAAACACAGTGACCGCCCTACCCTGTGGAGACCGCCAGAGGGCGCTCTCCACCTGAAAACCTGGGATATGCCCATTGTGGTCAATAGAGGGAGCCAAAGGGGATATACCAGTGTACTGACCTGAAGGGACAGCAAGGGGGTGCTCGTGGTATAGGACCTGTCCTTCCCTAAAGAGGCCACCAGGGGGAACTCTCAGAGTAGAAGCTGGAAAGTTGGAGAGAGTTCTGGGTCTGGACCTTTCCGGAAGTAGGGGGGAGAGGCCTATAGAGGTGGGGTGGATTATTGGCCGCCCTATATAAAGCACCCTCTAAGCCAAAGGAGGGGGGATGAGAGGAGAGCCTGGAAAGCCTGCTGGAGGAGGAGTACCGGGAAGATGGAAGAGAAAGAGAAGGAGATTCTAAAAGTCTAGGAAGGTACTTACCAGCCCAGGTTGTTGAGGGACTTGTGAACCAGGCCTTGTTGTTGAGGGACTTGTGACTTATGTAAAATGAACTAACAGCCGTGGGGTGGAGGATAGGACTGTAAGGTCAATGAGAGTGAAGAGTGTCCTATCCAGGGGTGGAGGCTGTTAGACACTGAGACCCAGGTTCCCCACAGTAGATGGGCTCAGTGAGAGGACTTGTGCTAGATGACTAATGGCTGGAAAGAAGTGGGTTCCACAAGACTGCAGTATAGTCTAATAAATTGAATTTGCATTTTGATGACTGTCTCATTTGCATATATGGGAAGGCTGGAGAATCCTAGTTGGAGTTCCAGGAGATGCGAGGGGTCACGGCCCGTGGATCAGAGGTGTGACCGGGGCACCCTGGACTGGACAGCTGAAGGAAGGCATGCCCGAGCAGTCACCCTGAGTGAGGCAGGAGCCCCAGATATAGAGGTGGGTGCTTGCAAGGGACTGCGAGAAGACCAGCTGGAGTCCTGCTCAGGGGCCTGGGGTCAGGGAGACCGGGTAGAAAGCAGGAAGGGCATGTATTTTTACAGATTGCCCTGAAGCCAAGTGCTAGGGAGCCTCAAGAGGGCATAGTTCAAGAATACCCAGAGGAGGGGAAGATAAAGGAAATCCCTTTGTTTTGAGCTGTTTGCTTCTGTGCTGTTTGGCTGGAGTTACTAAGGATGTACCACAAGTTGTTTTGAACTGCTTTGGTTGGAACTGCCTGTGGCTGAGCAGTTTGCTGGGTCAATTGCAGTATGTAGCTTGGCTTGGGAGCCAAGGGAACTCCGAGGAGACTGGCAAATGAGACCCCAGCCAGCAGAGGGCTGCACTGCCGAATCACCCAGTGGCCAGGAGCTTTACACTGGACATGGGTGGCTGGAGGGGGGTCAGGGGAGAGAGGAGGGTCGCTGGACATGGGTGGCAGGAGGGGGGCAGGGGAGAGAGGAGTTCGCTGGACATGGGTGGCTGCAGTGGGCACAGGGGGAGAGGAGGGTCGTTGGACATGGGTGGCTGCAGGGGGAGAGGAGGGTCACTGGACATGGATGGCTGCAGGGGAGCCGAGGAAAACCTTGCTAGCGCCCATTTCATTTGTGTCAGAAACGGGCCTTTTTTACTAGTATTATATATATATATATATATATATATATATATATATATATATATAAGAAATGTGAGTATACAGACTTCACTGCATTCTGCTTCCCTTTCACACTGTACAATCATATGCCATCACTTTTTTCTGAAAATAACATTCTTCTAACATCAGATATTACCTTCCATGGCAGAAAATCCATAAATCTCTCACTTTCTCCACTCCACTTGGCGGTATTTCTAGAACCAGAAGTGATCATGTCATGCAGTGCATGTGCCAGGGCGTACACAGCATTATATACATTATAACTATCCCCAGAGTTTATAATGTTGCAGTGTAAGAGGTAATCAAATGATTCATCACTGCTGCAGGATCTTTGAATGCTTTTGAGGCACTGGTTGTTACACAGGTCCTTCCACCATATCTCTATGAATGAATCATTTGGAAACATGGCAGGATTCGTCTCACGGACAAATTTGTGAAATTTTGGAATAATTTTCTTTCCCACTGCGAAAGCTAAGGTCTTTTTTCTATCGACATTGTATGAGGGTACGAGAAATCCCCATTCATTTGTGATGATCCAGACCTTTCCAGGTGTTTCCCAAATGGGCATATGTCTTATAAGCTCTATACAGTCTCTATTACAATACAAAATAATCACGTTAGTTGAAGATGCAATGAAGGTGTTGTAAATACTATCTGTATTTTGATGCATGGGTGAACTGTACTGATGGAAGGTTTCTATGAATTCAATGCAACCTCCACTCTGCTCAATCTTTTCTCTCAGGATCTGCACAGCCCTCATGCTGTTTTCATCATCAACTGTGATGATACCAACCCAGGTCCAGCCAAAATGCTTCAATAGTTTGACTATCCCAGCACAGAGGTGCAGCTCAGTGGGGACAGTCCGGTAGAAATAAGGAAACTTAACAGTGTCGCTCATGACAAGATTCCCTGAGGTGTAACTGATCTGCTGAAAATAAAAGATTGAATTTATCAGCACCTTTGTCATGAAAAGATCACTTTTCATTCACATATCAAATACTTGGAGCATAATTGTACTGTAAAGAGTGGAGGTGAAAAATTGAGATGTTAAAGCCGAAAAGCTATTTCCCCCTCCCCCCACATGATCGCTGTTGCTGCTACCGATGAAATTCTGAAATAAAAGTCCCACCCTGGGACCTTCCTCCAGACCCTCAAATGCCACAGACCCTTTGTTTATGACTTTCTTCACAAGTCCACTGCTATTCTGTCCTTTAGCTTCTGTAGGTCAAGATTGCTATAGAACTTGGAGGTGGACGGTTGCTTTACATACAGTAGGTTGTTTAACTCCTGCTGTGATCCAGAAAATAGGGCTGCTGAGATGTGAACCTGTATTTTAGAAATACTTCAGCAGGAGACACGCTTCGTTAAACCAGGGATATCTCTATCCACCCTCAATCTATGCCTGAACTGGCAAAAAATACAACCATAGAAATTTAGGCACATGGATTTGTGTATTTACAATTTTACACATTGGGAGTAATTAAAAAAAAATAAGCTACCTAGTTGAAGGTGGCAAGTAGACACTTAAATAATGAGATTCTATTTATTGCAGAATGGGAATATGGTAAAGTCAAGTTTTTTCCATCTCCACATGATACAACACTTGAAACTAGTATTAATTGAATGCAATCTAGTGAAGTTTATGTATGCTTTGCTAACAAGTAGGTTAGATTACTAGAACTCTCTTTTTCAGGGATAGTAACCTAATGGTTACTGCAGCTGGCTTTGATCCTGGTGACCTGTGTTCAATTCCCACTGCAGCTCCTTGTGACCTTGGGCAAGTCACTTAACCCGCCATTGCCCCGGATACAAAAACTAACGCATGTTTTTACTAAGCGGTGCTATGGGTGTGTTAGCGTTGTTAACGCATGTAAATGGTTTATGCCCATTAAACACTAATGTGTCCATAGAAATGTATAGGCGCATTAGCGTTTAACGCGCCTTAAATTTACTCTGGAAAGGAGAAACAGGGGTGATATGATACAAATGTTCAAATATTTGAACTGTATTACTCCACAAACAAATCTTTTCTGGAGATGGGAAGGCGGTAGAACTAGAGGAGATGAAATGAGGTTGAAGGGGGGCAGACTCAAGAAAAATGTCAGGAAGTATTTTTTCACAGAGAGAGTGGGGAATACTTGGAATGCCCTGCCGAGGGAGGTGCTGGAGATGAAAACGGTAACGGAATTCAAAAATGTGTGGGATAAACATAAAGGAATCCTGTTCAGAAGGAATGGATCCTCAGAAGCTTAGCGGAGATTGGGTGGCAGCACCAGTGGTTGGGAGGTGGGGCAAATACTGGGCAGACTTCTACGGTCTATGCTCCGAAAATGGCAAGGATAAATCAAGGTCAGGAATACATATAAAGTAGCGCATATGAGTTTATCTTGTTGGGCAGACTGGATGGACCGTACAGGTCGTTATCTGTCATCTACTATGTTACTATCAGGCTTATTTTCAAAAGAGAAGGACGCCCATCTTTCGACACAAATCGGAAGATGGGCGTCCTCCTCACAGGGTCGTCCAAATCGGTATAATCGAAAGCCAATTTTCGACGTCCCCAACTGCTTTCCATCGCAGGGATGGCCAAAGTTCACGGGGGCATGTTGGAGGCATAGCAAAGGTGGGACTTGGGCGTGCCTAACACTTGGATGTCCTCGACCCATAATGGAAAAAAAAGGGCCTCCCTGACAAGCACTTGGACCACTTTACCTGGTCCTGTTTTTCTTATGACCAAGCCACAAAAAAGGTGCCCGAACTGACCAGATGACCACCGGAGGGATCTGGGGATGACCTCCCCTTACTCCCCCAGTGGTCACTAACCCCCTCCCACCCTCAAAAAACAACTTTCAAAATATGTCCTGCCAGCCTCAGATGTCGTACTCAGGTCCATGACAGCAGTATGCAGGTCCCTGGAGCAGTTTTAGTGGGTGAGTGCACTTCAGGCAGGCAGACCCAGCCCCATCCCCACCCTACCTGTTACATTTGTGGAGGAAACAGCGAGCCCTCCAAAACCCACCAGAAACCCACTGTACCCACATCTAGGTGCCCCCCTTCACCCATAAGGGCTATGGTAGTGGTGTACAGTTGTGGGTAGAGGGTTTTGGGGGGCTCAGCACACAAGGTAAGGGAGCTATGTACCTGGGAGCAATTTATGAAGTCCACTGCAGTGCCCCCTAGGGTGCCCGGTTGGTGTCCTGGCATGTCAGGGGGACCAGTGCACTACGAATGCTGGCTCCTCCCACGACCAAATGGCTTACATTTGGTCGTTTCTGAGATGGACGTCCTTGGTTTCCATTATCGCCAAAAATCAGAAACAACCAAGTCTAGGGATGACCATCTCTAAGGACGACCTAAATTTCAAGATTTGGACATCCCCCGACTGTATTATCGAAACGAAAGATGGATGTCCATCTTGTTTCGATAATACGGGTTTCTCCGCCCCTCCATCGTGATGTTTTGCAAGGACATCCTCAACAAAACTTGGGCGTCCCTTTCGATTATGCCCCTCCAAGTTACTATGTTTACAGGTGCGTTAAAAACGCTAACGCACCTCAGTAAACATACCCCTTAGATTGTAAGCCCTCTAGGGCCAGAGAAAGTACCTGCATATAATGTGTACAGCGCTGCGTATATCTAGTAGCACTATAGAAATTAGTAGTAGTAGTAAGTAGTAAAACTGGGATGTATAGCTTGCAACTGGGTCAGAACACAGCACCTAGACTTGCGATATATCTTGATGGCTTTTACGTACTGAACACAAATTGATTTACTCATTAAGAACAACTGAACCTAATAGGTTAGATCGAGCAACTGAATGGGATGAAATTATTTGACAGCTTTCACCTGAGGAACCTCCCCCTTTATAAAGAAAAATAAGAGATTCTGTAACCACGCATGCGTTAGCGTTTCACATCTTCCGACTGATATGTTAAGTTTGGGCTTGATGATTCCTTAGCTACATCTGGCTAAAAACAGTTTGTTATTAGTATGGTAAGATATATTATGATGCTAATCTTTGAATGTTTAATTTGGAGTTTGGTTTTTAGATTATTCATGTTTATATATTGTGCATATACATCAACAGCTCTTGAGGACACCCTGGAGAGAGAGAAGTCGAAGATGACCCCAAGGTTACGAGCTGATGAGACAGGAAGAATGAGAGTGCCATCCACAGAAATAGAGAAAGGGGGGAGAGGAGAGGTGGGTTTAGGGGGAAAGATGAGAAGCTCGGTTTTGGCCATGTTAAGTTTCAGATGACATTGAGACATCCAGGAAGTGGTATCAGATAGGCATGATGATACATTGGTCCGGATGCTGGTTGAGATTTTGGGGGTAGAGAGGTAGATCTGAGTCGTGCACTTTTTATTATATGTGTTGATTATTTGATATATTTTTGAATTATGTAATAAAGGTTGTAAAACTTTTTTCTAGTTTTATGAAATGTGTAAGGCTTTCTGTTGCCTATTTAATGTTTCTGTGAGGAGGCTATAGTTTTGTTTATTCCTAACTTTGTATACAGGTTGATCCATCTATTCTTGGGTTAGTTAATTCTTTCTGAGAGTGCTGGTAATGGATCAGGAGTCTTAATGGAGGGGAGATTTCCTTTTTTTGCTGCTAGCTCCTCTTTGAGCTGATTCAATTTCTTTGCCATTAGAGCTGGAGACAGACCATTTGGAGACTCAGGGCTTTCCTATTTTAGGATTAATTAACCTTTTATTGAATTCAATAATGTTATTTTGATAGTTTGGTTTCATGTAAGAATTATAGGAATAATTCCCTTTCCTAAAGAAACAGACAACTTCAGGGTTGTACACCACCAATATTTCACAAATTCCCCTCTCCCCCCCACCACCACCAAGGAGTTTCAGTAACGACCCTTTGTCTTGACCCTGCTGAAGGAAAGCCTGGCCTGCGTCATCCTGAACCTATTTCCTCACTCCAAGAGAGTTTCCAAGCAACTCACGGGAAGAGCTGGAAAAGGCATCAGGTCACCCAGGCCCATGGCTCCTGCAATATGGCTACTGGCTTTTCTAAACATCATTAAAATAGGAAAGTGCTTTCCTCTGCAATTGCATTGTCTATACGTCCTGATGGCTTCAACAATGGGGAACAACAAAGTTGCACTGCCAAGTGCTTTTACCCTCTACCCTTACCTCCATCCCAAGTGGGGTATAATGAACCTGCTGCATACCACATATCACAGCATCCCCATGCTTAACCATGCATACCCCACTGCCACTGGCAACCACAGCTACACTGCTTTGCTGAGGCCTTTCCAATATGGCTGTTTCACTTTTCTTTTCTTTTCTTTTCTTTTGTTCTATCTAGCACAAGACAGGCCCAGCCAAAGAAACCTCAGGCACACAAACCACTCTCAAAACCTTTCCTACTACTACTACTACAAATAATTTCTACAGCGCTACCAGACGTATGCAGCGCTTTACTCCTGAAAGAGTTCATCCACCATCTGCTGGATGCACAATATATCTGTCTAGGTGTATTCCTACTGTTGTGTCTTGTATGATTGTATACAGCTTTGCCCCTGTTCCTCTCAGGCAAACTGCCGCAAAGTGGAGGCGACCTTTCAGCTGTGTCCGCCTCCAGGAATTGACACGTTGGTTACTGCCTTTTTTTACTGAGCCCACTAGTGGTGCTTGTACGTACTTGATTGATATTGTATTGGAAGTATGCCTGATTTTTGTTTCCTACTCTTGTGTCTTACAGGATTGTATAGGGCTTTGCCCCTGTTCCTCCCAGGCAAGCTGCCACTTCGACCTTCCAGCTGAGCTGACCCCCAGCACTGAGCCCACAAGCAGCTCACACCAAAGGAGCACGTGCAAGGAGAAGGCCTGGCATACTCCTTTGTGTGCATCCTGAGTGTGCAACAACATGATACCGTTACCTAATTTTTCAGTCCTGTGTCTCATCCCTTTCATTTTAATTCTTTTAACTCAGTTTTTTCTGGCGCTATGTGTTTATATCATCCCATACTGATGCATTGGGGACCCTGGCCTTACATGTACAACACATCTGCAGTTAAAAGGCAAGTAAGAGAGATTGTATCTTTACCAGGCCCTATTAATGCATTCCAACAACTTGTTCTATAAATGCAACTCTTCTTAACTGTTGCTTACATTGAAGAAAGTATTTTCTAATATGTGATCTCATTACACTTTATATTTATTTATTTATTACATTTGTACCCCGCGCTTTCCCACTCAAAGCAGGTTCAATGCGGCTTACATAGTAATTGGGAATACAGAGTATTGGTGGAGAGAAATAAGTTGAGTATTTTTGGAGTAATAAAATAAATAAGAATGTAGAAATGCAGGGATGAGGGGAGTAGGTGAAGTATGAGCAAGGGTAAGTGAGCAATTGGAGGGTAGATGAGGTGGAAGGGAATGGACAAGAGTGAAGGGAGTAGGAAAGGTGTGAGTAAGGGTAGGTGAGCATTGCAGGAGGGATCGATGACGCGAAGGGGGGTAGGACAGGGGATAAGCAGGGGATAATGTGGCGGGAGATGTAGTTTAGATCATTATCATTGTCTCCTGGATATGTGATGAATAGCTGGGTTTGTGGGAATTAATCTGGATCGTTTGGGTAGGCTTGCCTGAACAGATGGGTTTTCAGTGATTTCCGAAAGGGCAGATGGTCACTGATTGATCGCATTGGCCTGGGGAGGGCGTTCCAGAGTTGCCTGCCTAAGAAGGAGAAGTTGGATCCATAATAGGTTTTGTACTTTAGTCCTTTGCAATTGGGGTAGTGTAGGTTGAGGTAAGTTCGTGAGGTTGTAGACATGTTCCTGGTGGGGAGGTCGATCAGGTCGAGCATATAGCCTGGAGATTCACCGTGGATAATCTTGTGAATTAGTGTGTGGACTTTGAAATTGATTTGTTCTTTGATAGGGAGCCAATGAAGTTTTTTTCGAAGAGGTGTTGCACTTTCAAATTGTGGTTTGCCAAAAATGAGTCTAGCTGCTGTATTTTGGGCAGTCTGAAGTTTTTTCAGGATGTGGTTCTTGCAGCCTAAGAAAATACCGTTGCAGTAGTCGGCGTGGGTAAGTACTGTGGATTGCACCAAGTTCCGGAATGTTTTCAGGGGGAGATATGGTTTTACGCGTTTCAGTATCCACATCATGTTGAACATTTTCTTTGTAGTGGATTTTGCATGATCTTCGAGTGAGAGATGGCTATCTAATGTCACTCCAAGGATTTTTAAGTTGTCAGATATGGGGATTATAGACTCGATCTACTATGTCTAACAGAGATTTGACTTCAAGATTCTGATGCCTGTTATTTGAATCAGGTGATTCCACCCAGATATCATTATTCTTGGCAAAAATGAGCCACCTCTCTTATTTATACCGACAGGCTACGGCTTTCTGACTTTTTAGGTTCATCTAAAACTACTATTGAACATCTTTTCTTTTGTATGAATTTCTCCTACCCCTTAGATTTTCTCTTACTTTACTGCCCCCTTCCTATTTCAGCCGTTTCATTTCAGCAATGAAGTTTATTATTAAGTGATCATTGTTTAGTTTCACAACATCCTATTATTTTGGGAGACTTTAATATTTATATTGACCCTACAGCATCTTATACTCAAGATCTTACTACATTAATATCTGATCTTAATCTTATACAATATGCATCTGCTGTAGTATACTCTTCAGCTTACTGCGTTACGTACACTGCCTTGGACAGATCATTCTCTACTTCATTTTCACTATATTTTTCCAATTTTACAAACCAGTTGTAATTCCAAAACACAGTTGGTAATTTAAAAAATGTATTAGCTTCGGCTCTTCTTCAACATTCTAATCTTGATCTCGCTGATTTTACTCAATTATCTTTAACAGATCAAGTTACTAAGTTGATTACATCTCTACAAACTGCCTATAATTTCATACAGCCACCTACCACCAAAGTCATTAGGTCCTCTAAACACTGTTCCAACCCCTGGTATACTGTAATTTTAGAGCGTAAAAATGTCAGTTGAGACAGACAAAACGTAAATGGCATCACCATCCAACACCAAATACATTACAAATTTACAGACAGCTTCTTTTTATCACCTATCTAAGGCTACTCCAACAGAGAAAAATAGCCCAAACCCATAGTTCAGCCTTAATCGCTGGAGATCCTACAACCCAAGGACTCAAAACTGACCAAAACTGGGAATCTTTTAAACCACTAACAGCTGAGGATGTAAGATCAATACTGTTGAAATGCTCCCGAGCCAAATGCTCCCTGGATCAATGCCCAAAACACCTACTCAAATCTATCCCTATGGAAGCAGTAAACTGGTTACTTGATTATCTCAATGAGCTGTTAAAAATTGGCTCTCTTCCTCTTGATACGGGCAAAATTGTTCTCACTCTACTACTAAAGGGATCGGGGCTAGATGTAACATCGCCTGCAAACTACCGTCCAGTGGAAAGCATACCCCTTTTTACTAAAGCATTAGAAACCTACATTAGTAAACAACTCTTTTTATCTGGAAAAGTTTTCTATTTTACAGTGGTCACAATTTGGCTTCAGATCATCACATAGTACAGAAACATTTATTGCTAGTTCTAACTACATATGTCAAAAACACCTATGCAAAGGCGACGTGGAGGGGCATAATCGAACGTCGGCAGCGAAATAGGTCACCGGCGATCTATTTTGGTGGCGGCGCAACAGCTGGTCGGAACCATATTTTCGAAAAAGATGGCCGGCCATCTTTTTTTTTTCGATAATACGGTTTAGCCCGGCCAAATGCCAGAGTTTGCCGGGTTTGAGATCGCTGGTTTTGTTTTTCAACGATAATGGAAAAAAATGCCGGCCATCTCAAACCCAACGAAATCCAAGGCATTTGGTCATGGAAGGAGCCAGCATTTGTAGTGCATTGATCCCCCTCACATGCCAGGACACCAACCGGGCACCCTAGGGGGCACTTCTAAAATTTTTTTAAAAATATACAAATACCTCCCAGGTGCATAGCTCCCTTACCTTGGGTGCTGAGCCCCCCCAAATCCCCCCCAAAGCCCACTCCCCACAACTCTACACCATTACCATAGCCCTTATGGGTGAAGGGGGGCACCTACATGTGGGTACAGTGGGTTTTGGGGGTGTGTGGAGGGCTCAACACTTAGCACCACATGTGTAACAGGTAGGGGGGGAATGGACCTGGGTCTGCCTGCCTGAAGTGCACTGCACCCATTAAAAACTCCTCCAGGGACTTGCATACTGCTATCAGGGAGCTGGGTATGGCATTTGAGGCTGGCATAGAGGCTGGCAAAAAAGTCTTTTATTTTAATTTTTTTTAGTGTGGGAGGGGGTTGGTGACCACTGGGGGAGTATAGGGAGGTCATCCCCCATTCCCTCCTTCCCTCCGGTGGTCATCTGGTCAATTGGGGCACCTTTTTGAGGCTTGGCCGTGAAAATTAAAGGACCAAGTAAACCCGGCGAAATACTGATAAACGCCGCTTTTTTTTCCATTATCCGCAAAAGCCAGCCATCTGGTAGCCACGCCCATGCCTGCCCATGTCTCGCCTTCGCTTTGCCACCGACATGTCCCCTTGAACTTTCACCGGCGCGGTGACGGGAAAGCGGCGATGCTGTCAAAAATGCCGCTTTCGATTATACTGATTTCGCCACTTTTGCGAGGTCACCGGTCATCTCCCAATTTATGTCGGAAGATGGCCGGCGATCACTTTCGAAAATAGACCTGCAAGTAATTCTTCTCCAATTCGATATATTGATGGCGTTCGATGCGGTTGACCACATTGCTACTCGAATGCCTGGATCAGATAGGAATGACAGGGACTGTGATCAAATGGTTCAGTGAATTCCTTTCAAATCAAAGCTATTCTGTCAAGCAAAACAACCAACTTTCCAACTACTGGTCTACTAACTGCAGGGTCCCACAAGGATCTCCCCTCTCACTGATCCTGTTTAACCTCTTTATGTCATCCCTTGCCTCAATACACCTGGAACATAATAAACTACTATTATCCTATGCAGATGACATCCTGCTTCTCTTACCAATAACAGCATCAAACAAAGATCCAGCTCAGTCTGTAGTAAATGGTATGATTGTTGTTAGTACCTGGTCCCTGACCAATAAACTGAAACTGAATGCACAAAAAAATCAAGGTCCTGTGGTTCCGAAATCAGGGAGTTGAGGTCCCATCATCAATATCTTTGTCAGACTCCGAACTGGATTCAGCGAATTAGCACTGCAGCGTTACTTCCTTGCAGCATGGCCACGGAGGAAGACGAAATATGAAGACTTCGGGTCGGACCTCGGCTGGCGGGGGTTGGGGCCCCCCGCCAGCAAAAGTAAGCAGCAGGGGAGGGTTGACGGCGGGGAGGGGGGCCAGGGCGAAATCTGCGGGGGCCCAGGCCCCTGTGGCCCCACACAGATACGCCCCTGGTCACTAACCCCCTCCCACCCTAAAAAAAACTTATATTTTTTGCCAGCCTCAAATGTCATGCCCAGCTTCATGACAGCAGTATGCAGGTCCCTGGAGCAGTTTTAGTGGATACTGCAGTGCACTTCAGGCAGGCGGGCCCAGGCCCCCCCCCCCCCCACCTGTTACACTTGTGGTGGTAAATGTGAGCCCTCCAAAACCCACCAGAAACCCACTGTACCCACATCTAGGTGCTCCCCTTCATCCCTAAGGGCTATGGTAGTGGTGTATAGTTGTGGGGAGTGGGTTTTGGGGGGGTCTGGGGGGCTCAGCACACAAGGTAAGGGAGCTATGCACCTGGGAGCAATTTCTGAAGTCCACTGTAGTGCTCCCTAGGGTCCCCGGTTGGTGTCCTGGCATGTCAGGGGGACCAGTGCACTACAAATGCTGACTTCTCCCATGACCAAATGACTTGGATTTGGTCGTTTCTGAGATGGGTGTCCTCGGTTTCTATTATCGCCGAAAACCAGGGACGACCATCTCTAAGGTTGACCTAAATGCTGAGATTTGGGCATCCTCGACCGTATTATTGAAACGAAAGATGGACGTCCATCTTGTTTCGATAATACGGGTTTCCCCGCCCCTTCACAGGGACATCCTGCGAGGACGCCCTCAGGAAAACTTGGGCGCCCAGTTTGATTATGCCCCTCTGTGTATACCTGTTACTATATGTAATAGTCAGGTTTCTGTACTTTCATTTACATGTATTTTTAATGTTATTTATAGATAATACTCTTTCCTTTTAACAGCAAATAAGCCAGGTTGCTTGTCGAATATTCTTTATATTATGTTTGATTAGATCTGTACATCCATTGCTTGAACCTTCGCTCTTAACATTATCGTCAATTCTCTTGTGATCTTGAAGATAGATTATTGTAATTCCTTGTATAAAGGTGTCAGGGTTAAAGATCTTAAAGGGTTACAGATACTTCAAAACACTGTTGTTCGACTGATATACAGGATAGGTAAATTTGATCATATTACGCCTCATATGAAGACAGCCCATTGGCTTCCTGTACAAAAAAGGATCATTTACAAACTTCTTATTTTGGTTTTTAAAACATTACATGCAGAAGAACCTCCTTATCTTTTTTACCATTTAATTCATTATGTCCCTGCCCATGCTCTTCGATCCCTCAATCAAAATTGTTTATATTTATTTATTTATTTATTTGTTGCTTATATCCCACATTTTCCCACTCGTGCAGGCTCAATGTGGCTTACAGTAAGTTAAATAAAAGTACAAACTTAAAGGTTATACAAGCATCTAACAGAGCGAACTAGATGGGGAAGGGGACAAGGATACATTAATCAACATTGCAAGTTGAGGGGTAAGTCTTAGCAAAGAGGAATGTCTTTAACAGCTTCTTAAAAAGGCCATGGTCTATATATACCTAGTCATAAAGAAATACTACACAAATATAGCAGAGTATGTATTTTTTCAGTACAAGGACCACTTTTGTGGAATTCACTCCCTCCGCATTCACATTTGCATTTATAGATATCTTTAATCCAATTTAAAATAGACTTGAAAACCCATCTTTTCTTAAATGCATATACCTGAGGCACTAGCCTGTGTGAATCCTGCGAGGCACTAGAGTTCCCTTGTGTGCATCCCTCTCCTGCTTTTCTATTAAATATTGTAGATCTGTCCCTTTTCCTTCACTATGATGCAGGGGCGTAGCCAGACCTCGACAGAAGGGGGGGCCAGAACCCAAAGTGGGGGGGGCACATTTTAGCCTGCCTCCCCCTCCACTTCTGACCCTCCCCGCCGCCACTTCTGACCCTCCCCCCCCCCCACTGACATGTAAGTACATAAGTACATAAGCATCGCCATGCTGGGACAGACCAAGGGTCCATCGAGCCCAGCACCCTGTCACCGAAAGCGGCCAAAAGAACAAGCAATTTGTCCCGCCCATCCTAGAAATACTGTATTCCCTCGTCCATTCAATAACTTTCTATGTTTTTTTTCTCCAGGAAGCTGTCCAACCCTTTTTTGAAGTCCGCTAAGTTAACCGCCTTAACCACCTTTTCCGGCAGCGAATTCCAGAGTTTAATTACGCGTTGAGTGAAGAAAAATTTCCTCTGATTCGTTTTAAATTTACCACACTGCAGCTTCATCGCATGCCCCCTTGTCCTAGTATTTTTGGAAAGTGTAAACAGACGCTCCACAATGACCCATTCCATTCCACTCATTATCTTATAGACCTCTATCATATCTCCCCTCAGCCACCTTTTCTCCAAGCTGAAGAGCCCCAGCCTCTTCAGCCTATCCTGATAGGGAAGCCGTCCCATCCCCTGTATCATCTTTGTCGCCCTTCTCTGACGCAAAGTACCTTTGCTGGTGGGGGTCCCAGGCTCCTGTGGCCCCCCCATAGCTACATCACTGCTATGATGTATTTTTCAGGCACTTCCCTTTTTTTTAAATAATTCTTTTAGAGTGTAAACCACCTAAATGGCAATGCTGTCAAGTGGGATAAAAAGTATGACAATAAACTTGGAAACTTGCTAAAAAGTGATGCACATAAATTCTAAGATGTGGCTCTGGCTAGTGGGCGTGGCAATGGGAAGGGCACAGGTGGGTCATGGGCATTCTATGAATTTACATGCAGCGTTATAGATTATGCCTACTCTACGTGTAAGTTAGGCGTCAGCATTTACACCAGATTTTCATTGATGTAAAAGGTCACAACTACATTGGGCATATTCTATAAACTATGCCTAGATTTAGGTGTGTTCTATAAACTAATCCTAAATTTAGGTATAGTTTATAGAATATGTCTGGGCAATTGTTTTGGCGCCTCTTTTAGGTGTGATATATAGACTCTACCCTATACAGTGGGGGAAATAAGTATTTGATCCCTTGCTGATTTTGTAAGTTTGTCCACTGACAAAGACATGAGCAGCCCATAATTGAAGGGTAGGTTATTGGTAACAGTGAGAGATAGCACATCACAAATTAAATCCGGAAAATCACATTGTGGAAAGTATATGAATTTATTTGCATTCTGCAGAGGGAAATAAGTATTTGATCCCTCTGGCAAACAAGACCTAATACTTGGTGGCAAAACCCTTGTTGGCAAGCACAGCGGTCAGACGTCTTCTGTAGTTGATGATGAGGTTTGCACACATGTCAGGAGGAATTTTGGTCCACTCCTCTTTGCAGATCATCTCTAAATCATTAAGAGTTCTGGGCTGTCGCTTGGCAACTCGCAGCTTCAGCTCCCTCCATAAGTTTTCAATGGGATTAAGGTCTGGTGACTGGCTAGGCCACTCCATGACCCTAATGTGCTTCTTCCTGAGCCACTCCTTTGTTGCCTTGGCTGTATGTTTTGGGTCATTGTCGTGCTGGAAGACCCAGCCACGACCCATTTTTAAGGCCCTGGCGGAGGGAAGGAGGTTGTCACTCAGAATTGTACGGTACATGGCCCCATCCATTCTCCCATTGATGCGGTGAAGTAGTCCTGTGCCCTTAGCAGAGAAACACCCCCAAAACATAACATTTCCACCTCCATGCTTGACAGTGGGGACGGTGTTCTTTGGGTCATAGGCAGCATTTCTCTTCCTCCAAACACGGCGAGTTGAGTTCATGCCAAAGAGCTCAATTTTTGTCTCATCTGACCACAGCACCTTCTCCCAATCACTCTCGGCATCATCCAGGTGTTCACTGGCAAACTTCAGACGGGCCGTCACATGTGCCTTCCGGAGCAGGGGGACCTTGCGGGCACTGCAGGATTGCAATCCGTTATGTCGTAATGTGTTACCAATGGTTTTCGTGGTGACAGTGGTCCCAGCTGCCTTGAGATCATTGACAAGTTCCCCCCTTGTAGTTGTAGGCTGATTTCTAACCTTCCTCATGATCAAGGATACCCCACGAGGTGAGATTTTGCGTGGAGCCCCAGATCTTTGTCGATTGACAGTCATTTTGTACTTCTTCCATTTTCTTACTATGGCACCAACAGTTGTCTCCTTCTCGCCCAGCGTCTTACTGATGGTTTTGTAACCCATTCCAGCCTTGTGCAGGTGTATGATCTTGTCCCTGACATCCTTAGACAGCTCCTTGCTCTTGGCCATTTTGTAGAGGTTAGAGTCTGACTGATTCACTGAGTCTGTGGACAGGTGTCTTTCATACAGGTGACCATTGCCGACAGCTGTCTGTCATGCAGGTAACGAGTTGATTTGGAGCATCTACCTGGTCTGTAGGGGCCAGATCTCTTACTGGTTGGTGGGGGATCAAATACTTATTTCCCTCTGCAGAATGCAAATAAATTCATATACTTTCCACAATGTGATTTTCCGGATTTAATTTGTGATGTGCTATCTCTCACTGTTACCAATAACCTACCCTTCAATTATGGGCTGCTCATGTCTTTGTCAGTGGGCAAACTTACAAAATCAGCAAGGGATCAAATACTTATTTCCCCCACTGTATACAGATACTTTTTCTACTGGGTCTACTAGGCTCACAATCTAAGTTTTTGTACGTGGGGCAATGAAGGGTTAAGTGACTTGCTCAAGGTCACAAGGAGCTACAGTGGGAATTTAACCCAGTTTGCCAGGATGAAAGCTAACTAGTAATGTTTTCTTAGCAGCAGTTTTGTTACAAACTCTTATTTTATAGCAACTAATACATTTTCTGAAATAAAACAAATGAAGGTAGCCCATTGGGTAGCCTGTAAACAAAGAAAAATGTCTCTTACTGACCTCAAGCTCAAGGAGAATACATTTTTGCCAGGCAAGACACCGATTTGTCCCAATCTGTGGGAAACAAATGGTAGAAAGTTTTACCCAATCAACTGAGGGATATACGTTTTCTTCATTGCCATTCAAGGCAAGACCTGAAAGAACATTGGACTTTCTCACTGATCCCTCTGTGCCACTGTAGCTTTAATTTGAGGCTCACCATCTGGAGAATTTGTTGGTTAGAGCCAGCATAAAAGAATAATCTACCCACCTGTAGCAGCTGCCATTCCTTGGAACAGGATGCCACAAAAAGTAGCATGACTGTTTATTTTATTCTCCTTTTGGCTTGGGACCAGTTAGAGCAATTCCCCTTTGTTTCCAGCAAGTAGAAGTCAGGCTACTTGATACTTTGATTTGTTTCATTCAGGAAAATTTATGAGTTATAATGAAACTGCTATTTAAAAACTCTCCCCTAGTTTGGCTATTATACAATAAATCATTACTTGTAAGGAATTTCCCTCTCAGACAACTCATTGCACTGAGGGTTAATAATTTTACACTCACGAGTTAAAATAATACATCACACATATTAATCATGTTAGCCTTAAAGTCTGAACCAGAGGCAACAGAGGCTAAAGTTGTAAGAAATACCAGGAGGGGAAAATAGGATATCTCAGCTCAGTGCTCTGACGACTAAATATTTTTGACCCATTCTTTACTTCCGGGTACTGTAGTTCATTTTACAAACTTTTGTCTCTGAATCACCACTTAAATGCTACAGTTTATCACAGTTAAGAGTAAGTGGTTAATAATTTGGTTTCATTCTGCTAAAGCACATAAGCACCGCCATGCTGGGAAAAGACCAAAGGTCCATCAAGCCCAGCACTCCATCTCCGACAGCAGGCAATCCAGGCCCCAAGAACCTGGCAAAACCCCAAAATTTAATAAAGGTTGATGTTCTTTAAGGAAAGCCTTATATAAGAGGGAATGAAGTTAAATCAAAGATGCTCCCTGACCTGTGGGTAGTGGTATATCCTGGAGAGGCTGGAAAACTGGCTCGAATGCTGAGCTGGAAGACCTTCAATAATAGCAGCTGGTGGTCCAGATGTTTTGCAGTTGTAATTTGGGATCCCAGTGTCAATTCCTGAAAATATATTCATGGCAGCTCTATACATTAAGACAAAGTTGTTATAAGGGTTATCAATGTGGAATCCCAATGTGAGGTTGGGTAAGAGCTCCGAGCTGTTGTTAATCTCCTCCACCGCAGACACAAAGGCCAGGAAGTTGTAATAGTTCAATAGTACAGGTCTTGAAGGACAACAAATATCATTACAATATGAAATTAGCATCAAACTATAAGAAACACAGTCATTAATCGTAGACAAGTGAAAAAGGCTTAAGATTAGGGTTAGAAACATTGTTTGTCACAAGCTTTACATATTTGTCTGATAACAAAGACCAAAACGTGCATGCTCCAGGTTTAGCACAAATTAACTGCATTTCTTCCCTCTCTCTCCATCCTCCCGTATTTTTTCTATTCTTCAGCCATGATCTTAGACCACAGCAGGTAAATGCACATCCCACCCACATGCACAAACCCATAATCACTGGACTCTAGAACTGCTGTTTCTCTGCTCATCCATATGCATCTGAACCGACAATATAAACTCCCCATCCAAAATTATGCAGGAGCCAAAGGAGGTTGGACGAAGAAATGGTATCAGGGACGATGGCATAGTTTGAAGTACTAATGGAAATTCCAAACCCCAGCAACAAAAATTAGATCATACCCATGATGGAACAGCTAGAAATGTTAGTGGAAGTTTGCACCCGCTATAAGTGAAGCTGTGTCCCAGAGTGCGAGGGGAATGGGGAAGGGAAGAGAAAGGGAGGGAGGGGCTAAGAACAAGGAGGAAGAGGAGGTGAGGTGGGATAAGACCACTAAGCCTCTACGAAGTTGACGGTTTTAAAGTTTCATGCAAATGTTCATTTTTATGGGTAGCTGTAGTTGACTTTTGTGCAAAATGGCAGACAACTCACAGGAAACCCCTCAGGTTACTACCTCAGTGACTGAAAACTGTTCATACAAGTAAATTTCCAAAAATCTTACTGCACAGATTGTGTGTTTATAGGTTTCACTGGATATTCAGGCAAAAGCTTCACAGATTACATGCTGTCAAGCGTCAGATGCAATAATTTGTGCATTAGAACATTGACTGAGCTTCAGCACAAAATGCTCTAATGCGTGTGCAGAACTTTACTCTTGATGCAGTAAACTAATGACAAGCAAACTACTGCTGCGTTAGAAAATGTACAATGAAAGAAAAATAGCGACACGCTATGGATTGCTGTTATCGGGCATGTTTGTTTCCCTTCCTGTCAGGTGTCACCATTTTTCCAGACAGCAACAGATGAAGAGGGAATCATAAAACGTCAAGTTGATCTGGGGGGAGTGAAAGGCCAGGGATGTTGTGACTACTAGGTCGCTCAGAGTCAGATATCCACCTTGGGTGGGGTGGCTACCTCAGCTGAAGTAAAGCTTCTGTACTAAAGGAGAATTAAGATGGAGGTAATCCATACGAAAGTGAGCAAAATGGTGCATAGTATGAAGAGTAAATCACATGCAGAGGGGCTGAAGGAGCTAAAGACACAGTCAACAAAAGAAGAAAAGCAAAAGGAAGATAAAATGCAAATTTTCAAATATTTACATGCTTTGAATAAGGTACAAACAACTAGTATTTTCTAAAGAATGATGATGTCAAAGAAATAAAGTAGAGGAGAACCTGTAAAAAAGATTTGAATTTTTTCTTTCATAGAGAGTATGATGGATATATAAACTACTTCAATACAAAACAGCGTCAGAATGCAAATGTGCTTTGGAAAAATGTGGGGAGGTCACTTTTCACAATGTTTATCCAGGATCTAAAGTTGTCTGCAAACTTTTCACTCTGTTCACTGGAAAAAGTGGACACAGGGAAAAGTATATTTTTATCTGCCCAAAAGGTATGAGGGCTTGAGAGAGACAACAACACATATAGTTGTGTATTTTCACAATGATTTTAAGAGAAAACTATTCACAGAAAAGAGATGAAGATCTTAGCAGGTCATTTTTCCCCAGGGCACCTTTCAAAGGTAAAATACTCAGACTTAATGTGAGAGAGTTAGCAAAATGTCATCAGGTTATATTTGCAGTTCATGTCAGTGATCAACTAAAATAAAACCCAGAAACGCCAAAAGATCAGCCCGCAAATTCCTCAATCTGAATTTCCCCAGCTGCAAAGGAGTGAAATACAAACAGGCTTATGCTACGACCTTTGCATACAAAAGCACACAATCTTGGAATGCGCTACCCAAGGCCCTGAAAACCATGAACAATCTAACCAGCTTCCGCAAAGCTCTGAAAACACACCTCTTTAACAAAGCTTACAAAAGTCACCCTCAATTATACTAATCATCCCCAAACCACCCAAGCACACCTAAAACACTTCACATAACCCACCCAGCATCTGTCCATATAACGCCTTGTTTACCTCAGCTCATGATCAACTATCTTTTAATCATGTACTGACTTTAGCTAACTCCTTGTTTACCTCAGCCCTTGATCAACTGTATTTTAATCATGTACTGACTTTAACATAACCCTACTCTGTAAGCCACATTGAGCCTGCAAAAAGGTGGGATAATGTGGGGTACAAATGCAATAAATAAATAAATCCTGTCTCATATAGGAACTAAGCCATGATGTTACTTACAAGGTATGTCCATCAAATGAGGGAACAGTTGTGAAGGATGGATGATAAAATGGGCTAAAGGTTTCTACAGTTATGAGTCCCCCAATCATGATATCCCCATCCCTATGGTAACCTGGTCTTAGCTCTGTTGATAGGTAGTTTCCAAGTGTGCATTGACACTCAGCCGTCTTCCACAGGATGACACAATGCATCAACACAATCAGAACCAGATGAGTTTCCATCGTTAACACTGTGAAAAAGCTTCTGCTGTGATAATGCTCACTCTTCCTGCTCCAAATGTTATAGTTGGACACGGCGTAGGATGCTGTATTAGTTCCTGATGATACTATCTAACTGAATATTTAAATGATGGGTAGAAACTGCAGTGAAGAAGACCTGTGCATTTACACACAAGAAAGATGAAGAAAGACAGCAAAATTGTAATGCTTATGTTGAGGTGACCACAGTATTTCTAGCTGAGCTCCAACGCCTGTGATGACATGATGTGATCTCTGTTGCATCCTGCTGCTCAGAGGTTCAGCCTTAAGGGATAACTGCTCCTGACATTTACCATAAAATATAGGTTACATCTTTTAAATATAACCTTATGTATCCTCTGTCTTAAATAACTTAGAGACAAATAGTAATTTGATTGGAATGCTTGTAAGGACCACAGTATAACAACCATTAATGATAACAGAAAAAGATTTTTTAAAAAGTCCATCCACTCTACTATTACTACTACTACTACTTATCACTTCTATAGCGCTACAAGGCATACAAAGCGCTGTACACCATACACGAAAAGACAGTCCCTGCTCAAAGAGCTCACAATCTAAATAAGACAGGTAAACAGACAGAACAACTAAGAGGTAAGGGCATTAAAGAGGTGGGGTACAGGGCAAGTTAGTAGTGGCTAGGGGTCAAAAGCACTGTCAAAGAGGTGGGCTTTTAGCCTGGACTTGAAAACGGCCAAAGACGGGGATAGATGTAGAGGCTCGGGAAGTCTATTCCAGGCGTGAGGTGCAGCGAGATAAAAGGAACGGAGTCTGGAATTAGCAGTAGAGGAGAAGGGGACAGACATGAAAGATCTATCTGCAGAGTGGAGTACCTGAGGGGGGGCTTAGGGAGAGACAAGAGTGAAGAGGTACTGGGGAGCGGCAGAATAAATGCACTTATAGGTCAGTAAGAGAAGTTTGAATTGAATGCGGAAACAGATAGGGAGCCAGTGAAGTGACTTGAGGAGAGGGCTAATGTGAGCATAGTGACTTTGGCGGAAAATGAGTCGCGCAGCAGAGTTTTGGACTGATTGAAGAGGAGAGAGATAGCTAAGTGGGAGGCCGGTGAGAAGCAGGTTGCAATAATCTAGGCGAAAGGTGATAAGAGTGTGGATAAGGGTTCTGGTAGAATGCTCAGAGATGAAGGGACGGATTTTGCTGATGTTATAGAGAAAGAAACGACAGGTTTTGGCAATCTGCTGAATGTGAGCAGAGAATGAGAGAAAGGAGTCGAAGATCACCCCAAGGTTACGAACTGATGAGACAAGGAGAATGAGAGTGTTATCCACAGAAATAGAGAAAGAGGGGAGAGGAGAGGTGGGTTTAGGGGGAAAGATGAGAAGCTCGGTTTTGGCCATGTTAAGTTTCACATTACGTTGAGACATCCAGGCAGCGATATCAGAAAGGCAGGCTGAAACTTTGGTATGGATGCTGGTTGAGATTTCAGGGGTAGAGAGGTAGATTTGGGAGTCATCAGCATAGAGATGGTATTGAAAGCCATGGGATGATATCAGAGAGCCATTGGATGATATCAGAGAGCCAAGGGAAGAAGTGTAGATGGAGAACAGGAGAGAACCGAGAACAGAACCCTGAGGTACACCGATTGGTAGAGGGATAGAAGTGGAAGAAGATCCATCAGAGTGTACACTAAAGGTGCGAAGCAAGAGGTAGGAGGAGAACCAGGAAAGAACAGAGCCCTGGAATCCAAATGAAGACAGCATATCAAGGAGTAGGCTGTGATCAACAGTGTCAAAAGCGGCAGATAGATCGAGAAGGATGAGGATAGAATAGAGACCTTTGGATTTGGCCAGAAACAGGTCGTTGGAAACTTTTGTACGTGTAGTTTCAGTTGAATGAAGAGGGCGAAAGCCAGATTGGAGTGGGTCAAGAACAGCATGAGATGAAAAAACGTCAAGACAGTGGCGGTGAACAGTGCATTCAAGTATCTTGGAGAGGAAGGGGAGGAGGGAGATGGGTCGATAGTTGGAAGGACAGGTAGGGTCAAGTGAAGGCTTCTTAAGGAGTGGTATGACCACAGCATGTTTGAAGGCATCAGGAACAGTCGCAGTGGAAAGTGAAAGTTTGAGGATATGACAGATAAAAGGGGTGAGAGTAGGAGAGATGGTGCTAAGAAGGTGGGTAGGAATGGGATCAGAGGAACAGGTAGTTCGTTTTGAGGAGGAGAGAAGATGAGTTGTTTCTTCATCAGTGACTTCGGGAGAGGAGGGAAAGGATGGAGGGGTTGGGGAGATAGGGGAACGGACAGGGGGAGGAAGAAGTGGGGGTGGCTTGGTTGAGAATTCAAGGTTTATCTTCTGAACTTTGTCGTGGAAGAACTCAGCTAGGGTCTGAGGAGATAGTGAAGGGAGAGTTGGAGATGGAGGCACCTTGAGGAGAGAGTTCAGTGTGGCGAAGAGAAGTCGAGGGTTTGAGCCGAGAGAATTAGCTGGACCCTGCTTGGCAAGCAAGAGAGCAGATTGGAAGGAGGACAGCATGAACTTGAAGTGTTTGAAGTCAGCAAGGGCACGAGATTTCAGCCAGAGGCATTCGGCAGAGCCGGCACAGGAATGTACGTAGCGGATTTTAGTGGTCAGCCAAGGCTGGGGTTTGGTACGCCTTACAGGACGGGGCATGAGAGGTGCAAGAGTGTCTAAAGCAGAGGATAGAATAGTATTGTAGGAAGAGACAGCTTCATTGACAGATTTGGAAGGTGCAGTGGTAGAGAAAAGATTTGAGACATTGGAGCATAGGGTAGTAGGGTCAATGGCCTGGAGATTCCTAGATAAATTGGTTAAGATTGGACGGGATTGGGCAGGAGGAAGTTTAAGTGTGAAGGTTATTAGATGATGGTCAGAGAGGGGAAGATCAGAGGCAAAGAAATTAGAGGGAGAGCAGTTATAGGAGAAGATAAGATCAAGACAGTGACCATTTTGGTGAGTAGGGGAAGTGGAGCATAGTTGGAAATTGAAGGAGGATGTTAAGGCGAGGAACTGGGAGACATAAGAGTTGGAGGGATCATTAGCATGAATGTTAAAGTCGCCAAGGATGAGGGAGGGGGGAGAAGGATCATGAAAGAAGGAAAGCCAAGCATCAAAGTCGCTGAGAAAGGATGAAAGGGACTTATCGGGGGGATGATAAATAACTGCTATTCAAAGAGGCAAAGGAGTGAATAGGCGTACGGAATGGACTTCAAAGAAGAAAAGCAGTGAGACTGAGGTGGCAGAAGAGATTGAAATTTGGAAGAGGGTGAGAGTAATAGTCCAACACCACCACCACGGCCAGTAGGGTGAGGAGTATGGGAGAAGAGATAACCACCATGGCAGAGGGCTGCGACTGAAGAACAGTCTTCAGGGCAGAGCCAAGTTTCTGTTATGGCGAGCAGATGGAGACTACGAGAGATAAAAAGGTCATGGATATAAGAAAGTTTGTTGCAGATGGAGCGGGCATTTCATAGGGCGCATGAGAAGGGCAGAGAAGAGGGGGGAGGAGAGGAATACAGATGAGATTGGAAAGGTCACGTTGTGACCTGCACAAATAGGATGAGGGTTGGTGAAGGGGACCAGGATTGGGACTGATGTCTCCAGCAGAAAGAAGAAGAAGGAGTAAGAGAGTGCGGAGGAGAGTAGGAGAGGAGTGGCGATGAAGGCGACAAAGTCGAGATGAACTCAGAAAGGGGAAGGTACAATGGAAGGAATGAAATGTTGAAGGCAGAAAGCAAGGAGGGAGGAAGAGGACAAGAGAGATGGTGATGTAATAAAATCAACGAAAGGGCAATGTATAACTGTAGTGCACAGTGGCTTCAGGTGGAGGAGTAGATTGGTACGTAGGAGTAGATTGGGAAAGGACAGAACTAGGAGGAGAATGTAAAGTGGAGCCATATGTAGTGACTCAGGCAGTCCCAAGCGCTAGGCAACAGTCACGAATAAAGGTGCAGCAGTGGGCTGGAGCTGAGGCTGAAGGCTGGAACAGAGGAGCAGAGGTTGCAGGACTGGAGTTTAAGGTAGGAGCAGAGGATGCAGGTTGGAACAGAGGATGCAGGCTGAGCAGAGGATGCAGGCTGGAATAGAGGATGCAGGCTGGAGTAAAGGATGCAGGCTGGAGCAAAGGATTCAGACTGGAGTAAAGGATGTGGGCTGGAACAGAGGATACAGGCTGGGGCAGAGGATGCAGGCTGGAGTAAAGGATGCAGGCTGGAGCAAAGGATGCAGGCTGGAGCAGATGATGCAGGTTGGAGCAGATGATGCAGGCTGGAGCAGAGGATGCAGGCTCTCTTATGCAAATCTGGAGTGAAACCAAGATTACAAAGGTGGACTGCCCTAGATATTTCAAGGGCCTCTTAAGTCTCGACCATTGCTAATTTGCAGATACTGGGATCGCAGGTCTGGACTCCGTCCAAATATCGAGACTACCCAAAAACAGGGTCTCTCAAAAATCTTCAGTCCAGGCAGCTGGCAGAAAGTTCAGTAACCTATGTCACGTTGTTCTCGTTCGACTCACACCATCTGCAAATGACCGTTGCTAATTTGCAGTTACTGGGATCACAGGACTGGACTCTGTCCAAATATCGAGAGTACCCAAAATCAGGATCTCTCAAAATCCTCAGCTGAAGTTAGACAACACTCTGCACAGTTATTGTGTCTATACTGCTTTGGATACATCAGAGATTCCAGTTAGAGTGAGATTGATATGTGGAGGGGCATTGTTGAAAGGGACGTCCAAGTTACGATTTGGACGTCCTTGCAAAACGGTGAAATCCAGGGGCGGGGAAACCCATATTTTCGAAACAAGATGGACATCCATCTTTCGTTTCAAAAATACCGTCAGAGACGTCCAAATCCTTAAATGTAGACGTCCCTAGATTTGGTTGTCCCTAGACATGGATGTTTCTGACTTTCGGCGAACGGACAAATGCAAGCCATTTGGTCGTAGGAGGAGCCAGCATTTGTACTGGACTGGTCCCCCTGACATTCCAGGACACCAACCGGGCAACCTAGGGGGCACTGCAGTGGACTTCATAAATTGCTCCCAGGAACATAGCTCCCTTTACTGAGCCCCCCAAAACCCACTACCCACAACTGTACACAACTACCATAGCCCTTATAGATGAAGGGGGGCACCTATATATGGGTACAGTGGGTTTTGGAGAGCTCGCTGTTCCCTCCACAAATGTAACAGTTAGGTGGGTATGGGCCTGGGTCCCCCTGTCTGAAGTGCACTGCAGTACCCACTAAAACTGCTCCAGGGACCTGCATACGCTGTCATGGACCTGAGTATGACCTCTGAGGCTGGCACAACATTTTGAAAGTTGTTTTTTGAGGGTGGGAGGGGGTTAGTGACCACTGGGGGAGTAATGGGAGGTCATCCCCGATTCTCTCCAGTGTTCATCTGGTAACATAGTAAATGACGGCAGATAAAGACCTTTACAGTCCATCCAGTCTGCCCAATAAGATAAACTCATTTACATGGTATGTGATACTTTATATGTATATCCGAGTTTGATTTTTCCTTGCCTTTCTCAGAGCACAGACCGTAAAAGTCTTCCCAGCACTATTCTTGAACTTTCCATATCTATTCAGTTATGATCAGGGCTTAGACCGTAGAAGTCTGCTAAGGCCACTTCTTTATTTCTACCACTGTCTACACCAAGAAACCGAGGTCTGTGGAGGAGGAACCTAATTGTTAGCTCAGTGGGCTGAGAACCCAGGAAAACACAGAAAAATGAAGGCAGATAAAGACCGTATGGTCTATCCTCATCCATATCAATATATGATATCTCTGGGGTACCAACAAGATCGGTTTTCAAGGCATTCTTCAAACAAAAACATATTAAAAAACCCAAAATGTTGCAAATTATGTCTAAAATAAATATAAATGTTAATATAGTTCTCAGACCAAGTGCATATTGATCAACGGAGAAGCAACTCCTAAACAAATGCACTATCCACCATCACTGCACCAGTCCACCCTACCTCCCTAATATTTCTAAATTCAAAGCAGAAATAGCAATATAACTCACAAAATAATTCAAAAAGAAAAAATTGTCCACTTATCTGCAAAAGGGAGTAAGGATGCCAATTTCAGGTCACAGTTTCTGATGCAATAATTGGTGTCCTTTGTTCAGAGGCAGCTCCCCCATGATCCAAATAAACTCCAAGTGTCCCAAAACCTCATAATCCACTGTGCACAAAACTCTCCACAGAAATCCACAATTCTCTTTGTAAGGCGAAACATGGCAACCATGTAGGGAACAAGGAACATGGACTATGAGAACGCTGGGAACAAGTAATATGGACTATGAGAACGTTGGGAACAAGGAATACGGACTATGAGAACGTTGGGAACAAGGAATACGGACTATGAGAACGTTGGGAACAAGGAACATGGACTATGAGAACGTTGGGAACAAGGAACATGGACTATGAGAACATTGGGAACAAGGAATATGGACTATGAGTATGCTGTCAAGATCTGGCTGATTTGAGAATTGTTGTGGATTTCCATGGAGAGTTGTGTGTGCAGTGGATTACGAGCTTTTGGGACACTTGGAGTTTGTTTGGATCATGGGGGAGCTGCCTCTGAACAAAGGACACCAATTCTTGCATCATAAAATGTGACCAAAATCTTTGAGCTGTGTCGGCATTGCTGCTTAGTAAATGGGGGGGGGGGGGCGTTATGTTGTTAAGTGGTTTAGCCAAACAAAAAAACAGCACCACGGGCCTTTAAAATGGAACAAAGTTCTTTAATGAATGAGCCTTGACCCGACATTGGGAACAAGGAATATGGACTATGAGTATGCTGTCAAGATCTGGCTGATTTGAGAATTGTTGTGGATTTCCATGGAGAGTTGTGTGTGCAGTGGATTACGAGCTTTTGGGACACTTGGAGTTTGTTTGGATCATGGGGGAGCTGCCTCTGAACAAAGGACACCAATTCTTGCATCATAAAATGTGACCAAAATCTTTGAGCTGTGTCGGCATTGCTGCTTAGTAAATGGGGGGGGGGGGGGGGGGGGGGGGGGGGTTATGTTGTTAAGTGGTTTAGCAACACATTTCAGTTTGGTGTGAGTGCTATGCATTGCTGGGTTACTTATGCAATTTGAATGAAGATACCCTGCTGTATGAAGGATTGTCCTGTAACTTGTGGCTCATATATAGACTATCATAAGATATCCAGCTGTTGAGAACGTCTTCTTTAAACTCAAGTCCATTTTGTTTTGAGCACTGTACAATAATATAAATGCAGCCATGTGGATAAGTGAGTAATTTCTGACATTCTGCTTCCTCATAATATTGATTTTCAGTGTAATTTGATTGTATCTATTGCAGAAAGATACGAACAGTAAAACAGAGCAGGGAAATTAACATGCAGAAGGAAGCCCCTGAAGAAGCCTACAGGTGACCCTGCTGGGCAGTGGCTTAGCCAAGGGTGGGCCTGGGTGGGCCCAGGCCCACCCACTTTGGGCTCAGGCCCACCCAGTAGCAGCACACCTATGATGTGGCTGGCAGAGATCCCCAAGCCCCATCAGCCGAAAACTCCCAACAACTGTTCCTCCTGCATACGTTGTAAATAGCAGATCTTTGCCTGCAGCGAGCAGCAACTGTTATACTGCTCGCACCGGTCCCCACAGCCTTCCCTCTAATGTGGGACCTATGCGGAAACAGGAAGTTGTATCGGAGGGAAGGCTGTGGGGCCAACATGAGCAGTGTGTATTTGTTGCTGCTCGCTGAAAGTGAAAATCTGCTATTTAAAAGGTATACGAGAAGGGGAGATGTTTGAGAGACCATATGGCATGCAGGCGACAGAGAGAGAGACCAAATCATTTGTGGGACAAGGTGGAGTTCTTCTGCCCACCCATCTTGGGCCCAGGCCCACCCAAAATTGGGTGTCTGGCTACGCCCCTGAGTCAGACTAGGTTTAGAAGAATTAATAGCACTGAAATTGCTCTTCGATTGACAACTTTGACATATACTTAAATAAATCCGGATAGTGAAGTTCTATTAATTTTAGTGGAATAGCCTCCCGGTGGAGGTGGTGAAGACACAAACTGTGTCTGAATTCAAGAAACATGGAATAGGCACATGGAATCTCTTAGGGAGAGCGAATGCTGAGGATGGGCAGGCTGGATGGGCCATTTGGCCTTTATCTGCTGTCATGTTTCTATGTTAATAGGTTTGCTTTGGTATTTGATCCTGTTGATTGTTCTTGGCTTTGGAAGATATCAGCAGGTACCTTGCTGTCCCAGTTCCAATCCTATTTACAGGACAGAGTTTGCACTGATCACAGGCAAGATTATGTTTCATATTGCTTCCCTTCGACAGGTGGGGTATATCAGGAGTCTATTTTAGCACCTGTCTTATTTCATATTTTGTTGATCCCCCCACTAGTCTTATTGACTCAGACTTTAGGATTTTCATCATTTTATGCAGATGACATCCAATTAATAATTACATTTAATCCTCAAGACCCATATATTTAAGGTAAACCCAGGTAAGACAGAAGTCCTTCTATTCTCTAGATTAGATACACTTGTGACCAACGCAACCCAACTTTCATATCAGTTGATACAGTTAAAGTTCTGGGGCTTGTGTTAGATAGTAAGTTATCTTCTCAATCGCATATGTGATAATAAAGGATTTTTGTGTAGGTGGGTGTCTCTTGACTTAAATTTAAATTGAATTAACTTTTTTAAGTTTTCAACTTGTACCTGTCGATATTTATGTTTCTATTATTATGTTTTTATTATTGTGTTGTTTTATCATTTTTTTATGGATCGATTAAAATATATAAAAATATATATACGTTCTTAAAATGATATTTATGTGAATATTGGTGGCATATATTTATGGTTAATGTTTTTTCCTTGTGGTATGGGTTATGTTAAGTATGTGCATCGGGTTACTGATTGTATATTTATTTAAATATACATATATTTAAATATACATATATTTTTTCAAATATTTTTTAATATGTTTTTGAAAAAAGTTTATTCGTGTGGCTGTACACACGCCTATATGCATGTCTTTCTTAGTGTGGGATATTGAAGTTATATATTTATTATTTCCCAGTCACCGCAATCAAGTATGTTTTTTCTGCATGTATTTTATTTTATTTTAGGAGTGGTTTTAGTTTTTTGACTGTGTATACACTTAATTTAAATATGGTTTTAGAAGAGTATCTGTATAATTATATTTGATTTATTATTTCTCGTAGCCCCTGAAGCAGCCCTGCTGGGCAAAACATGGCCTGTGTCGGGCTATTTATATGTGTGTATATATATATATATATATATATATATATATATATTTAATTTTTTATTTGAATTGTGTTAATAAACTACATTTCTTAACGATCTGCTTTGTGCATTTTTCATTCCTTGACATCCATATCATGGTTCCATTCTCCGGCCACCTGTGTGCATATAAATATGGTTTGAATTACATTTGTCTTCAATGTATTTATATGCAGAGTGGCGATAATTAGTAACGGTCATACATATAAGCTTAATAGCAGATAGGTAGATAGAACTTTATACATATGGAAGATAACTGTGTAGAACATCTAAGCAGGAAAAGAGAGCCTTTTGTAAAGAAGCAGGCATATCTAGAGTTACACACACTAGGTCTTTTAGAGAATAATGGTATCAATAGAACGTTTGCCTATGAAATGGATCAGCACTTTCACAGTCAGTCTCATGTTGTACAATGTTGTATGCTAGGTTATTACTCTTGTACTTGCATAGTTCATCAAAATAAATAAATCACATTAACGGAAAATAATTCATTAATTTAATATACCATTTTAATGCAGGTAATTTCTCATGCGATTTGCTAAACTGCAATAACCGGGAACTGCAGTTTACTAAATCATGCACTTGCATTGACAACACATGTTCCTGGCCATTGGCGTTCCTGGCCTGGATGGCACCCGGGGCGGAGCGCCGATGTGCCCCCCCCCCCCGGGGTACAGCGCCCCCCCTCCCCGCTAAATGACACCTTCGCACCCCCCGGCGAAATGACAACCCCCCCCCCGGGTGCACGCCACTGGGGGGGTGCCGTGGCACGCGCCTGCTCCGAGTTCGCTAAACTTCACTTCGCTGCAGCTCCCTTTGCCCCGGAACAGGAAGTAACCTGTTCCGGGGCAGAGGGAGCTGCAGCGAACGAGCGACGAAGTTTAGCGAACTCTGAGCAGGCGCACGCCACGGCACCCCCCCCAGCGGCGTGCACCCGGGGTGGACCGCCCCCACTCCCCCCCCCTTGGTACACCACTGTGTCAACATGTAAAAATGGCCCATTGCCATAATTTATTATTTATTTATTTGTTACATTTGTATCCCACATTTTCCCACCTATTTGCAGGGACACTAGCCCCAAGTAAAATTTCCCAATACATTTGGCACAGATGACCCCCTCCCTCACTCCCCCAAAATATAGCCCCTCTGGAAGCTTTCTTCCAGCATAACACTGCTCCCCCTGAGATATTTCCTCCACCCCCACCAGAAAATATTGAATAGCTGTCTTCCTCAGGTCCAAACTCCAATTCCATTGAAGACATCCATAAAGACATCCTGAGGCCTTCCCCAGGGTATTTGTTCTATCAGACTCTTCTTTTTTTCTAAGAGCATCCTGAGAGACTTGAGGTAGGAATGACACAATCATGCCTGCCTCATAAGTGTTGCCATACTGGGACGGACCGAAAGTCCATCAAGCCCAGTATCCTGTTTCCAACAGTGGCCAATCCAGGTCACAAGTACCTGGCAAGATCCCAAAACAGCACGATACATTTTATGCTGCTTATCACAGAAATAAGCAGTGGTTTTTCCCAAGTACATTTTAGTAATGGCTTATGAACTTTTCTTTTAGGAAGCTATGTGAACCTTTTTAAAACCCCGCTAAGCTAATGGCTTTTACCACATTCTCTGGCAATGAATTTATTTTCTCTGATTTTGTTTTAAATTTACTAGTTTGTAGCTTCATTGCATGCCCCCTAGTCCTAGTATTTTTGGAAAGAAAAAACAAGCGATTCATGTCTACCATTCCACTCACTGGCGTTTACAGATTCCGGTGTGAACAAATACAATGTGATGTTGCAGTAGGATGAAGTTTATATGGCAGAGCCACAATAAGAATCATAGAGCGGAAGAATGGAGTTATATTCATTACGTGCTTTAGTTTTCTTGTGTAGCTGAGGTCAGGCATTTAAGTTGGATCGGGAGGCTATGCCTGTTTAAACAGGGTGGTTTTTAGTATTTTCCGGATGTTTAGGTGGTTGTACGTCGTTTTCAAGGCTTTTGGTAGCGCGTTCCACAGTTGTGTGCTTATGTAGGAAAAGCTGGATGCATAGGTAGATTTGTATTTGAGTCCTTTACAGCTTGGGTAGTGTAGATTTAGATATGTTCGTGTTGAATCAGATGCGTTTCTGGTTGGTAAGTCGATTAAGTCTGTCATGTATCCAAGCGCTTCGCCATAGATAATTTTGTGAACCATGGTGCAGATTTTAAAGGCAATGCGTTCTTTGGGAGCCAGTGTAGTTTATCGCAGAGGGGTTTTGCACTTTCAAATTGCGTTTTTCGAAAACAATATAAGCCTGGCTACCATGTTTTGAGCGGTCTGAAGTTTCTTTAAGGTTTGTTCTTTGTATCCTGCATAGATTCCATTGCAGTAATCTAGGTGGCTTATTACCATTGATTGTATCAGGTGGCGAAATGTTTCCCTCGAGAAGAATTGTTTCACGCGTTTGAGTTTCCACATTGAGTGGAACATTTTCTTTGTAGTGGATTTTACTTGGCTCTCCAGTGTTAGGTTACGGTCCATTATAACGCCGAGGATTTTCAGGTTGTCTGAGATAGGGAGGGTGTGATCTGGGGTGTTGATACTTGTGGGGTTGTCTGTGCTGTGTTGGGATGAGAGGATAAGACAATGTGTTTTTTCTTTATTGAGTTTTAGTTGAAATGCATTAGCCCATGAGTTCATGATGTTCAAGCTTAGCTTGATTTCGTTGGTAATTTCTGTCAGTTTGGTTTTGTGACATCGTCTGCATAGATCATCATGGGTGAGATTGGCCTATCTACTCATGTGAAATCACATACTGCTAAGTTATTACGCATATTAATACATATAGCAATCAAGATGATATGCCATTGTTGGAAAGATTTCACCAAGTTATCATACGATATGTGGTGGAACAATGTTTGTCTAACTGCCAAATATGAATATGCAGTTGCTGATAGATGCGGATCCTCGCTATCCTTCAAGAACGTCTGGGCTCCAATACAAACATATCTCTAAAAATTAACAGCGCTTTATTATTGCATACTCAAGCTACCTACTTATGTATACACTCCCTTAATTGGTCACTATTAAGATTGATGGTGAATAACAATATTACTATCTCTTATTTTTGATGTTATCATATTTGCTTAATTTTGAGCTAAATGCTCTATTTTTATTTTGTTTATCTGAGAACGTTAATGACCTGTTATATTTGTCATAATGTCATAATTGGCTATATATATTTTTTCATTTTGTTATAAAAACCAATAAACCGTATTGAAATCAAAAAAGACATGTATCTCCAGAATTTAGGTGCACACATAAAGCTGGCAAAGTGCACATGTTAACTTATATGCATGTATTTTTGTTGTAACACTAGGTATTTGTGTTGGAGTATAATACTTATGATATGATACTTATGCTGACCCAGAATATTTGTTTTCTGACATGCAGAATGTTTGTTTTGACCTGTTGCTACCAGAATATTTGTTTGACAGGTTGCTACCACAACGCTCCGTTGCGGGGGGGGGGGGGGGGGTAACTCACTACAGGACTGTGCTGAGAAACAAGTCCAAAGGCTGGTGTATTCATCAGAGGGTGCCTGGGAGAGAGGAATGTAGATTGGCCACTCATTGTTCTGTTCCAAGCACACTTGTTTGTGAGCTGTTATAAAAAGAGGGGAGGCCCTGGCTGAAACAGAAGCTCTGTACCTGGTTTGAGGGACGCCTCTCTCCAGTGTGGAATTGTCCCGCAGAATCTCTGGGCGGTCATCGGTGCTTCCCCAATTGCTGTTACGGCTCAGATGAAGGCTACACTCCTGTGGTGATGTATGTGTAATATGTGTGTGCCTATTGATGTGTGAATAAACAATCTTTAAAGCAATATCCGAACCCTTGATTTGCTACATTTGGCGCTGTGAGCAGGATTTTGCGAATTCTTTAAAGCAAAAAAAATAAATAAATAAAATGTTTCGGAAAGGGAAAAAACAGAACCATAACAGTATTGGTGCTGGGATATCAAAGGATACTGTGCAGGCAAGGTTACCTCAGTTATTTAGTATCCCGGGGTGGGATAAGTATCCCTATCAGGTATTGGCAACTGAATGGGCTACTGATATGGGTTTAAGAGAGAATTGGGATGTTTGCCTAGAAGAGGGAAAGTGTGAGGAAGTGTTGCAATGTCTACAGCAAGCCCCTGTAATTAAAGGCAAAGAGTTGTGCTCAATAAGTCGACGTGGGTGGATTTTATTGTCGGCATATCGTCTGGTGCATCAACAAAATGTACTTCTCCAGCAGCAACTACTGGAAGCACAGGCAGAAATGAGGACAGAAAAAAGTGATTCGGTAATGGCACAATGTCAGGGAAAGTTGATGATGGATAAGTGTACAGGGTACCAGAGGGTTGCAGAGCGTGCCGCAGTAAGGGTGGCACAGTATAAAGTTAAAAAGCGGAAAGGGAAAGTTAAAAAGCGTGGATTAAATGGGGGCAAAGTAGTACGCAGTCAGCAAGCTCGGGTAAATGTTGACAAATCAGCCCATTCTCCCCCTGAGGCTGGAACCCCTAGTGTTAGTGCTAGCGTGCCCCCACAAGAGCAAGAGGAATGGCAGGGTTATGAGGATTTGTATCCCTGGACAGAAGTGCAGTATCTTAAAAAAAAGCAGGAAAATTTGATTGACAGAATGACCAGGCTTCCACCCACTTGGCGTATTTAGATTTGCAGCCCCATGTAAATGTAGAAATTTGTTGGAAAAATAGGTCCTGTCAAAAAGTGCGTGCACTAGTGGATACTGGAGCTGAGGCCACTTTATTATATGGGAATCCACGTAAATTTAAGGGTCAGAGAGCTGTTATGACCGGGTTGGGTGGAAAACAAATTACTACTACTACTACTACTACTATTTAGCATTTCTATAGCGCTACAAGACGTACGCAGCGCTGCACAAACATAGAAGAAAGACAGTCCCTGCTCAAAGAGCTTACAATCTAATTGAAGCTGTACAGACCTGGGTGGAATTAAAAATTGGAAATTTACCTGAAAGGGAATACTAAGTTATGATTGTACCTGTGTCTGATTATATACTGGGTATAGATATATTAAAAGGATTGACATTAACATTAGAAGATGAGAGATATCAATTTGGAGTTAAACCTTACATCTAATCTCGTTCAATTACTGTGGGAAAGGTGAAAATGACCCCAATAGAGATTCCCCTGGAAAATTAATACAAAAAAAAATTTATGGGGTACAGAATTGTGGCAAGACATTTGGAATTATGCACAGACTACTAACGTTACTGTTTTTCAATTAGATGCTCATTGCAAGGGTGATAATCTAGAACGCCTTTACAACGCAGTGGCTGATGAACAAAGCAAAATTTCACCTCTCAAGGTGGAAACCTTGGAAGAACCGGAAAATTGCTCAGGTTTGGCAACATGGGCACACCAAAAAGTGGACATATGGGCGAACAAGCCACACTGCATTGGGCACGACAGCGTGGGTTAGCACTCACCACTTCCCTCATTAAAGGTATTATTGCACATTGTCCAATCTGCCAACATTTGACTAAACGTCCGGTACCCCATCCAGTGCGAGGTCATTTGGCCCGCGGAAAGTTGCCTGGTCAAATCTGGCAGATTGATTACATTGGCCCTTTACCTTTGTCTAAAGGATGCCAATATGTCTGTGTCGCTGTTGATACCTTTTCAGGTTTCCTGGTTGTACATCCCTGTCGCAGGGCAACTATTCGCTACTATGGAATGCCATTGCAAGTTCAGTCAGACAATGGTACTCACTTTAAAAATAAATTGCTCACCAGTTTTTGTACTGAGTATAACATTGAATGGATTTATCACATTCCTTATTATCCTCAGTCAGCCGGATTAGTAGAGCGTATGAATGGTTTACTCAAGCAGAGTATACGCAAATTGACACCTACTCAATTCACTACTCGCAGAGTGGCTGGTTTTGGATCCACTGATTTGCAACTTGGACAGAATGTTTGGGTTAAGGATCCTACTGGAGCTCAGCCTCCTATGCCAGCTGAGGTGGTGGCCAGAGGACAAGATGGCACAATGGCTATTGTTAAGCCTGGTGATTCACAGTTGCATAATGTTCCCATAGATTGTTGTTATTTGCGAGAATAACATATTTGTTGTTTATCCTTTGTAGTACGTCGTCATACTCCTTTTGGGTGGTTACCCACTAGTGTATACCCGGACACCGGCAATGGAAATCCTCAACCAAACGAACGTGGTCCGCTATTGGTGGAAGAATTCGGAGAACAAGACGCTGACTCAAGATAACTACACTTGTACTACCAGCTGCCTTATTATGAATGTTACTGTTGACAATAGCTCACTTTGGAAGGTGCAGGTTCGTGTGTTGTTGGTAACTAATGTCACCCTCAATTTGACTATCTCGAATAATACACACTGGACGGGGTGTGTACAGCGAGCTGGCTTCCAAGATCAACAATGAATTCATTGGAACAGGACACAAAAGCTATTATTTTTAAAAGGCTGTAATATGTGCAAGAAAGATTTAATAGTGATAAATCAGACCGGGGAATGGGTGTTTGCAAATGCCACCCCAATTACTAACCGAAGTACCTGGATGGATTTCTTGCATGTTTTCTGGAAACAGAAACCAAATATGTTATCTTCCCGCGTAATGCGTCTACCACAAACTTGTAAAAATATGTCAATGAAGCATCAGCGCATGATCTTAATGTATAACATCACTTTCCCTAAGATGCCACATTGTACACGGTATCGGAGGGCTTGGTATGATACCATTTTAGGAACTGTTGGTACTGAGTTGGGAGTGTTAAATACTGTAGACACTGACACTTTGTATAACAAATTACATTATTTAGGGAAGGACTTATACGAAGAATTGAATATTATAGCGAATTGGATGCCTACTATTCCATCACTGGGACAATTGGTGTTACCAGCAATGGAAGGACATAATTGTTTATTTCATCAGGACTTTATGTTTCAAAATGATTCATGGACAAATGTCACAAAGGCTTTGAATTACACATGGTGTACCTTGCAGGTAATGTATGCTATTCAACAGAGAGATAATTTTCAGATGGCTTTGCAGATGGGGATGCATACCCATTTGCAAACCCTGTTTGGTAAGTATTGGCGTGGAGAGGTTTGGTTGGTACCTCAGAATAGCCTTACAGTCTGCAATATGCACTATTGTACTGGAGAACTGCATGTTTATGCAATTCAGAATACACAGATTGTATGTAAATATTATATTATATTGTACCTATTATTGTTCAACAGAATGCACAATTACAATTTTGGAGTCCACATGTAAAGGGACAGTATATCACTAGGTATAATAATACTTAGATCTATCATATTGTATTTTTAGTTTAAATAGATTAATTTGTCCTTTACAAACACCTTTATATGAACCATGCTTACCACCTCGTTTTGGTGAATGTACCTTCACGGTGTACCCCAAAGATTATGAAATGTTTGTAGAGATATCCGCTCAGATGGTATGCATTACCACAGCTAATAGCTCGACCGTACAACATAATCCATTTTTAGGGAATATGGTGGTTAGCCAATGTTATAGTAATATATCAGTATTTTGGTAGAAGGGTGCTAAATATTTCTTTTTCCCGGATATACAGATAAGCACCTCCACAATCTATACGTATAGTTTCTTTCGTGCTCCTCTGTTATATGTTAATTATAGTAGACTACAGCAAATGCTAAATGAATCTGAGATTGTACATCAGTATTAAGAGGACACTAATCAAACTCTATGTATTATGAAGGTGGATGCCAAGTTAAATAAAACCCACATTCTCCTAGTCACTGAAAATGTTCGGAGCAAATTGCAACATCATTGGTGGGATCCGTTAACTGGTCATTCTCCTGAAGCAGATAAATTTCTCCAATGGCTTGCACATCCATTACTAATAGTTTTATTACTTAGTATTGCTTTGGTGGTATGGAATTGTATTCTTACATGTAAAATTTGGCACCCTTCAGCAGGAGTGGTCCATAATACCATGTATACAGTACTTCTGTGTCAGCATAGGTATCAAGAGGTGGAATGTGTTGGAGTATAATACTTATGATATGATACTTATGCTGACCCAGAATATTTGTTTTCTGACATGCAGAATGTTTGTTTTGACCTGTTGCTACCAGAATATTTGTTTGACAGGTTGCTACCACAACGCTCCGTTGCGGGGGGGGGGGGGGGGGGTAACTCACTACTGGACTGTGCTGAGAAACAAGTCCAAAGGCTGGTGTATTCATCAGAGGGTGCCTGGGAGAGAGGAATGTAGATTGGCCACTCATTGTTCTGTTCCAAGCACACTTGTTTGTGAGCTGTTATAAAAAGAGGGGAGGCCCTGGCTGAAACAGAAGCTCTGTACCTGGTTTGAGGGACGCCTCTCTCCAGTGTGGAATTGTCCCGCAGAATCTCTGGGCAGTCATCGGTGCTTCCCCAATTGCTGTTACGGCTCAGATGAAGGCTACAATCCTGTGGTGATGTATGTATACTGCATAAGAGTGTTATGTAATATGTGTGTGCCTATTGATGTGTAAATAAACAATCAGATGAAGGCTACACTCCTGTGGTGATGTATGTGTAATATGTGTGTGCCTATTGATGTGTGAATAAACAATCTTTAAAGCAATATCCGAACCCTTGATTTGCTACAGTATTCTATAAAGGAAAGTAGCTGCCTCTGTTACTTTATAGAATACAAACCCTTAACACAAGAAAATGACTTGTTAATAGTTCTCATCAAAACTCAATTCAACGAGAACGTCACCAAATCCACTTGATATATTAAGAGGGGGGGGGGGGAAGGGATCTCACGACCGCTGCAAAATCATTCTGTAGCAGGAATTCAACCCAGTTCTTCAAAAATAACAGGAAACTGTTCCCCAGGTTTTCAGAGCACGTCTTTAACCACTCCAAAGTCATTCCTCCAAATAGCAAAGGCCTACTTTGTTTTCAGCTTAGTTTGCAGGGAAGACAGGGTTCTTTGCCCTAAAGGAACTGCTTGTCACAGGAATAATCAAATTCTGGATTTCCTCATCCACTGGAGCTGTGCTGCAAAAGTTATTCTTCTAGGCAGCAGGAACTGGCTCTGCCAAGTTCCAGTCTTTTTTTCTCTTAATTATTCCAGCAAAAAACTTTCCATCCATACCATAGTCTAATTTTCTGTTCATATAAAAGACTCCAGCCTGCAATTTCCTGTTCTTTACTGGGCCTGACTAATTGCTGGCCTCCATATCTATTAACTATGAGTTATTTTCTCCTGAAGTCTATGAGAATGGCCTGTCCTGGAAGAATCCTTTTGGTTTCTTTCGTGGTATCCTGCCAACTCACCGCTTCATGAGCACTTCTGGCTCTTTTGTCTTGGCTCTTTTGTGTTGCTTTGCAAAAGGTTAAACATTTGACTCCATTTCAAATGTTCCTATGACTTGCTTTTTTATCTTCCAGTAACCTCTACTTATAGAGCAATTAAATAAACAAGAATCAGGATGCCGGTGCCAACATTTAGAAAGGACATGATTTTTTATATTTTGCTCCTAACAGTTCGGTAGTAACTGAAGGGTACCATATTTGCTCCCCTCAAAAAAGAGGACACATGCCCCGCCCCCTTTCACCCCCCCCCCCCCCCCCCCACCAATCACATATCCCTAAGGAGTCCTATCCTCTCCTCCCCTTACCTTACTATACTACCCTGGTGGTCTAGTGACCTCTTTGGGGCAGGAAAGAGCCCCCTCTTTCCTAACCGGAGCGCCTGCATACTGTTCCTATCCTTGCTGACTCTGGTCCTGGTGCCGATTCAAAATGCCCGCTGAGAGTTGAAGCGGACTCGTGAGACTTCAACTCTCAGCGGTCGTTTTGAATCGGTGCCAGGACCGTAGGCAAGGAACAGTATGCAGGCGCTGGGGGCAAGAAATAGGGGGCTCTTTCCTGCCCCGAAGAGGTCACTAGACCACCAGGGCAGTATAGTAAGGTAAGGGGAGTGGAGGATAGGACACCACTAGGCCCGCCCACCTGCCTATTTGTCCGGAAATCTGGAGAAACGGGCAGACTGGCAAAACCCGCCCGGTTGCCCAGCCATGTCATCAAAAAGAGGACATGTCCAGGTAAAACCGGACATATGGTAACCCTATCCTTGAAGGGCTCACAAGCTAAGTTTATACCTGAGGCAATGGAGGGTTAAATAACTCCAAGATCACAAGGACTAGCAGTGGGAATTGAACAGGGCACCTCTGGATCTCGGGACCAGTGTACATTTTTGGGATCTTGCCAGGTATTTGTGACCTGGATTCGCACTGTTGGAAACAGGATGCTGGGTTTGATGGACGTTTGGTCTGTCCCAGTATGGCATGTACTTAGAAATTTTGAGAGGTTTGAAAAAGCAGGAGGTGTTGACAGTGTGTGTTTGTGAAGGGTGAAAAGTTAACAGACGTAATAGGATTTGACTGGTACTTATTTAATAGCCCTGTTTGAGTGAAGGTATTTTAAAAGTAGTTCTGAAGAGAAATAATACTTTATTTGAAATAGAAAGTGCGAGATGATTCGGTAAGTTGAAGCAATATTTAAAATTGATATAACTGAATAAAAAAACAGATCTGCTAATTCAGGAAAAGGACAATTTGTTTTATAGAAGTATTACCCATCGCCATATACAAACACGCTCATGTATTCGCTCTAGTACTCTTGCGACTCAGAACTTTTGCAGATTTTGTTTTCCAGTCTAAGATAAGTAAGCTCTTACATACTATTCCCCCCATGGAGCCTGCAGAAGTTACTGTTGGTTCAGATGCAGATGATATTTTGAATAATGTCCCTGTAGATCGTTCTTGGACTTTTTTTTTAATATGATAGACGTGAAGGATGTAAAGATCTTTGTAAATCAATTTGAAGGAGGGCATTGCTCTCTAGATCCATGTGCGGCAGATTTATTGAAATCTTCGCTAGACCAGATATATTGTTGGCTCACAAATTTGGTGAACTCTTTAAAGGAAAGGTGACTATTTGGAACAGCCATTTCCAACCCAGTCCTCGGGTCACACCTAGTCCTATCGTGTTTTCAGGATATCCACAGTGAATATGTATGAGAGAGATTTGTATGCACTGTCTCAATTGCATGCAAATCTAACTCATGAATATTCATTGTGGATATCCTGAAAACACAATGGGACTAGGTGTTCCCAGAGGACTGAGTTGGGAATGGCTGATTTGGAAGATATGGGACTTTTCACTCTTAAATCTGGAACTTAACTGCCCCGGTCACCTTTTTCCCCTTCCCATCTTCCTCATTACTTGTGTGAATGGTTTTTTACTGCCCTATCCGACATTGTAATTCCTTTCCTTTTTCAAAGCTCTTGTTTTTAAACTAGTATGTACACTGCTCTGCTCTGCCTGTTGTTAGAACGGCCTAGCAAATACAATTAAACTATAAATGGAAGACAAATTAGATATGTACAGTACTTGCAGAAGTGCTGATCATACACTTAGCTAGACTGTCAGCTAAACCATAGTATAGAACATCACCATGAAGACTCAGAACTCTTGAATCAAAACTTCTTTAATGCAAATCAAACAAAGGAAATATGACTTACAGTTTGTAGTGATACACAAGAGTCTCTGCCCTACAGGATTGGGAGTCTGTCCTCTACCAGCTTACCCTGTAACCAGGGAAGCCAGGAAACCTCAGCAGTGTCTTTTGAGCAGTTCCTGGAGGGAGACTGTAAGCCAGTCCTGGATTTCTGATAGCTTCATCATGGTGCATTATGGGACCTACTGCACTGATTTCAGTGGGTAGAATCAGGAGCTACAAATCCTATATTGCTTTAGGATGTAAGTTTAAATCCAGGACTGGTCAAAAGTCTCCCTCCAGGAACTGGGTAAGTTGGAAGCTCTGTTTAAGCTTCTGTGGGCACTCATACTTATTATTATTATTATTATTAGCATTTGTATAGCGCTACCAGACGCACGCAGCGCTGAACACCTGACACAGAGAGACAGTCCTTATGACCGAGTCAGTCTATCAGTACCTTTATTTTGGCTGATACATTTTGTCTCAAAAACACCTAGCTAGGAGAGGGGGTAGAAGGGAGAAGTTACTAGACAGGTACTCCCAAGGCTTGAATACTAGACAAGAAATATACAAAAATTACAATTGTTCAAGGTAAGTTTAATGTCACTGTGCCCCCAAGAAGTGCATCCAACACAAAAGGGCAAAACAAGGATTACTGAAAATGAAGAGCTTGAAAAGAAACTGGAATCATGAGGCATCAGGAAGCAAGGAAAAAAACAGGAACCAAATGTATGGTTGGACAAGTAAATGAGACTGAAGCGTCCAGAGGAGGAGCAGGAATGATCTCTGCTGGGCCAATCAGGAAACAGAAACTAAGATTACTAGAAATTCAAGATACAGCTAGGAATGGGCTAGCTATGGGTAGATCCCCAGGAAGCAAAACACCTCCTTCTGGAACACAGGTTCTTTTTAACCCAAGTGTTGTTACTGATCTGAGGCTAGCTCATTCCTAGCAGTTATTAACAAAACTGAGGAGGAAAAAACCCTGAAATTTAACAATACTGGAAAAAAAATTGAGATTTCAGAGTTTTTGTCATCTTGGGTTAGAAATAACATGAAACATGTGAAATGTTGTTTATATTTCCTATGTCCTTTCAAATGAATGCATATCCTTAGTAAATAGCCCCCAAATTCTTCTGCACGGTTTCCTCATTGACAATGAACTGAGAATAACTCTGAACAGCTTGTCATTTGTATAACGTTATACCAGTACAAAAGGATCACTGACAACTTCTCTGTTGACCCATATATCTATTTTAATTTTATGTTTAAATAGTGTACAAAAACTCATTTTAACTATAATTTTTAAAAAAATGTGAAATTGAGAATGGCCACAACCAACAATTCGGTCTCATTCAACTTGGATTGGTCCAGCAAATTATAACGTTGATATTTGTATGAATGATGGATTAATTTAATAATCTATCCAGTTTTTGTTAGGTATTTTCTACTGTTCCTGTCAGGTCTCAGCAAAATAATGTAGCATTTAGGGAGAAAGATACAGCCCAGAAGTCCAGCACTGGAGGCCAGGATAGCAAATATCTCCACTGCCACCATGTACTTGCCCTTGGTGCTCAGGTACGTTGGGATGAAGGAGATCCAGACGCTGCAGAACATCAACATGCTGAAGGTGATGTACTTGGCCTCATTGAAACTGTCAGGCAGATTTCTTGCCAAGAAAGCTATAATTAAGCTGATAGCAGCAAGAAATCCTAGGTAACCCAGAACACAGTAAAATGCAACTACTGACCCTTCATTACATTCAATTAGTATTGTTCCAGCCTCTGATTGCATGTTAAAATATGGAAATGGGGGAGCAGTGAACAACCAGACAAGGCAAAGAAGAACTTGAAGAAGGGAACAGGAAAGAACTACAGAGTTAGAGACTCTGGAACCCATCCATTTCCGGAGCTTGCTCCCAGGCATGGTTGCTTGAAAGGCCATAACCACAGTGATGGTTTTTGCCAGTATAGAGGAAATCGAAATGGAGAAAGTGATGCCAAAGGCGGTCTGTCGGAGAATACAGGTCACCTTTTCAGGATGGCCAATGAACACCAACGAGCAGAGGAAGCAGAGCATAAGTGAGATAAGGAGAATGTAGCTGAGATCCCGGTTGTTGGCTTTCACTATGGGACTGTATTGGTAACGAGTGAAGATTCCTAGAATGGCAGCATTAATAAGAAATAACAAAGTACAGATGCAAGTCAGAGCTCTCCCCAAAGGCTCTTCATAAGATAAGAAGGTTATCACTTTTGGGATGCAGGCATCTCTCTTCTGGTTGGGCCATTGGTCCTCTGGGCATGTCATACAGGTATCTGTATCTGAGAGTGAAAAATATTATCTCACAAATAGCATCACTTAATTATTAGACTGCAAATTAATGATTTTCCTTTATAGTAAGGCTTGTTTCAAAATTTAATTCTAGGACAAACAGTAAGGGTAAGGGTAATGCAATTGATATACACTACAGCCTTTCTGTGGTACATCCAAAGTGGTTTACATATTATATACAGGTAACAAACATTAAACTAGTAACTGATGATGAGCTTACTGTTCATCATCAGTTAAAGCATACGTTATTTTTTTAATTTAATTTTTTCTCATTACTTATCTACATTAAACTTAGGCAGATTACAATAAAAACATACAATCTAAAAACAGATTAAAAAACATAAAAATCAACCTCCTCCACCACAGTATCAGCAATTTGTCCTTTTTATTTACTGGCTTACCCAAAGGCCTGCATGAAAAGATATGTTTTTAGCTGTTTCTTAAACCTAGAATTGTCACTGGTATGAAGAAGGAGATAAGGGAACAGAGGGGGGGGGGGGGGTTACCGGTGGAGGAGAAGATAAGGCCCAGAGGAGGGGACAACCCAGATTCTTAGCTCAAGGAGTTCCACATGTCAGGAGAAGGCATAGATCATTTCCCCCAGAGGGCTGGAGGCAGGGTAAAAACTATGATTCCCAGCAGCCCTTGAGGAGGTCTTACAACAGAATCAAAGACTTCCTATCCCAGCAGCCCCCAGTGGAGCCCAAGGGAAAGGCAGGTAAAGGTAAAACCCAAGACACAGTCGGGAGGCCAGGAATGGAGGGGGAGCCTCTAAGCAGAACTAATCAGGGGGAGGAGGATCAGCTGGAGAATGAGTGGGGTGAGGAATCCATGGAATGGAAGGGGGAAGAAAGGGAGGAGGAAGTGAGGCAAGAGGAACCAATGGATATTGCAGCTCTGGCAAGATCCAAAGGTGGAAAGTTCAAACAGCAGGTAACCACTTGGTGCAGGGTCTTGGTAAAAAAAGGAAGGCAGTGGCCTGCAAATTGGTGGGAAAATGTGGGATACAAATGCTACTACTACTACTACTAATAATAATAATAATCTTGGAGGAGCCAGGAAGTGACGGGGTCAAGTGGGAGGAAGCCAGGAGATAGAGCTGGCCAGAGAAGGGTGGGACCCCTGGAGGCTCTCTCCCTCTGAACTGCTGGTGGGATTTTTAAACTGCTTGTTTTTGAACTGCCTGTTTGGAAGTGCTTGTTTTCTTTGAACTGCTTGTTTTTTGGAACTGCTTATTTTGAATTGCATCATTGTGACTGCTGAGATTCATGCCCTGTTTGTTTTTGGAACTGCAGTATTGAAGCTGTTGAGATTCCTGAACTGTTTTGCTTTTGGAACTGCAGTATTGAAACTGCTGGAGTTATTTTCCTGACTGTATATTTTGGGAGCTGTGCTGAAATAGTGCTGCTGACGTACCCCAGGTCGGAGGGCACATCTGCGGATTACAGGGTGTTGTATCCCGGTGGATTATCATATATAAAACTTGAACCAGAGGCCAAAGTTTCCCTTAAAGGAGCAGAGGGATCCTTCATACTGGTCAAATACAAATACCCGGGCAGCTTATTCCACAGCAAAGGACTCATGATTTGGGTTTCTGCCAGGTACTTGTGACCTGGCTTGGCCACTGTTTGGAAAACAGGATACTGGGATAGATAGATCATTGGTCTGACCCAATATGACTACTCTTATGTTTGTTTCACAATGGAGAAGGCATCTTTCCTCGTATTGCAAAGTGTAACCTCACCAAAGATGAGAGTGAAAGCTGTCGTACCCCATCCTACTTCAATGCCTCAGAGGACTGGTAGATTTTCAATACTAGTTAGAAACATATTGTAAATCCCTCCCCTACTCCTGGGTTAAGCTGGAATTACCAACTTGTTCTGGTTTAGGTTGCAAATGAAGTCTGGACCGGATGGTATCACCCAGAAGCGGAGAAGAGGTACAAATAAAACTAGTGAGATGGAACTAGTAAAAAAAAAAAATTATTTAAGACAATCAATAATACTTCCAATTGAACCCCTATGTATACCCTGTTACATTCTTTTCTATAACAACAACTTAATAAACATTTAGAAGAGATACAAAATTAGTAATTATGTTTCTATTTCCCGGATATTACTTTGTTAACATTAGCAAACCCTTGTACTTTTCCTTCCCTTGTTTCTAGACAGAATCACCCACACGCAACAGAAGCTTCTCCCCAGTATCAGATACATATTCTTCGGTTATAATACTTATTAATAACACCCCTTTCCTCTTCTCCTTTCCAAAGAATTTGATTCTTTGTGTTCACTTGCATTTCATGGTTACTTAGCTGTGGTCAAGTAAATTATTCTCCAGATGAAAGCTGAGGTGTAGAACTCTTTCTTGCGTGGGGGCCCAACAGAATTTATCTTCTATTTCAGGTAGAGGCTCACAATTCTCTCCTTCTTTTCCTTGTAGATCTGCTCCCTAAACCTATCTTAACCAAATTAAATTTGGAGAGAAAACCCTATCTTCCTGTCACTGTTCCAGGAACTGTGCTAGGTGTCATTAAATGAATATACAAACACTGTGGCCAATCAAACTAGTGAAAATAAAAGTAATTGAAAAATTCCTTCACTTCCCGGCAGGCTACCTTTACTTTACTTTCCCTAAACTAAAATGGGCAGAAGCAATGACATATACCACCACTCTGAAACACAGCCAACACTCCAACCAAAACTCTAAGTTACATACCTCACTGCTAGTCCCACCATCACTTTCTCCACAAAGATACAGAGACACTCCCAATGGTACACCCCTTACACACTTCCCAAATTTGGCCAGCGTACTTTTACACTTTTTCTATCAAGCTTCACTCACCTAATCACTCACACACCAATTAAATCAGCATACAGTCTCTCTCTAACTGAGAGCTGTTCATCAGGGGAAACACCAACACTTGTTACAAAGTTATTATTTCCCTGTTTAACCTTTGAATTTCCTTTCAAATACTCCTTAAATACCTCCACTTTTATTTCAGCCACAGACACACTCACTGGGCTTCTCTCCTCAGCTGCCTCTGCCCTTTCCTCAACTGCCCAGCAAGCTGTTGTCAAGGCAACCAGGTCTCTGCTTGCTCAGCTGTTGTCCCAGAGTGATGTCACTGAATAGAACCCTTATTTTTTTTTCCTTCTGGAGGAGCTCAGGTAAGATTATTTTAACCCCTAGGGTTACAATATCTTCTAAGGGATACCATATTTCTTGCACAATGTGGGGTGATTAGTTTTGCTGACAAGTGGGCAGCTGCTAGTCGTGGATTAGACATAGGGAATTCCATGAAAGTACCTCATGAATGATTCCAGAGAAAACTGGAAAGTCATGGGATTGGAGGTAGTGTTCTATCGTGGATTAAAAACTGGTGAAAAGATAGAGAGTACGGCTGAATGGTCAGTATTCTCAATGGAGAAGGATAGATAGTGGGGTTCCACAGGGGTTTTTACCGGGACCACTACTTTTTAACATATTTATAAATGATCTAGAGATGGGAGTAACTACTGAGGTAATTAAATTTGCTGATGACACAAAGTTATTAAATTGCAAGAGGAAGATTTCAGTGTATTATCTACAACAACATCCCGATCCTATAGGATGTTATAGGATAGGGTGTAGGACAGATGCTCGTGTTACTCCTAATTACTGGCAATTAAGTGTCAAACAACTATAATTAAATCCAATAATTGATTGTTAGTGTGTCCAAATTTGGGCAGTCGACCTTGGGTGACCTAGATAGAATCTGGGGGATAGTTCATAAAATAAAAATCTACTTGTGTATTGCCCTTCAAAATGCTTATTCTAACTTTATCCAGACAGTGGACTGAATATCACCACTATCCATATAACAGAGCTGGTCACTCCTGAATCAGGATATTAAGCACCTGCCCAGGGGCAACCACTACTACTAATACTACTTAGCATTTCTATAGCGCTACAAGGGTTACGCAGCGCTGTACAAGTTAAAACATGGGGAAGGACAGTCCCTGCTCAAGAGAGCTTACAATCTAAAGGCAGGAATAAGATGCCCCCTTTCCCTCGCCCGGTCTACCTTATATTTTTTTTCAGAAAAGGTGGCATTGGCTGTGATTCCCATAGGCTTCCCTGCCGCCAGCACCAGCCTCTTCGCTACTACGTCCCACCTCTGAGGAAATAGGAAGTTACCTGAAGAGGTGGGCCACAGTAGGAGAAGAGGTTGGTGCCGGCGGCAGGACAACCTATGGGAATCGCTGCCACTGCTGTCTTTTTGGAAATGAAACAAATAAGGTAAAGGGTTGAGGAGGAAGGGGAGGGTGTCACTCCTGGAACAAAGCCGCCTGAGGTCCTCACCTCAGGTGGCCTAATGGTAGGGCCACCACTGCACCTACCACTATGTGGATTCTAGCGCTAAATAACTGGGTCGGCATTAAAAAAAAAACCACACATTGAATGGTAAGACTGAATATGTGCCTGATAGTGAATACGAAGAATGGAGTAGCCCAGTCAACAGAACTCTTCCAGAAAAAAAAGCCACGTGGGCGACAATGAAGTGTCAAATTCAAGTTTATTGCATAAAAGGACTCAACATGGCACCGTGTTTCGGCTAGTGTGCCTGCATCAGGAGTCTCATATACTTGTAAGTAATTATGGAGTAGCTTGTAATTCTGAACATGAGCTTCTCTTAAGCGAGCTTTAGAAAGACTCTAGAAGTTAAAGATGCTCCAAATTGGAGCATCTTTAACTTCTAGAGTCTTTCTAAAGCCTGCTTAAGAGAAGCTTATGTTCAGAATTACAAGCTACTTTACAATTACCTAAAAGCGTATTTTTTTCTGAAAGTTCTGTTGACTGTGCTACTCCATTTCTTTTGGTCCACTGTTCGTAGCAGTTCACGTTCTTCCACTTTGTGGTTGTGCTGATAGTGAATAACTTCCACAGTATAGCTGTATATGCCATCCTATGCTTGGCCTATGCCTAAGGCCTGTACTGTCAGTTTGGTTCTCACAAGTTAGCCTACTAACTCAGCATCTTGTGTAACAATCATTGCTTTCTTAGGAGCTGAGAACTGACACTTCATAACATTTGTTTGCAGCTGAGTATGTTTTTGATATAAGGTGGATGTAACCTTGATAGTTGCTAAGGGACTGAGGACACAGTGAAGCCTACCAGTATGTTGCATTTGTGGAGAGAGACAGAGAGAGGACACAAGGGTATTGTTCTGACTGTGCACGCAGAACAGATAATTGACTAGCCAATAAGTATCGATTTTGCACGTGAACTCCCATCAGGAGAGACTGATAGAATACAGGAACAATCCATATATGGTAGAAAGCAACCTAATGGTGCTAGTTTATGGGAAATCACATGATTTATGAGAAATGGAATTTGCAACAGTATATATGTGATGTCCGGGAGGTGTTAGGGGGGGCAGTTTGTTTTTCAGGACTGACAACCTACTCCAAGAGAGAGAACTATTATTTGTATTTTTTTGGCTCTGTGACAAGCTAATAAAGGTAATTTCCTGACTGCACCTAATGGAGTCTAAGTTCTCTTTCTTATCTGTGTTTTCCCTCCATGGGGGGGGGGGGGGGGGCTAAGAGATAGAAATACACATTTTTGGTGCTCTCGAACAGGGGCTGATTACCCTGTGTAATTTGCTTTAATAGCCCTCTAAACTAATCAAAGGAAAAGAAAAAAAAGGGAAAAAGAGAAAAAAAAAAGTCTGAGCTATTTCTGCAGCTGGACTGTGGAAAGTTTTGTTTTTTACTCCGGAGTTCAGTTGAGTTAAGAGCCTGCAGGGTTGAGAAATCTCACTGCACAGGGCAAAGTGGTGGCTGCGGTCTCTAGCATAAGTGCAGGTGAGCTGGGTGTGGACGCGTCGGCTGCACAAGGGTGCATGTCTGGAATTTTGATAGACGTCTGTAAGTATATATATATATATTTTTTTTAATGTTGATTTTGAGTTCTCAAATACTTTCATGGAGGGTAGGAAATAGATTGTGTCTTTTAAAATAGTGTGCGCCACTGATTCCTTAGTGCAGAAAGTCCTTGTAAGTAATTGTTAATGTTGGAGCAGGATAACAACTCAGTATCTGTAGTTTGCTTTGTTTTGGAATGCAGTGAAAAGAACAAAAAAGTGTTGGAGTGGTTTTCCAGTGAGACTTTCTCATGTAGTAGAAAAAAAAAGAGGATTTTATTTTAGTTGCAGTCGAATTTCTCATTGTAGCCCTGTTTACTTACTGTTTCTTAGGATAACTGTTTTGTGTCCTTACACTTTTGGTTAAACATAGCTGTATTTTTTTTTTCTCCTCCCTAAAGTTGTGGCAGAGGTTGTGCTGTTATTTCAAGCAACGTTTCCTCTTTCTGTTGCTGTCTGTCATCAATGTGTGTGTGCGTGAATGCAGACTGGCCAGTTTGTGTGGGAATGTGTGCATAACATTTTTTTTCCAGGAAAAATTCAGCTGCTTGTAACTTTATTGTACGCAGATTAATTGTGTTTCCTGCCTTTCTGCTACGTTATTTTCACTGTGCAGAGTCATTTGCCACCATTAATTATGTCCTGTTTACTTTACTCAAGTCTTACGGCTGTCGTTAATTGCATTTTATCTTTCAGCTGCGTTATGGTTCAAGGGCCCTGATTCATAGGGCAGACAAATATTTAAAATGCAATACAATTTGGTATGTTTCTTCGCTAGCTAACAAGCTCATGCCAGCAGACTGCTGTTCCCAAGGTCTACCTTTAAAAAAAAACAACCTTTACAGTTTATGAACATTGTACTCCTTGTATGACTGGGTTTGACTTGAAAAAGTTTATGATTATCTTAAAAGTCATGTGTTATCTCACATAACCCTTATGGTCGGCAATAAAGAAATTACTTTCCTGTGTAATGCATTTGATGAGGCAAAATTAATTTCTTTATCCTCTGACACTATTATATAGCAAAGAATGCAGATGCTGCTATATTACAAGAGCCATTGTAAAATCATGCCCACTATTGCATTTCTATAGCATAATCTAAATTATAACCTCTTAATTCCTTGACTTTCAATTCTTCATCTGTCTCTATGCGGTTCTTTTTTTTTCCTCGCAGGAGAACCGATAAATATTTAGGTGCTCTCCATTTCACTTACACTGCTATTTGGCAGCACATATACTAAAATTGGAACCCTAATTTTTGTGATGTTCTCTTATTTCTGTATACTAAAATTTGACTGTAAGGCGTATATCAAAACAAAACCAGGAATTGTTGTTGTTAAGCTTTTTTATATACCTTACAGTACAGTATTTCATGCTCTTACAGTGCTTTTCTAGGCAACTGCCTAAGTTTGCTCTTATTTGTTTAACTTACCCTCATAAGTTATTGTTTTAAACTTTTTCCCCTTCCTTACAAATAGCCACATGTCATTAATGAGCAAAACAAAAGGGAATAATAGTCACATCAGTATTCGATTTTCAAACGTGCAAATTAATGACATGTGTCTGTCTAATGATTTTTAAGCAGCAGCTTGTTGGTAACATAGCTCATTACCCAGTTAAGCAATTGTGCACACATTATGTGAATTGTTACTTGGGGCCTAGACAGAGGCCCTCATTGTCCTACTCTGTTTAATTGATTTTTTGTTTGCAGTTTTTTTTTTCCAGGTTCGTAAAATTGTCCTTTCACCTTCATTGACACCTTCCAGTACAAGTAGGACATTACATCATTTGAACCCTGACTATGTGACCACTGCTCGTACTAGTCTTCGCTGAAATTATGTCCTGATGTTTTTTTTCCCGTTTATGTTTTCTTTTAGGGAACATATTTAGCCATGTTCTTCTGATAATTGCCTTGTTTTCATTAATTCTTTTCAATCCTCCATGGTATGTGGCGCATATGTAATACAGGCTGTAAAATCATTCATTTATTTCTATAGTCTGGATCCAATTCCAAATGGCCCATCTTATTGTACCACATACTATACTCATACATTAAAGCCTGATTCTTTGTATGGGACAGCATTCTTAAAGCTGAAACAGTGTCGGATACCTATTTTGAAAATGTATTGGGATGACAAAGGGTTTTGTGCAGCCCTGTCTAAATTGATACCATCGATCATGGTGGTGCCGCCCACAGTATACCTGACAGAGTTTGCATGTTGCTAATTCATATTTCTGATGGCATGCTAATTTTTGTAATGCAGTTTTCTTATTTCCAGCTGGTTTCATTCCTCCTACTAACATTGTACGCAACTGCCTTTAACTTTCTTACATTGGTTTCAAAACTTAACATTCACTGTTGGATTTTGATTTACAAGGATACATTTAGGATAAATTTTACATTCACTGGGAGATTTACTGTAAAGTTCCTCCCTGTTTTTTTTTTTTCTTTCTCTGTTGTGTCCACATACTAAATGCTTTAAAACTTTGTCCTGCAGTTCCTGTTTTACTTAAAGTGTTTAGTTCATTAATATTTGTATCACTGTACCTTAAGTAGCTCAGATTCAAGAGAAACTGCTTCACAGGCCCAGTAAATCTAGATGAATGTTTAGATCAAGAAGAAGTTAACATATTTTGTGTACCCTGCAACTTGAAATGTTTTGTACTGCCCCAGAACAAGGACAGCACCTAATTTGCCCCAATTGGTTTAAATTCCCTTCTCTTTACATTTTGTTACAATACATGTCTGTCAACTGCAATATTAAATGTGTTTAATTCTCATGATAGTGTTATGCCTATGTATGTTCTGTATCCTAGGTCGCTGAGGTTTCACAGACATCCCTCCCAGGAATATTGGACCTAAACGAGCATTTACATCATGACGTTGTTTAGTTTTTTATGTACCTTGCCTGAAACTAATTTGTGCTGCTCTTATTTGCCTTCTATTTCACTGCATAATAGATAACCTGTTACCATTAATTGCACACTTTCCCACTTTGTTTTATATTATTTGAATTTGAAAACTTTTTCTCCTACTTGTGACTGGACAGAATTACTTTCCTCCCCTGAGAAATCGCTAGAGGAATTAAAGAATGATACTTTTTAAAATTTGCAATTCCTATATGATGATCTATTACGATTGTGTATTGTGGCAGATAAAGTATGAGTGGCCCATTTTTAAAGGGATTTTTTTTTGTTGAAATCAAGAACATATTGTGAATCACAACAAGTAGTTTAAGCCACCCGATACTCATGTCAAAAATGGTATGTTGGGGTAACTAAACATAAGATTAAATATCGAATTGCTCAACATTTAAGCAATCTTAGAGTTCAGCACTTTGAGACCACCCTTGGTAGACAGACCACTGGATCATGGCTAACCATCAAGATGAAGATCTTAGGTTTATAGTGATATTGCAGATCAATAATCCCAGGAGAGGCAATGTTAAGAAACTATTAGTAGCTAAAGAGTACTGTTTTCCTACTTATTTTAGCCACCAGAGGGAGCTACCATAATAATGATTTACAGTTATGTTTTGCATTGCAGGAAGTTTAATTGCGATATCGATGGATGAAAATTTCCCATTGCTTTTTGGGTAATTCTGTGAAAGCTTATAGGGATGTTCCACTTAATAATGAATGAGACATGGTTAAAGTTGTTTGCTGCCAGTTGAATGTATTGTTAGAAAGCCACCTGGCAGCATATCTCGAAAGAACACTGTACGTTGTTTAAGAAAGTCTGAGTTAAGTGCATAAATGTGTGGACGTATGTTTTCACCAGGGAAATGTACTTGAACTGGTATGCTCTGTTACAATACAATAGGTTACAGATTTATTCTTCCAAATTAACTTCAACTAGATTTGCATTTAGTATCAAACCTTGTGCTAATGCTATTTTCTGCTAATGTCATTATTGTTTAAGAACTGCCCAGATCTTCAGTAAATTGTTTCACTTGTTAGGAACTGTGCCTTTATCATCTCATGTCTATAAACTTCTATTAAGTTGTAAGTGCTCTGCTCTGTTTACTTGGTTTATTGTCTTCCTTCAAAGCACCCTTATTTACTCTACGTTGGCATCCTTCTGAAGCATGCTGTGAGACTAGTCTGAAAACAGTGACACCTACAGCTGCTTTGCTGGATGGAAAATTTCATTGGACTCATTAGTGTAATTTCATACCTGCTCTAATTTGTTTTTATCTGGAACTTGATCTACTGCATGAACTGTTGACCTCTACCCCAGTGATTTCTGTTCCATTTTTAGTTATAATGCTTACTAGCTGTACACTCATATGTTTCCACATGTTTTTGTTTCTCATTTTCTGTATATGCCTTCTTATCCTTCAACTACTGGCTGCTATGACAGTCTTTTGCAGATAGATAAAGAAGTACCCTTCCTGGATCTGGCACTCCACAAGAGGGATGGTAACAAGAATATTCACAGCATACGAGTTTTCCCAATACTGTATTTTCCCAATACTGTAAATTAAAGAAGTTTCTTTGTCTAATGTCATTCCAGATCAGCTTAAAGATCCTACACACACATAACTTGGAAGCAAATTGAGGCCTTGCCATCCACAGCTGTAAAGCTGCAAAATCATACTTCCTGATTCAGGTATCTGAAATCTACTACAAAACTTGACTCAGCCATACTCCATAGTGGATGATTGGGGACTTATGGTTCTAGAGTTTTCATTTATTTCATTGTTTGTCATTATTCTCACTGCCTTGTTTGCAACAGTTTTATTGATCAAAAGAGGATTTACATTCTGTATTACTCCACTATTTGTGAAAGACCTGTTATAACATTTTAACCCTCTCGTGTCTGTTTTGAGTTAGGATCCTGGTCAAAATGATAACGCTGCCTGGAGTCCTTACCTCAGGTTTTCTATATTGTGTGAACCTTTACTTGACAGGTGGACTACAGGCCCAGGGACTTTTATTTTAGAAACAATTGACCTCTGTGGGACTGTCCTACTTAAACTTGACCTACACCTACCACTGGAGAATTGGTACACTTTTGGCTGATCTCGTATAAGATCCCAGATAGAGAGTGGCACCCTTGGTTCTTCTTTAGGCAAAGGGGAGATAGTTTTGAGCTGCTTGAAATTGTACACACACAAACCCACTGGGGGGGCCATCCTTTTACTGCCTCCATCCTGTTTTTCATTTTCTGTTGTTGGTCACTAGTATCCACAGATCCTGAACCTATTGAGCTCGGCAAGGTCCACGCAGGAGACTGGGTCCTTATCCAGGTTATCAAGAGGGAAAATTGCGCTTCGCCTCTCTGGCAAGGTCCATACCAATTACTCCTGAGTACCCCCACAGCTGTAAATCACACTACAAGAAGGTAGCAGACCCAGGTGCTGACATTAAGCAACCAGATTTGACCAACTTCTCGCCAGGGTAAGCCCGGCTGCACAGGGGAGGTGCTTCAATAGGAAGAATAACCCAAGCGAGAATTTAGGGTCTAATCCACATGACACTGCTCTTGTCTAATCAGGACTCTTACCCCAACATCATCTTTCCTTGGAGGAGATTCTTCCTGGAACCATCTATCTGATCTTCGCCCTTCACCTACTGTTTTGTCTGAAACTTGAGAAGGATTTGTTAATTTTGGACTTTGCGTTCTGGACTTTTACCATAATGAAGTATTTACCATAATGATGACTTTGGTTTTTTTTTTATTCTTCCAACTCTTTGTTGTTCTATTCTTGTTGCTCACTCCCCACCCTTTGTTTCTCTTCTTAATCTGTCTGCTTGGTTTCATATGGTTTCTGCTGCTACTATGCATGTTAACTATTTATTTTAATTCCATTTGTACTGTTTTTTTTCCTTTTGTGGATCTTTCCTGGCACTGTTCCACATACTTATAACTATATGTTCCTGGGACTACTTCTGATATCTGAACACTTGCCCACTTGATTTTCTATGCCTGCTTGATTTTCTATTTCTGTTGAAATTTTGTTTATTTTCTAACACTGATCTTGCTGCAGTTTCTTTTTCACTCTTAGTTTGCAGGCCGCTACTTATGCTAAGTGGCTTTAGAAATTTTGATATTACATGTTGCAATTTATAATTTAGTGTATATCTGCTCATCCTGTTGTTTTTTTCTGTTGATGATTGTTTTTCAGGTTTCTGTCCTGGTGTAAGACATATGCCACCATAGTTTTAATGGTTAATGGCCCATTTTTACTCAAGATACTATACCATTGCTTTATGTTTCCCTTTACACATATCATTCTCTCCTGGACCCCATTTTTGTCCTTAAATTCTATTTTTGTTTTAATTATTAGTTGTTTTTTTTAGCACAATCATCCCTTGTGACCTTTTCTCTCTGAGGCACTTCCAGTATTGGCTCTGAAGAACCCAGTCCTTCATATTTACCACCACTATCTGTGCTCCTTGTGTGTGAAAGGCTTCATGCTTCTCGCTATTCAGCCTTTCAAGAGGGAAATGTGTATGTGAACATGAGCTTCTCTTAAGCGAGCTTTAGAAAGACGCTAGAAGTTAAAGATGCTTCTAGAGTCTTTCTAAAGCCCACTTAAGAGAAGCTCATGTTCAGAATTACAAGCTACTTTACAATTACCTAAAAGCATGTTTTTTTTCTGAAAGTTCTGTTTGTGCTACTCCATTTCTTTTGGTTCACTGTTCGTAGCAGTTCATGTTCTTCCACTTTGTGGTTGTGCTGATAGTGAATAACTTCCACAGTATAGCGTTATATTACTTACCAGTCTGGTTTGAGAACTCTCCCTCTGGACAGGGAATACAGTCATAGCAGCAGATGGGTTCTCTTTCCCTGGTTAATTTCCTGAAGCCTGGAAGACAGCTTGCACTGCATTTGGACTGTGGAGGGATCTACATATTGAAGAAAAAAATCTGAATACTTTTGAGGTAACACCGGGCTATGACTTTTTTCAAATGCAGCATTACATTTCTGTGTAAATATGTGCCATTTCAGTCCATTTTTGCCCTTAGCACACCCTTACGCAAGTTTTTCTTGTGTGCTAGGGCCCTTTATACCACAGCTGTCAAATGGACAATTTTCCTTTTTTTTTTTTTGTATTGGAACATAAGAGTAGCCATACTAGGTCAGACCAGTGGTCCATCAAGCCCAGTATCCTGTTTTCCAAACAGTGGCCAAGCCAGGTCACAAGTACCTGGCAGAAACCTAAGTCGTGGCAACCCCAAAGAATAGCAAGATTCCGGAATCCTAAAGAGTGACAAGATTCTATGTAGAACCTGGCAGAAACCCAAATTGTGTCAATCGCAGGGCAAGCAGTTGTTTCCCATGTCTGTCTCAATAGCAGACTATGAACTTTTCCTCCAGGAATTTGTCCAAACCTTCTTTAAACCCGATACACTAATCGCTGTTACCACATCCTCCAGAAAAGAATTCCAGAGCTTAACTTTTTTGAGTGAAAAAATATTTCGTCCTATTTGTTTTAAAAGTATTTCCATGTAACTTCCTCAAGTGTCCCCTAGTCTTTGTACTTTTGGAACGAGTAAAAAAATCGATTTAATTCTACTCACTTTACATCACTCAGGATTTTGTAGACCTCAATCATATCTCCCCTCATCCATCTCTTTTCCAAGCTGAAGAGCCCTAACCTCTTTAGCCTTTCCTCATACGAGAGGAGTTTCTTTCCCTTTATCATTTTGGTCGCTCTTCTTTGAACCTTTTCGAATTCTGCTAGATCTTTTCTGAGATACGGCAACCAGAACTGAACACAGTGCTCAAGGTGCGGATGCACCATGGAGCGATACAAAGGCATTATAGTATTTTTGGTCTTATTCACCATCCCTTTCCTAAGAATTCCTGGCCGCCACTACACACTGAGCAGAAGATTTCAGTGTATTATCTACAACGACACCCAGATCTGTTTCTTGAGTACTGATACCCATGCGCTAATGTTGTCAATGCATAGTCACCCATTTTATAGGCAGTAAGGGCTTGTGTGGTATTCCTGTGCTAACTGGTTAGCGTGTGGTAATGAAGCTGCACGCCCCTCAAAAAATAAAAATATTATTTAGCATGCGTTTTGCGCACGCTAATTTGGCAGTTACGGTAGGAAGTGTGAGCGAATCCCCACAGTATGCCACTTTAATGCATCTTAATAAAAGGGAGTGGAGGAGTCGCCTAGTGATTACTGCACCAGGCTTTGATCCTGGGGAACTGGGTTCTAACTCCTTTTACTCTCTTGCCTATCTATATGTTCCGTCTTTGCTTATACCCTACACTGTTCTCCCCCGAGTTTGTGCTTATTTTACATAAAGCCTTCATGCTGAAAAGAGCTCTGCCGCAGGTGTCTGACACTGTGTTGCTACCTGGTCCCCCTCCGACTGATGATGGCCCAGGGCTGATGTCAGACGTGGATTCCCCTGAGTGTTGGATGCATAGACGGGTAAATTCCCCATCAGAGAGTGGCGCACCCCCCCTTCCCCCCCCCTGTGGTCGGGCTGTGGGGACTCTGAGGGATCTGGCAGGCCTTTGTGGTCTGAGGAGCCAGAGGAAGGTGCCAGTTTGCCACTGGATCTGGATGATCCCAATGCGGTTCGGATAGTCCACCGCGATGAGCTGCCAGCACTTATCTCTGATACCTTACAGGCCCTCTCTATTGATGATCCTGTTAAAGGTGAGGCCTCCTCTGGTAATCTGAGGATGGCGAGTACTAAGAAGAAAATGGAGAAGGGAACCGACTGAAGACAATAAGATAAAGCATAAGGAATGTCAAGCCAAATGCAAAAAGGAGATACGGAGGGCTAAGAAGGCCTTTGAAAAAATGTTAGCATTAGAAGCGAAAACACATAGCAAAAATTGTTTTAGGTAAAGGGGTGATCAGGGAAGACAAAGCTGTAGCAGAGAAATTAAATGAATTCTTTGCTTTGGTCTTCACCGAGGAGGATTTGGGAGGGATACCGGTGCCGGAAAAGGTATTTGAAGCGGACAAGTCAGAAAGACTAAATGATTTCTCTGTAAACTTGGAGAATGTAATGGGACAGTTCTGCAAACTAAAAAGTAGTAAATCACCGGGACTGGATGGTATTCATCCCAGAGTATTAATAGAGCTGAAAAACGAACTTGTGGAGCTACTGTTAGTAATATGCAATTTATCCCTAAAATCAGATGTGGTACCGGAAGATTGGAGGGTGGCCAATATAACGCCGATTTTTAAAAAGGGTTCCAAAGGAGATCCGGGAAATTATAGACTGGTGAGTCTGACGTCGGTGCCGGAAAAAATGGTGGAGGCTATTATTAAGAATAAAATTACAGAGCACATACAAAAGCATGGGCTACTGAGACAAAGTCAGCACGGATTTAGTGAAGGGAAGTCTTGCCTCACAAATCTACTGCATTTTTTCGAGGGGGTGAACAAACATGTGGACAAAGGGGAGCCGGTCGATATTGTATATCTAGATTTTCAGAAGGCGTTTGACAAAGTGCCTCATGAAAGACTCCAAAGGAAACTGGAGAGTCATGGGATCAGAGGCAGTGTATTATTATGGATTAAGAGCTGGTTAAAAGATAGGAAGCAGAGAGTAGGGTTGAATGGTCATTATTCTCGATGGAGAAGGGTAGTTAGTGGGGTCCCTCAGGGGTCTGTGCTGGGATCGCTGCTTTTTAACATATTTATAAATGACCTTGAGATGGGAGTAACTAGTGAGGTAATTACATTCGCAGATGACACAAAGTTATCCAGGGTCGTCTCGTCGCGGGAGGAGTGTGAAAGATTACAAGAGGACCTCGTGAGACTGGGGGGTTGGGCATCCAAATGGCAGATGAAGTTCAACGTTGACAAGTGCAAAGTGATGCACGTGGGAAGAAGGAACCCGAATTACAGCTATGTCATGCAAGGTTCAGCTTTAGGAGTTACGGACCAAGAAAGGGATCTGGGAGTCATCGTGGATAGGACATTGAAATCTTCCGCTCAATGTGCTGCGGCAGCCAAGAAGGCGAACAGAATGTTGAGTATTATTAGAAAAGGGATGGAAACCAAGCATGAGGATGTTATAATGCCGTTATATCGCTCCATGGTGTGACCGCGCCTGAAGTATTGTGTTCAGTTCTGGTCGCCTCATCTCAAAAAAGATATAAAGGAATTGGAGAAGGTGCAGTGAAGGGCGACGAAAATGATAAAAGGGATGGGACGACTACCTTATGAGGAGAGATTAAGAAAGCTAGGACTCTTTAGCCTGGAGAAAAGGCGGCTGAGGGGTGATATGATAGAGGTGTACAAAATAATGAGTGGGGTAGAGCAGACAGATGTGAAGCGTTTGTTTACGCTTTCTAACAATAATAGAACCAGGGGACACAAGATGAAATTAGAATGTGGTAGGTTTAAAACAAATTGGAGAAAGTTTTTCTTTACTCAGCACATGGTTAGACTCTGGAACTCATTGCCGGAGAAGGTAGTGACGGCAGCTGGCCTTGCTAAGTTTAAAGGGGGTCTGGACAGATTCCTGAAGGAAAAGTCCATTGATCGTTATTAAATTTTTGGGTTTTGCCAGGTTCTTGGGGCCTGGATTGGCCGCTGTCGGAGACGGAGTGCTCGGCTTGATGGACCTTTGGTCTTTTCCCAGCGTGGCAGTGCTTATGTACTTATGCTCGAGCCTTTCCTTTGCATGACTCCATCCAAGAGCTTATTTCTGCTCAATGGGTTGACACTGAGGGCCCTTGAAAGTGGCCAGGGCGATGGGGAATCTTTACCCTCTGAGTGAGGAGCTCTTGGCCCGTTTTGGGATGCCTAAAGTGGATGCCTTAGTCACGGCGGTGACAAAAAAGACCACCCTCCCAATAAAGAGAGGGGTCACCCTGAAGGACATTCAGGACCGGCGGCTGGAATCAGCGCTAAAATGGTCCTTTGAGATTTCGGGCCTAGCCTTAAGGGCATCTGTTTGCAGTTCCTATGTTGCTCGAGCCTGCCTCTCTTGGTTACAACAGGCAGTGGAACAGCCCGTGGATGGTGCGGAGTCCCTCGCTGAGGTTGCACCGCAAATGGAGTCGGCCTTGTCATTTTTAGTTGACGCCCTCTATGATCTGGTCAGAGCTTCGGCTAAACAGATGTCTGTGGCGGTGTCCGCCCGCCGCCTTCTATGGCTACGGCATTGGGCGGCTGACATGGCCTCTAAGCAAAGGCTGGTGAAGTTGCCCTTTCAGGGCCTTCTGTTATTTGGAGAGGAGTTGGAGAAGATTGTTAAAGACCTGGGGGATGCTAAACCCCAGAGGTTACCTGAGGATAGGACCAAGATTACCTCAGATCAGTGGGTCCTGACCTGATCAGAGAAGGTTACCGATTGGAATTCGGTGCCCCGGTGAGAGACGTGTTTGTGGAGTCCTGATGCGGCACTGCCGTCAAACGGGCGGCGGTAGTGGAGACCTTACAAGTCTTGTTGCACCTTGGAGTGGTGATCCCTGTGCCTCCCGCCGAACACGGCTACGGTCGTTACTCCATTTATTTTGTGTTGCCGCGAAAAGGCGGGTCTTATCAGCCCATTCTCGACTTAAAGAAAATCACCGAGTCACTAAGAGTGTGGCATTTTCACATGGAAACCCTGCGCTCCGTCATTGCGGCGGTTCAGCCAGGAGAGTTCCTCACATCTCTGGACCTGAAAGAAGCTTACTTGCACATTCCTATATGGCCCCCGCACCAACGGTTCCTCCAGTTTGCGGTGTTGGGAAAAACATTTCCAGTTTCGGGCCTTGCCTTTTGGCCTTGCCACAGCTCCCTGAACCTTTTCCAAGGTAATGGTGGTAGTAGCTGCCTTTCTCAGGTGAGAGGGTATCCGGGTTCACCCGTACCTCGGCGACTGGCTCATCAGAGCGGACTCTGCAGAAGAGAGTCGTTATGTAACCGTCAGAGTGGTCTCAGTACTGCAATCTCTGGGCTGGGTCGTCAATATACCTAAAAGTCACCTGACCCCCTCTCAATCTCTAGAATATTTGGGGGTCCGGTTCGACACGGCCTTGGGGTTTGTCTTTCTACCTGACCAAAGGCGGTGCAAGCTTCAGAATCAGGTCCGTCTGCTCCTGTGGATGCCTCGCCCACGAGCTTGGGACTTTGTTCAGCTGTTGGGGTCGATGACAGCCACCTTGGAAGTGGTGCCATGGGCAAGAGCACACATGAGACCTCTGCAGATTGCCCTGCTTCAACGATGGTCTCCTATGTCTCAGGATTATTAACGCAGACTCACATGGCTCCCTGCGGCCTGACTCAGTATGGAGTGGTGGTTCTCAGACAGCATGCTGCGGCGAGGAATGCCGCTAGCGCTTCCCGATTGGTGCCTGGTGGTAACGGATGCCAGCCTGAAAGGCTGGAGAGCATATTGCCAGGGAAGCTATGCCCAGGGTCTGTGGACACCCGAGGAAACGGGGTGGTCCATCAATCGCTTGGAACTGAGAGCGATATTCCAGGCTCTTCTGGCCTTTCACAAGACTCTGGAGGGTCTGGCTGTCAGAGTTCTGTCGGACAACATGACAGCAATGGCCTACATAAATCGTCAAGGAGGCACTCAGTGCCAAGCACTGGCCGCAGAGGCCGCTCAGATATGCTACTGGGCCGAGCTACATCTGCAGCTTCTGTCAGCAGCTCACATAGCAGGTCAGAGGAACGTGCAAGTCGATTTTCTAAGCAGGTATCAAATCGACCCTGCGGAGTGGGAACTGGCAGACGAAGTGTTCCTTCAGATCTGTGCCAAATGTGGAACGCCCGTAGCGGATCTTATGGCCTCAAGCACAAATGCCAAAGTCCCGCGCTTTTTCAGCAGACGGAGAGATCCTCGCTCGGCGGGGTTGGATGCCTTGGCTCAACCCTGGCCTCCGGGCCTCCTGTATGTGTTCCCTCCTTGGCCCTTAATAGGGTGACTCCTCCTGCGAATTCGGCTGCATCAAGGAGTGGTGATCCTCATTGCCCCGGATTGGCCCAGGCGGCCATGGTATGCGGACCTCCGGCGGATGCTGGTGGAGGCTCCCCTTCCCTTGCCTCTGGTACTGAACCTGTTGACGCAGAGCCCGGTGACCATGGAGGATCCATGCCGCTTTGGTCTTACGGCATGGCTATTGAGAGGGCGCAATTGAGAGACAAAGGCTATTCTAACAAGGTCATCTCCACTCTCTTGCAGGCCCGCAAGCGTTCCACTTCCGTGACCTATGCTCAGATCTGGCGCCAGTTTGAGGCTTGGTGTGCTTCTAAAGTGATCACACCCATGCGGGCTACAGTCTCGCCGATACTTGACTTTTTGCAGGCAGGGCCACCAAGAGGGGGGGACAGGGGGACAAAAGTCCCCGGGCCCGGGCCTCCGGGGGGGCCCAGCGCCGCTGCAGCCCGGCCCGCCCTCCGTAGCTCCCGAAACCAACCTGAAGCGCCTTCACGTTCGCATCGCAGCAAGCAGCAGCAGCAGCAGGGCGGGCCACTCCTTCCTTCCGTGTCCCACCCTCACCTGATGTAACGTCTGTGAGGGCGGGGCACAGAAGGAAGGAGAGGTCTGCCCTGCTGATGCTGCTGCTGCTTGCTGCAATGCAAACGTGAAGGCGCTTCAGGTTAGTTCGGAGGGCCCGGCAGCAGGTGGAGGGGGGCCCAGCAACTTCGGGTGGGGAGGGGCGCGACGCGACCTCGGGTGGAGGGGGGCCCGGCGACTTCAGGTGGGGGGGCGGGGCGTGACGCAACCTCGGGTGGGGGGGCCCGGGGGCGGTCTTGTCCCGGGCCCGGCCACGGCTCTCGGCGGCCCTGTTTGCAGGATGGTGTACAAAAAGGCTTGGCCTATAATTCCCTGCCTGTTCAAGTGGCAGCGTTGGCATGTTTTCAGGGGAAGGTCTTGGGCCTCTCCCTGGCTGCGCATCAGGGGTGCTTCGGCTCCGGCCTCCCGTGCAGGCCCCTTGTCCGACTTGGAACCTGGGGCTAGTATTAAAGGCTCTTCAGTGTTCGTCCTTCGAGCCACTGAGGCGAGCTTCGGAGAAGGATGTGACTCTAAAGACAGTCTTTTTGGTGGCCATTACATCGGCGAGATGGGTGTCTGAGCTCCAGGCGCTGTTCTGTTGAGACCCATTTCTGCAATTCTCAGAGTCCGGAGTTACGGTTCGGACCGTGCCTTCCTTCCTGCCTAAGGTGGTTTCAGCGTTTCACCTAAACCAGCCTATTTTTCTGCCCTCCTTTACTAGGGAGGAGTTTCCAGAATCTTTTGGGCAGGTGCACCTTCTGGATGTGCGCAGGGCTCTGTTGCAGTATCTGCAAATGTCAAATGCTTTCAGGACCTCTGATCATCTTTTTGTATTGTTGTCAGGTCCTCGCAGAGGGTCTCCAGCGTCTAAAGCCACTATAGCCCGTTGGCTTAAGGAAGCCATTTTTTCTGCATATCTGCTATCTGGCCGGCCTCCGCCTGACGCTTTTAAGGCACATTCCACAAGAGCGATTTCCTCCTCTTTGGCTGAGATAGGAGCACTCTCTCTTCAAGAGATCTGTAGTGCAGCTACTTGGGCTTCTAAGCTCTCTTTTGCCCATCATTACAGGCTGGATGTGGCTGCCAGGAGGGACGTGCTTTTTGGAGCACAAGTGCTTGCACGTGGTGTGGCTTGTTCCCGCCCTATCTAGAGATTGCTTTGATACATCCCATTCGTAATGGATTCATCTGCTGCTGATGACAAGGAAGGGAAAATTAGGTTCTTACCTTGGTAATTTTCTTTCCTTTAGTCACAGCAGATGAATCCATGATCCCTCCCCGATTGACTCTGTTTTGTGTTCAGTTTTTCCTGCAGACATGTTCCCTCATTGGGAGAAGTTGGAAAACAGTCTTCAGGATTTCTGTTCCACTACAGGAGGTTGAGTTCGTCCCTCCTTTGTGTTATTGCTCCTGTTCTGGGGTGTTCGTTCGCTGTGAGGAAAGTTCATGTTATGTTACTTTGCGGTTTAACACTGCTTTGGAAGCTTGAAAATACTGAGAGGCAGATGGAGCTAGCTGTCCTAGAGGCACTATGGTTTTCAGTGTTCTCTATCTCTCCCTGCTGATAGGTGGACACAACCCATTCGTAATGGATTCATTTGCTGTGACTAAAGGAAAGAAAATTACCAAGGTAAGAACCTAATTTTCCCTTTCTCCTAACTGCGCTAACAGTAAGCCACATAGACACAAACTTCTTTTTGGTTAATTGTGGGATATAAGAATGAATAAATAAATTGATTAACAAGCCAGTTAGCACCAATAATTGGGTGCAAATAATTCTATGTTCTAATTGGTATTAAAATTTAGGCGCACATTTTTAGTTAGCAGGATCCACATACGGCTCCAGAAAGGGGGCTCAGCCATGGGAGGGTCATGGACAGATAAGGGGCATTTCTACAATTTATGGGGTCCCCTTACCAAGCTGCAGGAAAAAGGGCCCTATGCTAGCGGTAGAAGCTGTTTCTCCTGCACGCCAGGGCCATTTGTTTTCTACAGCCGGTAAAAGCCATGAAAAATAAAATGGCCATGCAGTGAGAGAACTCTTACCACATGGCCATACAGTGGGGAGCCCTTACTGCCACCCATTGAGGTGGCAATAAGGGCTTCTGTGCTAACCCGGCGGTAACCGGGCAGCACGATACTCGATTACCACCGGGTTAGCGCCGTGCAAGCTGTTTCCAGGGGTTTTCTTTACCCCTCGGAAATATGTGTGCTCAGGGCAAGGGGTTTAGTTGGTCTACATCCCTTTGTGTAAAGATAGGCGCCGATCCCTGCACTAATCGCATTCTATAAACAACACCTAACTTTCAGCGCTGTTTATAGAATAGCGCTTAGAATGTTTTTTTTTTTTTGCACCGATCTTTCGGTGCTATTTATAGAATTTGGTACAATGCCCTGGATTCAATATTGCGTGCCTAGAGATCCACGCCGAAATCCAAGCATATTCTATAACAACGCGCATAACTTATTCATTTTATTTATTTATTTATTTATAGCATTTGTATCCCACATTTTCCCACCAATTTGCAGGCTCAATGTGGCTAACATTTGCCGTAATGGTGATTGCCATTTCCGATTAACAGAATTACAAATGGTATTGCATTAAGGTGCGTACATACATGGTAAAGAATAATACATTATGGTATTGCATATAGGTTCCTGAGTGGTAGATTGGATTGTAACATATGTTAAGCCATCAATTATAGAAAGATTGTTTTCGACATAAGGATTAAAGTGGTATTACATAAGGTGCGTACATACATGGTAAAGTAGAATACATTATGGTATTGCATATAAGTTCCTGAGTAATAGATTGGATTGTAACATATGTTAAGTCATCAGTTATAGAGAAAACATTTTAGACATTAGGATTAAAGTGGTAGCGCTTGCTCATTAATAGCAGTGAGGTTAGTCAGTCAAGTGATGAGTACTGTTCTGTCTAGTTCGTGATCAGTCTTGTTCAGGGGCGTAGCCAGCCTTCCGTGGGGGAGGGGTCCAGAGCCCGGGGGGAGGGGGCACATTTTAGCCCTCCCCCCGGTGCCGCCCCCCCACCGCCGACATTGCCCCCCCCCCCGCCGCGAACCCGCCGCCGCTGCAGCTTACCTTTACTTTTGCTGGCGGGGGATTCCACTCCCCGCCAGCCGACGTCTTCTTCTCAGTCGCTTCCTGCTCTTCAATTTGTTTGCTGATGTCCTGGGGATCCCACTCCCCGCCATTCTTCTCAGTCGCTTCCTGCTCTTCAATTTGTTTGCTGACGTCCTGCACGTTGTACGTGCAGGACGTCAGACTCAGAGAACTTCTGAGTCTGACATCCTGCACGTACAATTACTTGCAGGACGTCAGCAAACAAATTGAAGAGCAGGAAGGACTGAGAAGACGTCGGCTGGCGGGGAGTGGGATCCCCCGCCAGCAAAAGTAAAGGTAGGCGGGGGCGGGTTCGCCTGGAGGGGGGTCCTGGGGTGAATCTGCAGGGGCCCCGGCCCCCTCAGGCCCCACGTAGCTACGCCACTGGTCTTGTTATTTAGAAATTAGGATGGTTGTTTATGGTATGCCTTCTTGAACTGGTCAGTTTTCAGTAGCCTTCGGAAGATAGCTAGGTCTTGCGTTGTTTTTATGGCTTTCGGTAGTCCGTTCCATAGTTGTGTGCAGATGTAGGAGAAACTGGTTGCGTACGTGGACTTGTATTTTAGTCCTTTACAGTTGGGGTAGTGCAGATTGATTGGCTTAACAAGCTAATCGGCGTTGATAACAGCTCTTAACATGCAATAATGAGCCCTAATCAGCAGTAATTAGAATTTACGCACACAACTTACTAAGCACATTCTGTACTGCAGTGCACCTCACTTCTAATGTGTGCAGGCAAAAGTGGGCATGGTTATAGGCGGGAAAATGAGCATTTCATGGGCGGTCCAAAATTTACATGCATAGTTATAGAATATGGCCCAGTGCGCCTAGATCTACGCATCAGGATTTATGACACAGTTTCGTTGGTGTAAATGGAGGTGCATAGATTTAGGCACTGATAAATCAACTAAGCGTATTCTATATACTGTGCCTGTCACAACTGTGAGAAATGTTCTGGAGTAGTGAGCCCTTGGGCCGCTACCGAGGACCGGCAGCAGCAGGTGAATCACCCAAGCAGGAAGCAAGGATAAACACCAACAGGCTGGTACAAGATTCAGGACTCTCAAACAGACTTGGCTGGACAGAATTCTGGAATGGACTTAGCTTGGCTTGACTGGAGCCAGGTGCTGGAACGGACTTGGCTTGGCTTGGCTGGAAGCGGATGCAGGAACGGACTTGGCTTGGCTGGAACCAGATGCTGGAACGGGCTTGGCTGGAACCGGATTCTGGAACGGGCTTGGCTGGAACCGGATGCTGGAATGGACTTTGCTTGGCTGGAATCGGATTCAGGATACTGGAACCGGATTCAGGATACTGGAACAGGCTAGGCTGGAATGAAAGCTGAAAGCAAACAGGGCAGAAACAAGCAGGAAGGGAACTGAAGCTGAAGACAAACAGGGCAAGAACTAGCAGGGCAGGAACTTCAACAAGGACACACAGATGAAAACTCATCTGAAGACCTCTGTTGCAAAAGCAAGTCTGAAAGTTCCCAGGTGCTTAATAAAGGCAAGTACAGATGAGGTCACAGGTGAGGCTTGGCAGGAGAAACACCAGGGCAAGTCTGGAGTGCTGGAACATCAGGACTGGAATGAACTCTGGAACATGTCTGGGAAACAGGAAGAAGACAGTCCACAGCAGCCATAGGCCTGGTCACCCGGAGACGAGGTGAGTGTAGGCATGGAATACAGTCACAATTGTGACAGTGGCTAAATCTAGGCACTACTTATAGAATACGCTTAGTCAGTATTGCACTGATTATTTTTTTTAGGCACCATATATAGAATCTTCCCCCCCCCCCCCCCCCCCATTATGTGCATAGTTCAGTGTCTTCCATCTTGTTTTTCTATGTATCTGACCTGGATGAACATGTTCCCCCATATGATTTCCTTTTCATGGATGGTAAAATCCTTCCCCGGCTGTGCATAAGGGTTATAACTTCCAACAATTTCATTATTCCGAGTCCCATCGGGGAGATAGGCTGTATTAATAATATCGTATCCAATGGTAAGATCACCATTCTCGTCGAAATAAATCTCCTCTCCCAGAATGTTCTTAAAGTGGAGGTTCTTCAGGTAACGATGAAGCTAATTATAAAGCAAAACATTTTTATTACTGAAACTAACTACAGGAATACACTCTAGGTATAAAACCTGGAAGCTCAGAGCAGTCAATAAAGCCTTCACCTTTACATGGTTTAATTTTTTTGTCTTGCTAACCATATTGGGTTTAGCAAACCATTTACCTTTGCTGTTTCCTTGAAGTTCTGGAAGAGAAGGGAAAGTTGGAGAATTTGTGGGGTCTCAGTCACTGCATAAATTGAAAGGAGCTCTTACAGTATTTTACTATTTAAGAGCGCGACAGTTTCGTAAATTGCAGTACATGCTTCCATGGGAAGAAGATTTAGGAGAAGAATTGAGTGTTGCACAGTGAAGAAGGATTTGTGAAGACAATACGACTGTGTCCCCTTGTGTTTTCATCAAAGAAAATGCATATAAGGTTCTTACTCCACTTAAAGTAGTCAAATTCCTAGAGGAAAAGTTCATAGTCTGCTATTGAGATAGACATGGGAAGCAACTGCTTGCCCTGGGATTTGTAGTATGGAATGTTGCTACTCTTTGAGATTGTGCAAGGAATCTTGTCACTCTTTAGGATTCCAGAATCTCGCTATTCTTTGGGGTTCTACATGGAATGTTGCCACGATTTGGGTTTCTGTCAGGAAACTTGTGACCTGGCCTGGCCACTTTTTGGAAAACAGGATACAGGGCTAGATGGACCATTGGTCTGACCCAGTATGGCTACTCTTATGTTCTAAGAATTTTTAAGGGTGGGAGCCAAAAACCATAACAAACCCAAAAGCCCAACACTCCCTAAAAATAAAATTATAGAGGCAAGTTCTCAATATCCCTCCACGATGAACATTAATACTGGGGATACAGTACATTTTTACACGGAAGATGTCTAAAAAGACAAGCCATTTTCCAAAATGAAACGTCCAATTTATGAATGATGGGTCCAATTTAAAGATTGAAATATATTTTATGTAAGTTGGATTGAAAGAACAACATTTTGTATGAAGAATAAAATTTTACATAGTAGCATAGTAAATGACGGCAGATAAAGACCTGTACGGTCCATCTAGTCTGCCCAACAAGATAAACTCATTTTACATGGTATGCGATACTTTATTTGTATACCCGAGTTTGATTTGTCCTTGCCATTCTCAGGGTACAGACCGTAGAAGTCTGCCCAGCACTCTTCTTGTACTAAAAGTTCTGAAGCTAATGTTGAAGCCCCTTAAAATTTACACTCCAACCCATCCATATCTATTCAGTCACAATCAGGGCATAGACCGTAGAAGTCTGCCCAGCACTGGTTTTGCTTCCCAATTACCGATGTTACCACCCATTGGAGCCGACTCTGTGGGTGCTGTGGGTGCTTGAGCACCCCCAATATTGAGAAAATTCCTTGTATGTGTCCAGGGAGGGGTCATTTCCATTGGGCTTAGCACCCCCAATAATTTTGAAAAGTTGGCTCCTATGTTACCACCCAATCCCTGCTAAGATTCCATGGATTCATTCCTTCTAAACAGGATTCCTGTTTGAAATACATTACCGTTTTCATCTCCACCACCTCCTGCGGGAGGGCATTCCACGTATCCACCAGCCTCTCCATGAAAAAATACTACCTGACATTACTCCTGAGTCTGCCCCCCTTCAACCTCAATTCATGTCCTCTAGTTCTACCGCCTTCCCGTCTCCAGAAAAGGTTCATTTGTGATTAATACCTTTCCACCACCTCCTGCGGGAGGGCATTCCACGTATCCACCAGCCTCTCCGTGAAAAAATACTACCTGACATTACTCCTGAGTCTGCCCCCCTTCAACCTCAATTCATGTCCTCTAGTTCTACCGCCTTCCCGTCTCCAGAAAAGGTTCGTTTGTGATTAATACCTTTCAAATATTTGAAAGTCTGTATCGTATCACCCCTGTTTTTCCTTTCCTCCAAGGTACATATTCAGGTCAGCAAGTCTTTCCTTGTACGGTTTGCAACGCAAATCCCATACCATTTTCGTAGCTTTTATTTGCACCGCTTCCTGTCTTTTTTATGAGGAACTACATTGAATCCCCTGTATTAATGCTAATCATGGAGGGTTATTGAGAACTTGCCTCCACAATTCTATTTTTGTGGAGTGTTGGGCTTTTGGGTTTGTTATAAGGTTCTTACTAACATCAGAATGGTTAAAATGGTTATACCCGGAGATGTCCCCAGAATGCTGGAGGCAGTGTGGGTAAGTAGGTACTTTTGTTTTACATATTTAATGGATCTGCCCCTAAGGTTCAATGGTTTTAGAGGCAAGTGATTGATATTATGAAATATTGGGAGGGGGAGAGTAGTTTTGGATGAAAATCCCCTGCCTACTGGGTTGGATAAGGGGGGGGGGGGAAACAAAAGTGGGAACAATGTACACTGAGATTGGGAATAGCCCAGGAAATTTCTGCACATTGGAAGGAGAGCGAGAGTGTGGTGGTACCTGATGGAATAAACAGATTGCAGATGCTCGGAGAGACGGAGGTCCCAATATTCAGCAGGCAGAAGAGGCTTCTGATACTAAGTGTCGATATTCAGCAGACAGTGTGGCTGAATATGACCACAGACCACCCCTGCACTGTCCAGTTAGTGCTAGGGTGGTCTGTGGGCAGAACTTGGGCAGATCATGGCAGGAGCCGAGACCTCTGTTAGCAGCCATATTCAGACTACTAACCAGTTAGGTAAGTGATTAAATTTAGGACAGCAAAAAGGCTGTCCTAACTTAGCTACAAAGCTAACCAGGAACCAATCTGAATATTGGCCGATGCCTGGTTAGCTTCCATGTTCCTGTAACTAGCTGTCCTGCTGCCCCCTCCCTCCCCCATGACCCTGATCCCCCGTCTCTCCCATTCCACACATCTTAAGGCAAAAAAGGACAACGTTTTTATCTAGACTGGTGCTATGACTGACCAGTTGACCACTGGTAAGGGAAGATGATGGCTGGGGTGGAAGGAAGATGGCACCCGGCATCCCCGCCCTCTGGTAAGGTGGAGGGAGTCTCTTAACTGCATTCCCCTCCCCCCAATCCGTTTGTTCTTCACCAGCAGTGAGCAGGGACTGCTACCCATTGCTCGCATCAGCTCAAGCCTTCCCTCTGGTCCAACAAACAGGAAGTTACATCAGAAGGCGGGCTTGGGACTGGCAGCAGTGGCTAGGAGTCCCTTCTCATTGTTGACAAAGAATAGGAGGATTTAAAAGGTACTGGGGGGGGGAGGAGAGTGCAGTTAAGAACACCCCACCCATCACAGGGAGGAAGGAGGGAGAGAGAAGAGATGGGGGTAGTGTTTCCAATATTCAGGTGGGTGCCCACCCATGTAATAGTGATCATCACACCGTATGGTTTGAAATAAGAGCGACGGCGGAATGCGGACGCACAAAACTCAAAGTACTGTATTTCAGACGTACTGATTTTGATAAAATGGGGGAATACCTGAAGAAGGAGCTGTTGGCTTGGGAAGGCGCAGAAGATGTGGAAAAACAGTGGTCCAAGCTAAAGGCTGCTCTAAATATGGTGACTGATCTTTTCGTGAGGAAAGTAAACAAAAACAAGAGATATATGGTTCTCCAAACATGTTGCTGAAAAAATAAGAGCAAAAGAGGCTTTGTTTAAGAAATATGAAAGAACGCAACGAGACTACGAGAGGATCACGGAAAAGATTATCGGATTAAACTCAAAGAAGCGAAGAGGGAAATAAGGCTAGCGTAAGTGCGAGCGGAAATGGCTAAAGATGTAAAGAGAGGTGACAAGACCTTTTTCAGATATACTGGATAAAGGAGAAGAGATAGGAATGGAATTGCGAAACTGAATGATAATGAGAATGACTATGTGGAGAGTGATAAAGATAAAGCGAACATGCTAAACAATTACTTCTCTTCGATGTTCACAGAGGAAAATCCTGAAGAAGGACCGCTGTCAGCTGCCGAGGGAACGTCTGGGAACGGAGTGGATACTGCACCGCTTATGGAAGAAAGAGTTTATAAACAGCTTGAGAATCTGAAGGTGGACAAAGCTATGGGGTTGGATGGGATACATCCCAGCATACTGAGGGAGCTCAGGCAGGTCCTGGCGGGACCTCTTAAAGATTTATTTAATAGATCGTTAAAGACGGGAGAGGTTCCATGGGATTGGAGACGAGCAGATGTGGTCACAAAAGTGGAAATAGGGAAGAAGTGGGAAACTACAGACCGGTAAGTCTCACATCGGTGGTAGGAAAAATAATGGAGTCACTGCTGAAAGAAAGGATAGTTAACTTTCTAGAAGCCAACGGGTTACAGGACCCGAGGCAACATGGCTTTACCAAAGGAAAATCCTACCAAACAAATCTTATTGACTTCTTTGACTGGGTGACCAAAGAACTGGATGAAGGACGTGCGCTAGATGTAATCTACTTGGACTTCAGCAAAGGCTTTGATACAGTCCCCCACAGAAGACGCATGAATAAGCTGAAAGGGTTGAACTTAGGACCGAAAGTGGTGAACTGGATAAGAAACTGGTTGACCGACAGGTGGCAGAGGGTGGTAGTACATGGAATCCACTCGGAGGAAAGGAAGGTGAGCAGTGGAGTTCCTCATGGGTTGGTGCTGGGGCCTATTCTGTTTAATATATTTGTGGGAGATATTGCTGAAGGGTTGGAAGGAAAGGTTTGCCTTTTTGCGGATGACACAAAAATAGCCAATAGAGTGGATACCCTGGAGGGAGTAGAAACAATGAGAAGGGATCTCCGAACCTTAGAAGAATGGTCAAGGGTCTGGCAGTTAAAACAATGCCAAGAAGTGTAGAGTGATGCACTTGGGGTGCAGAAACCCGAAAGAGAGATACTGAATAGGAGGGGAGAGATTAGTAAGCTTGACTCAGGAGAGAGACCTTGGGGTGTTGGTGTCTGAGGATCTAAAGGTGAAGAAACAATGCAACAAGGTGATGGCCGTGGCCAGAAGGATGCTAGGCTGCGTAGAGAGGGGCATAACCAGCAGAAGAAAGGAGGTGTTGATGCCCCTGTACAAGTCGTTGGTGAGGCCCCACTTGGAGTATTGTGTTCAGTTTTGGAGGCCGTATCTTGCTAAAGATGTAAAAAGACTGGAAGCGGTGCAAAGAAAAGCTACAAAAATGGTATAGGATTTGCGTTGCAAATTGTACGAGGAGAGACTTGCTGACCTGAATATGTATACCTTAGAGGAAAGGAGAAACAGGGATGACATGATACAGATGGTCAAATATTTGAAAGGTATTAATCCACAAATGAACCTTTTTCAGAGACGGGAAGGCGGTAGAACTAGAGGACATGAATTGAGGTTGAAGGGACTAATGTCAGGAAGCATTTATTATTATTATTATTTATTGCATTTGTACCCGACATTATCCCACCTTTTTGCAGGCTCAATGTGGCTTACAGAGTGTTGTTATGATGCAGTCATTACATGATCTTAGATCTTTTTCATGGAGAGGGTGGTGGATATGTGGAATGCCCTCCTGCGGGAGGTGGTGGATATGAAAGCGGTAATGGAATTCAAACATGCGTGGGATAAACACAAAGGAATCCTGTTTAGAAGGAATGGTTCTGCGGAATCTTAGTGGAAATTGGGTGGCGATGCTGATAATTGGGAAACAAAATGGGAGCTGGGCAGACTTCTACGGTCTATGCCTTGATTGCGACTGAATAGATAGGGATGGGCTGGAGTGTAAATTTTAAGGGGCTTCGACGTTAGCTTCAGAACTTAGTACAAGAACAGTGCTGGGTAGACTTCTACGGTCTGTGCCCTGAGAAAGGCAAGGACAAATCAAACTCGGGTATACATATAAAGTATCACATACCATACAAATGAGTTTATCTTGTTGTACCATACAGGTCTTTATCTGCTGTCATTTACTATGTTATGTTACTATACTGGGAGTCTTCAGCTGGTGGGGCTTGGGAGATCCCCGCCAGCCACGTCACTGCTATGCTGCTGCTGCTGGATGGTATCCCTACTAAGACAGCACACGGGGTGCTCCGTTCTCCAACTTCCTCCCTTAATACTCTACTGAGACTGACGTTCTTGTTCCTGGCTTTTGGTGTTCATAAATTGGATGCTTCATTTTGGAAAATGGCTCGTCTTTTTAGACATCTTCTGTGTAAAAATGTACATCTTTTAGCTATTTTCAAAAGGGAAACAGATGCACATTTTGTTTTTTGACACAATGAGAAAAATGGCCATATTTGGACTTAGACAACTTATGGAAGATGCCCCTCCACATATCATCATCTCTTTTTGAAAATAACATTCTTCTAACAAATGATATTACCTCCCATGGCACAAAATCCAATAACCTCTGACTTTTTCCATTATGCACTGTGGAATTTCCAGAACCAGAAGTGACCAATCCGTGCAACGCGTGTGCCAGGGCATACACTGCGTTGTATACACTATAGCTGCTGCCAAAGTTTATGATGTCACAGTGTAAACGATAGGTAAATATTTCATTACTGCTGCAGGATCTTTGAATGCTCTTGAGGCACTGGTGGTTACACAGGTCACTCCACCACATCTCTGTGAATGAATCGTTTGGAAACAAGGCAGGATTCACATCCTGGACAAATCTGTGAAAGCTCAGAATAGTCTTCTTTACCACAGTGAAGGCCAAGGTATTTTTCGTAACGCCATCGTCCGAGGGATAGTGCGAGACAAATTCCCGGTCACCAGTGATGATCCAGATCTTCCCAGTTTCCTGCCAACTCTTTGATTGTTTTAGAACCTCCGTGTAATCTGTATTACAGTAGAAAATAATCACTTTAGTTGAAGATGCGTGGATGATCTTGGAAATGATAACCACATCTTGAAGGACGATAAAACTGGAGTGACTGAATGTTTCTATGAATTCAATGCAACCTCCGCTCTTCTCAATTCCTTCTCTCAGGATCTGCACGGCCCTCAAGCTGTTTTCCTCATCGGATGCAATGATACCGACCCAGGTCCAGCCAAAATGCTTCAGTAGCTTGACTATCCCAGCGCAGAGGTGCAGTTCGCTGGGGACAGTCCGGTAGAAATAAGGAAACTTAACTGTGTTGCTCATGATGAGATTCCCTGAGATGTAACTGATCTGTTGAAAGTAAAATATTGAAATCATAACATCTTTATCAAGATGAGATTACATTTCATTCATATTTCAAATATTTAGAACATAATTATGCTGTAATTATGCACATTATAAGCAGGTACTTTCTCTGTCCCTAGAGGGCTCACAATATTGGTTTTTGTACCTGAGGCAATGAAGGGTTAAAACACGCTCACGTTTTCAGTGAGCGTGCTAAATGTTAGAGACACCCATAGGAATGCATTGGCGTCTTTAACATTTAGCGCACCCACAATTTTAGCGCACGCTAAAAACGTGAGCGTGCCTTAGTAAAAGACGCCCTAAGTGTCGTCGTCATCGTCGATAATACACTGAAACCTTCTGCTCAGTGTGCTGCTGCGGCTAGGAAAGCGAATAGAATGTTGGGTATTAGGAAAGGTTTGGAAAACAGGTGTGAGGACGTTATAATGCCATTGTATCGCTCCATGGTGCGACCACACCTTGAGTATTGTGTTCAATTCTGGTCGCCGCATCTCAAGAAAGATATAGTAGAATTGGAAAAGGTGCAGCGAAGGGCGACTAAAATGATAGCGGGGGTGGGACGACTTCCCTATGAAGAAAGACTAAGCAGGCTAGGGCTTTTCAGCTTGGAGAAGAGACGGCTGAGGGGAGACATGATAGAGGTATATAAAATAATGAGTGGAGTGGAACAGGTGGATGTGAAGTGTCTGTTCATGCTTTCCAAAAATACTAGGACTAGGGGGCATGCCATGAAACTACAGTGTAGTAAATGTAAAACAAATCGGAGAAAACTTTTCTTCACCCAACGCATAATTAAACTCTGGAATTCGTTGTCAGAGAACGTGGTGAAGGTGGTTAGCTTGGCAGAGTTTAAAAAGGGGTTAGACGGTTTCCTAAAGGACAAGTCCATAAACCACTACTAAATGGACTTGGGAAAAATCCACAATTCCAGGAATAACATGTATAGAATGTTTGTACGTTTGGGAAGCTTTCCAGGTGCCCTTGGCCTGGATTGGCCGCTGTCATGGACAGGATGCTGGGCTCGATGGACCCTTGGTCTTTTCCCAGTATGGTATTACTTATGTACTTAAGTGACTTGCCCAGGGTCACAAGGAGCTGCAGTGGGAATTGAACCCAGGACGACAGGATCAAAGCCTGTAAAGTGACTTATTCAGTGTTCAAGGAACGGCAAGAGGGGAAGCTGGATTTGAACCCTCTGTACAGTTCACTGCTCTAACGACTAAATATTTGTCCAATTCTTTTTAGAATCAGTTTTCTCCATGTCATCATTTAAATCCTGCAGTTTGTCACAGTTAAGTGTGAGTGGTTAATAATTTGTTTCCATCTGTCTGCATGTAAAGAAAAGTAAAATCAAGATGCCTCTGACCTGTGGGGAGCGGTATAAACTGGCCAGGCTGGAAAGCTGACTCGATTGCTCAGTTGGAAGGCCTTCAATGATGGCAGCCAGTGGTCCAGAGGTTTTGCATCTGTAGTTTGGGATCCAGGTGTCCATTCTTGAAAATATTTTCATGGCCGCTCTATACATTAAGAATAAATTGGTGTAAGGATCATAAATGTGGAATCCCAGTGTGAGGTTCGGTAAGAGCTCCGAGCTGTTGTTAATCTCATTCACCGCAGAAACGAAGGCCAGGAAGTTGTAATAGTTCATTGGTACAGCTCTTTAAAAATAATAAATATCAGATAATATGAAATTAGCACCAAGCTAAAAGATACAGAAACATAGACATTGGTAGTAAACTTGAGTGCAGGGCCGGTCTTAGCAATTGCGGGGCCCTGTGCAAACCAGTTCAGTGGGCCCTGCGCCTGCACCCGCCCGCCACCATAAGCCATAATTTTTCAGTTTAAAAGGAGGTTTAGAGCTCTCGGAACCCCACCTCACCCCATACCTTGATATGCATCCACCACGTTCCAGTAGAGAGTGGCAGACAGCGGCAGCAATTTTCATATCCCGTCAGCTGCCGAGCCCAGAGCCTCCTTGCTGCTGCATCCCGCCCTTGTGGCAGCAGGAAGTGACATCAAAAGGGGGCAGGACGCAGCAGCAAGGAGGCTCTGGGCTCGACAGCTGACTGCCCAGAGCCTTCTCGCTGCTGCATCCCGCCCTTGCAGAAGCAGGAAGTGACATCAAAAGGGGGCAGGACGCAGCAGCAAGGAGGCTCTGGGCTTGGCAGCTGACTGCCCAGAGCCTCCTCGCTGCTGCATCCCGCCCTTGCGGAAGCAGGAAGTGACATCAAAAGGGGGCAGGATACTGCAGCAAGGAGGCTCTGGGCTCGGCAACTGACTGCCCAGAGCCTCCTCGCTGCTGCATCCCGCCCTTGCGGAAGCAGGAAGTGACATCAAAAGAGGGCGGGACGCAGCAGCAAGAAGACTCTGGGCTCAGCAGCTGATGGGATATGAAAATCGCTGCCGCTGCCTGATGCTCTCTACTGAAATGTGGATGCACATGAAGGTATTGAGCAGGGAGTTGTTCCGAGACAGGAGGACAGATGTGCCAGAGATGCGAGGCCCCTAGGAGCGCAGGGCCCTGTGCGACCGCCCCTGTTGCCCCTGCCTAAGGCTGACCCTGCTTGAGTGAAATGGATAGAGCCTGTTACAAACACCTTATACTGAGGAAAGTGCATAAACAGGCCTAAAATTTACATTAACAACCCTTTTGTTAAATCGTAGTGTACAAGAAGAAAATACCTCAGTAACAGCATGAGCTCTAACAAGCAGTGGCTCAACACACCTTACAAGTTTTAATCATCAGTCCAAAAAACTGCCTCATAGCACTACCATTTTTATTTAACGTTAAACGAATCATTTTTGGTTTTCTTTTTCAACCTTTTAAACCAAATAAATATTATTGTGAAACATCCTTATCAAACCATCAGGGCACAGATAATTGACTCAGGAACTTATATTATCACTGGCTGTACGGAGCCGCTCGTTTCACTCCAAAACAGCTCCTTCAGGACTTGGTTCCCGTCCCACAACTAATGTCGCACTTAGGGCCTCTTTTACAAAGGCACGCTAGCATTTTTAGTGCACGCTAAAAATCAGCGTGCGCGCTAAGATGCCACATTCTGATGGGCATCTTAGTATTTAGTACACGTGAATTTTTAGCACATGCTAAAAACACTAGCGCACCTTTGTAAAAGACCCCCTTAATGTGCTCTCGTATGTTCAAAAACCTCTTGCCCTGTGGATGTCCATGGGGCAAGAGGTTTTTGCTATATGTGAGTACGTTAAGGGCCTCTTTCACAAAGGCGCACTAACGTTTTTAACTCATGCTAAATAGTAGAATTTGTTAAATGCTAAGATGCCCATTATATTTCTATGGGCATCTTAGCATTGAGGGGGAGATTCAATATATGGCGCCTAAAAAATCAGTGCGGAAATCAATGCCGACTAAGCGTATTCTACAAGCAGTGCCTAGAGGTGCGCTATATAGAATATGCATAATTGATATGTCAGCGCCTAAATCTACTCATCTCTGTTTACATAAATGAAAATGTGGTGTAAATCCTGGTGTGTAGATTTAGGTGCACTGGGCTAAATTCTATGTGCATGTATTTATTTTATTTATTTGGATTTTGCTCACACTACTACTACTACTACTTAACATTTCTAAAGCGCTACTAGGGTTACGCAGCGCTGTACAATTTAACATAGAAGGACAATCCCTGCTCAAAGAGCTTACAATCTAAAGGACACATGAACAGTCAGTCTGATAGGGGCAGTCAAATTGGGGCAGTCTGGAATTCCTGAAAGGTAAGAGTTAGGTGCCGAACGCAGCATTGAAGAGGTGGGCTTTAAGCAGAGACTTGAAGATGGGCAGGGAGGGGGCTTGGCGTAAGGACTCGGGAAGGTTGTTCCAAGCATAGGGTGAGGTGAGGCAGAATGAGCGGAGCCTGGAGTTGGCGGTGGTGGAGAAGGGTAATGAGAGGAGGGATTTGTCCTGTGAACGGAGATTTCGGGCGGGAACATAAGGGGAGAGGAGGGTAGAGCAGGGGCGTAGCCACGGGTGGGCCTGGATGGGCCCAGGCCCACCCACTTTCCCTACAGGCCCACCCATCCACATTCTTCCTCGCTGGCTGCCTTTTCTCCCCAGGCTCCACTTCGCTGCATCGCTCTGCATTCTTCTTCTCACCTGTCACGCTGCACGCAGCGCTGCCATTCACACAGGCAGCTGCGCTCCCCCCTACCGCGTCTATCCGGCCCTAACAGGAAGTGCATCAGAGGACCAGATGGACGCGGCAAAGGGGAGCGCTGCTGCCTGTGTGAATGGCAGCGCTGCGTGCAGCGTGAAAGGCGAGAAGAAGAATGCAGGGAGCGACGATCATGCAGTGAAGCGGAGCCTGGGGAGAAGTGTGCATATCTACATTTTGGGCTCAGCCAAGGTACCGGGCAGAAGCGGAGCAGAGGGAGAAATCAGTTGTATATTGTGGGAGGAGAGGGAGAGGGGGATAGGGACAAGAGATATGGGGTGGATGGTGAAGGAGAAATGTTGCTTGGAGGGGGAGGGAGAACACAGGGAGAAATGTTGGACACAGAGGTGAAGGGGAGGGAGAGATGGTGCATGAGGGTGGAGGGGAGGAAGGGAGAGAGAGACAAAGGGGTAGAGGGGGGAAGAAAGGGAGAAATCTTGTATATGGGGGTGGAGGGGAGGGAGAGATGGTGCACGGAGAAGAGAGGGAGAAATGTTGGGCATGACAGTGGAGGGAGAGATGCTGTATGGGAGGAGGAGAAAGAGATATTGGACCTGGGGCACAAGGGAGGCGGAGACAGAGATGGTGGACAGTGGGACAGAGGCAGAAATGTTGGACAAGGTGCAGGAAGGAAGAGAATGCTGCATGGGAGGGAGGGGGAAGACAGATATTGGATCTGGGGTACAAGGGAGGGGGAAAGAAGGATGTGGACAATGGGAGAGAAGGGGAGATGTAGGACATGGGGTTGGATGAGAGGCAGAGGAGATTCATGGGAGAGAGGGAGATATTGGATCCAGGAGCAAATGAGAATGATGGAGAGATGCCAGACAATGGGAGTGAAGGAAGAGAGAGGGAGAAATGCTGGACCATGGGGGACAGGGGAGGAGAGAAGAGAAAGGACAGGTAGATGTTGGGCTACGAGAGCAGGGAGGGAAGAAAGAGGGAGTAGATACTGAGCTAGAAGGGTGGATGGAGGAAGATGCTGGGAATGGTGGAACCATGTGGAAGAGGGTGGCAAGAAAATGGATGAGAGGATAGTGATTACAGAGGATAGAAATATAGTAATGGGGAGTAGATTAAAGATGAAAGGGAATGGCTGGAGAAGGAGTGAGTTGGGTAATGGGAGAGGTAGTGGGTGAGAGAAGAAGATGACGATCTGATAGGCAGCTGTAAATTAAAAAGAAGGAGAAAGAGAGTAAAATTTGAGTTGACAGAGAGGCAGAAAATAAAAAAAATAAAAAAAAGAGGAAAGAGCTAAAAAGGAATGATCAGTATGTCAGAGGTAGATGTAGTGAGGGAATAGACAGTAGAGAGGAGAAAAGACAAATGGACAGCAGTCACTTGAAGGAGAATTAGTAGACGACAGACAGGAAATTAGAAGCAACATAATGGAAAAATAAAATGTCCAGACATCAAAGGTAGAAAAAAAGCATTTTATTTTGAATGTTTAAATGGAATATGTTAGCTTTGTGAAAAGTGCATAGCAAATGTCTTTGCATTGTGTTCAGTAGAAAGGAAATGCATTTTTGTTTTTATTTCTCCAGAGTTGTAGTATATGTTAATTTTAACTTCTTGGGGTTCTCAATTCAATTTTTGTGTAAATATTTTTATTTCTAACTTGTGATCCCTTGTTCTGTTTTTGGTGAGGGTCTGTCAGTGTGATAGTAATGGCAGGTACAGAAATCGGAAGGGAGGCAGGGAAGAGAGGGGATTGGAGAGAGTGCCCTCCTTTATTTTCTGACCTGGGCCAGAGCATGTCTAACACTGGCCCTTACCCTTGCTTTATAGCTGGTGGGGCTCCCCAAGCATCCCAGCTGAGGACCTCCTCCAAAGGCAGTCAGAACTCCCTTCTACCAAGCTCTGCAGTTGGCAACAGCATCTTTGAGTTACTGACAACTAAGGATGCAAGGGGTGCCAGCTTCGGTCGCTTAGGGATGTTGCTACTGCCTGCCAAGCTTGGTAAAAGGAAGTTCTGGCCACTTTCAGAGGAAGTCTTCAGCTGACAGAGTTTGAGGATCCTCATTAGCTAAAGTATTTATATTTTGAGTTGAAGGTAGGGCGAGGCAGAGAAACTTTTGTGCCACCCACTTTGGGCTCAGGCCCACCCAAAATTGGTTTTCTGGCTACGCCACTGGGGTAGAGAGTTAGTGAGGGGCAGCAGACTGAGTGCATTTGTAGGTAAGAAAGAGAAGCTTGAACTGAATGCAGTATCTGATTGGAAGCCAGTGAAGTGACCTGAGGAGAGGGGTGATATGAGTATATCGGTTCTGGTGGAATTTTTCAGTAGTAGCTCAATGTGAGTTACATTCAGCTACTCTGGATATTTCTCTGTCCCAGGAGGGCTCACAATCTAAGCTTGTACCTGAGACAATGGATGGTTAAGTGACTTGCCCAAGATCACAAGGAGCAGGAGCTGAACTGGCCACCTCTGGATTGCAAGACCAGTGCTCTAACCACTAGGCCACTCCTCCACTCCACTCCACTCATACAATGTGCTTAGCGAGTTCAGTGTGTAAATTCTAATTATTGTCAATTAGTGCTGCTTATTGCTTGTTAAGAGCTGTTTTCAATGCTGATTAGCTTCTTAAGCAAATTAAGTTACACGAGTCGTTATAGAATGTGCTTGCATTTCAGTGCTGATCTTTAAGCACGCTATATAGAATCCGGGGGTTAGCACACATGAATTTTTAGCACAAGCTAAAAACGCTAGTGTGCCTTTGTAAATGATCCCCTAAGTGCGACATCGGTTCTGAAATGGGAACCAGCTCCTGAAGGAGCTCCTTTTCAGTGAAACGGCCGCTCCGTACAGCCAGTGATAAGTTCCCGAGTCTAATATTTGTGTCCCGATAGTTTTGATAAGGATGTTTCCCACTAATATTTAATTTGCTTTAAAAAGGTTGGATAAGAAAAAGATAAATTTAATGTTAAATAAAATTGGTAGGTGCTAGGAGGAGGTTTTTTTAAACTGATGGTTGCAACTTGCAAGGTGTGCTGAGCCTTTGCTTGTTTGAGTTCATACCAACTCTGAAGTCTTTTCCTCTATGTCCACTATGATTTGACAAAAAGCATTGTTAATGTACGTTTGAGGCATGTTAAATAACTAGGGGGTCAGCCCAGTGGTAGCTCCCACCCCTAGCGCGCGTCCTATCCGGCGCTATAAAAATTGTTTTATTTTTATAGAGCCGGTGTCTACCTGGCGGTAATTGGACAGTGCCGTGGCAAAGAAGACATGTGTATGGCAGACATTGGTTCCCAGTTTGTTCATATAATGGCTTTACTCAATGAGAACAATTCTTTGGTGAAAGATATTCCCAGCGAATGGACAGATTTAATCATTTTGATGTATGAATGGAAGAGGCAGAAGATCAATGGTAGGTACACACAAACTTTATTCGTTGAGTAACAGTGTATTGCAATACACTGTTTGTTACTCAACGAATAAAGTTTGTGTGTACATAAGTATGGACATACTGGGACAGACCAAAGGTCCATCAAGCCCAGCATCCTGTTTCCAACAGTGGCCAATCCAGGTCACAAATACCTGGCAAGATCCCAGAAAACTCAATACATTTTATGCTGCTTATCCCAGAAATAAGCAGTGGATTTTCTCCAAGTCAATTTAATAATGGTCTATAGACTTTTCCTTTAGGAAGCCATCCAGACCCTTTTTAAACCCCGCTAAGCTAATCACCTTTACCACCATTGATCTGATCTTTTGATTTCCACATTGGAATTTGTGGATCGCCTGCCTTGTTGTTCACTGCCTCAGCACTCCATATCCTCTATCACTCCCTAGGACTCTTATGCCTTGACTATTGTAATGCCCTACTTCATGGACTCCCCAAAAAGGACATCCAGTGACTTCAACTAGTCCAAAATGCAGCAATACATCTTCTGTGTAGTGCATCATGCTACGATCATGTCACCCCTTCCCCTTCGTGAATAGCAGTGGTTACCTGTCTCTCGAACTTCCTGTAAGTTACTCCTTTTGGTGCACAAAGTCTACCACTCGGGTCAACCTTTTACACGACTCAAAACCTTCTCCCCTTCCACCCTTTGTGGGTCCTTCGCTCTTCTCGAGCTCACTTGCTCCACGTCCCCCCCCCCCCCCCGGCAAATCCATCTTCTGTGCGTAATCGTATACTTAGCGTAGCTGGACTTCGGCTCTGGAATTTTTCTTCGCTCAACGTGTAATTAAACTCTAGAATTTGTTGCCAGAGAATGTGGTAAAGGTGGTTAGCTTAGCGGAGTTAAAAAAAGGTTTGGGCGGCTTCCTAAAGGAGAAGTCCATAGACCATTATTAAATGGCTTGGGGAAAATCCACTACTTGTTGCCAGAGAATGTGGTAAAGGCGGTTAGCTTAGCAGAGTTTTAAAAAGGTTTGGATGGCTTCCTAAAGGAAAAGTCAATAGACCATTATTAAATGGACTTGGGGAAAATCCACTATTTCTGGGATAAGCAGTATAACATGTTTTATATTTTTTGGGGATCTTGTCAAGTATTTGTGACCTGGATTAGCCACTGTTGGAAACAGGATGCTGGGCTTGATGGACCTTTGGTCTGTCCCAGTATGGCAATACTTATGTACTTATGAATGCCGTTCCTCTAGTCCTTTGGCTCGAAACCTCTCTGCTGACTTTTTAAAGCCTAGCTCAAGACTCACAAAAACTGTCTGCTTTAAACTTTATACTTTTCATGACCAGCTAGCCTATGTTAGCGCGAGCCTTGATTTGTATCTGAGAAACAAAAAGAGCACAGAAATAACACTTTGCACCAGCTGCACTCAGAAAAAAAGACTGAGCCGATGAACGAAGTGCTATGCCACCCATCAGTGGTGGGTGTGGAAATTTCTGAGGGCACGCTTTTCTATACATGTGAATAATTTAGTATTAGCGTAGTACCTTTATCCTGGTTTTAGAGAAGGTCTGTTTCAGAATTTACCAGTGATAATCGGGATTTTTGCTTTGTTTAGTATTGTTAAACAATGTGTTGGCAGGGGAAGGAGTGTGGGTTTATTGCTAAGGTGATAATCACAATCTGAATATTTTTGTATGGTGAGCTTTTGGGGAATATGCAGTTTGTGATACAGAACTGGGGCTTCAGGGCTTATACTGATAATCTGACCAGTTCTGTAGAGAATCCACACTCCTCGGCATACAATAATTTATGGAATGATGCTGTACTTAAGTACATAAGTATTGCCATACTGGGACAGACCAAAAGGTTCATCAAGCCCAGCATCCTGTTTCCAACAGTGGCCAATCCAGGTCACAAGATCCCCCAAAAAGTACAAAAACATTTTATACTGCTTATCCCAGAAATAGTGGATTTTCCCCAAGTCCAGTTTAATAATGGTCTATGGACTTTTCCTTTAGGAAGCCGACCAAACCTTTTTTTAAACTCTGCTAAGCTAACCACCTTTACCACATTCTCTGGCAACGGATTCCAGAGTTTAATTACATGTTGAGTGAAGAAAAATTTTCTCTGATTTGTTTTAAATTTACTACTTTGTAGCTTCATCGCATGCCCCCTAGTCCTAGTATTTTTGGAAAGCGTAAACAGATGCTTCACATCTACCCTATCAGTTATAACAATGGTTTTATCAGCGCTGCGTATGTCTAGTAGCGCTTTAGAAATGATAAGTAGTAGTAGTAGCTGAATTTGGCTGGAGGGAGGATGGTTTCTGTGTGCATAGAAAGCCTTGGTGTCTTATATTTAAAAGTGGGAGGAAGGAGAAATATGATGTGTGGAAATGTTGCCACCCCAAATACTTTTGTCTAGTGATACCACTGCTCTCACTCCACCAACCCCCACTCTCTCCTGCAGGTCCAGAATCTTTCACTCTCCCCTTCCGCAGTTCAGCATTGCCCACCTCCCCTACCCCCTTCAAACTTGCTGGCTGGATGGTGGACCATCTCCCACCTCTTCTGATGCAACTGCCCGTTTCCAGCAGTGCAGAAGGTGGCAAAGGGAAGGCCACGAGCTGGTCAGTGGGAGGGTTGGCCACATAAAGCAAGCTTGGAGGACAGGAAGGGTGACCAATGCCAGACTGCGAGAGAGGGGAGTAAGAGATTCTGGGCCACTATTGCACAGAGCACAAAAGCTCATTACAAATGGTATTTTCAACAGAAAAAAAAAAAGATAGACATTTTGCATTTTGAAAATGGACATGTTTTCTATTCATATTTGGGACATTTAGCACAAAACATCCAAAGTCTGACGTCATATCGAAAATGCTCCTCTGCATATCTGGGGCAGTCTTTCATTTTTTTTACCTGGGCGGTGATGTCTTTTAATGATAAGTCATTTATTCACTGAGGACAAAGAACTCTCAAAGAATCATAACAAGATAATGTGATATTTCAAGTACACTTCCTACATCCAAAGAGTCCTCTCACAGAAATTCAAGATGAGCTCCTGTCTTTAACGACATGGAACAGCCTTTCCTGTGATAATACTCTCCCTTCCCTCTGTAAGTATTAAACTTGGACATTATGGAAGATGCTCTATGGATCTGATGAACTTATCTGAATATTTAAATTATTCAGTATTAAACTGCACTGAAATAGACCTCTGTATTCACACCCAAGGACAACGAATGGGTTCGATTCCCACTGCAGGCACAGGCAGCTCCTTGTGACTCTGGGCAAGTCACTTAACCCTCCATTGCCCCAGGTACAAATCAGTACCTGTATATAATATGTAAGCTGCATTGAACCTGCTATGAGTGGGAAAGCACGGGGTACAAATGTAATAAAAATACAATAAAAAAATGATGCTACTTACCCACTATATCCTTCAAATGAGGGAAGAGTCGTGAAGGTTGGTTCCAGATACGGGTAAAAGTTTTTCACGGGTAAGAGTCCCCCAATCACGATGTCCCCATCCTTGTGGAATCCTGGTTGCTGCTGTTTCCACGGATAGTTTCTAAGCGTACACTGACAGTCGGCAGTCTTTCCCAGAAGGTCACAAAGCGTGAATAAAATTGGAACTAGATGCGTTCTCATCGTTAATGTTGTGGAACAGTTCGTCTGCTGATACTTCTCCCCCTTCCCTCGCCACATATTAAACTCAGACACTGTGAGAGATGCTATATGGATTCCGGTGGTCTTACCCCGTTAAATATTTGAATGATGGTTCAGAAAATATTTGGTATTATTGCACTGAAGTAGACCTCTGCCTTCATACAGAAAGACAGTGAAATTGTAATGCTGAGAGTGAAGCGACAGCTTTATTTCTAGCTGTGAGGACACCACAGAGGTTCAGCCTTAAGGGATATCCACTCTTGACACTTGCACTTTCTATGAAATATAGGTTTCTTTTAAATATAACCTTATGGATCCCATGCCTTCATTAACACAGAGACAAATATTAATTTGTTTGGAATTGGTCAGAGACATGATATAGTAACGTAGCATTGCATCATAGGAAAGAGTGGTGGATGCAAGGAATGGCCTCCCAGTGGAGGTGGTGGAGACAGGAACCGTGCTGCTGATTTTCGGCAGACGGCCAACTCAGCATGGTTTAACCAGCAGGAAAAGAAGAAACAGCCCAACCACTTTGCACAGATTTTTTTTCTTTCCATACTGCCTTGGATACATCTGTGATTCCGCTCAGAGTACGACAGATGAAAAATATCTCCCCAGGAGTGTGAATGATGAAAAGTATCTCTCCTTCATATATTATTTCCTGTCCTTGGTAATCCATCAACTTGGCTAGTGTGGGATAAACACAAAGGAATCCTGTTTAGAAGGAATGGATCCACGGAATCTTAGCGGAGATTGGGTGGCAACACTAGTAATTGGGAAACAAAACCAGTGCTGGACAGACTTCGATGGTCTGTGCCCTGAGAAAGGCAAGGACAAATCAAACTCGGGTATAAAGTATCACATATCATGTAAAATGAGTATCTTGTTGGGAGACTGGATGGACCGTACAGGTCTCTATCTGCCATCATTTACAATGTTACTATGTAGCAGAACACATCTAATCCCCCCCTTAATTTAATACTGCACCCCATATTTCTTATGTCCAGCCACAAGGCTTTATAATTAGTATAATAAATGAGCAGGTTCAGTGCTGATTACAGTATAACGCCAATTATCCAGACTATTCTCTGCAGGGTGTGGTCTGGATAATCATAAATCCAGATAATTGGAAAAAAACCTTTGGAATATTAAAATTGCTCACCAGAAGGATGCGGCACTGTCTGTAGCTGCATTGAAAGAAGTCCCTACAGAGCACTGCCAAGTAGCACAAGCGTCATACTGATGCTCATGCATGTATATATGACCACGCAGGATTCGCGATACAGTGGAGCTTCGCGGGGGCTTCTTTCTATCCACCTCCGGATGCTTCCACATCCTTCTGGTGAGCAAGTTTTTAAAAACTTTTTCAACTATCTCTGGGATTGGAGACTGGGGGGGGGTGACAATTGGCCACCCGGATGATCAGCATTCAGATAATTGGCATTCTACTGTGTCAATATTGATAGTAGTGCTGAATGTACAGATTAAGTTAAAGGCCAGCACCAGCTTTTACCATAAGCCAGTCATCACCCCACTTGAATATTGACCCCAGGGGCCACACGACCATTAGGGCACCTGAGGTGGGGGCCTCAGGCGGCACTCTTCAGGAGCGGCATCTCCCCCTTCATGGCGTTCTACCTCATGGTGACATTTCAAACCCAGCAGCGATTCCCATACACTGCCCTGCTGTCGCCAGCACCCGCCTCTTCCCTTTACTGGAGCCACCTCTCTGATGTAACTTCCTGTTTCATCAGATGCTCAGGCAGCCGCAGTAAAGGGAAAAGATGGGTGCCGGCGACGGCAGGGCAGTGTATGGAAATCACTGCCAGGTTTGGAACATGATTAGGTAAATGTCGCCTGGGGGAGGGGTGGCATGCTAACTCTGCCTCAGGCAGCATCTTGCCTTGGGCCTTGACCCCATCTAAGTTTTAAAAGAGATAATGATGCAATGGTCAGGCTGCTTCTTTACCTTACCCCTATATCCACTGGGGACCTAGGGTCTGTCATTCTCCCCCCTTTCTCCCTCAGTTTCTTCATCTTTTATCATCTTTCTTGATTCCTCCAGCCATTGGCATTTCTTACCACATCTTCTTAGCTTGTATCGAAGGTATTCTAAAGTTCTGACTAATATCAGTAGGAGTCATGAGTAAAAATACCTCAACACTGGGAAGAACTATAGAATTTTTCCATCATATTGACTTCTGTCTGCTACTCGTGCGTCCCATATTTTCAAATCCAAATGATCCCATAAAGCAGCTTATACTAAAATTTCCCCATTAGTGCATGGCCATTAGCACGCAAGCAGTAACTGTTTTCTAGGTGAGAAGGGTTCACTGCTAATCATGCACTAATCCTTAGTTAATAGGAAAGTTATCTGGACACCACTTCTGAATATTGCATTGCACAGGTAACTCCAGGCTTTACCCGGACTAAACCGCTGGACCACCCCGGCAGTAACAGGACAGGGCTACAGTGCTCTTCCCAGATTCTGAGCAGAAATATCCAGGTATGGGCTGCTGAAAATACTGGTATAATTCAGTCAGCACTAAATCTTACAGAAACCCCCTCAGAAGCTTAGCAGAGATTGGGTGGTGTATATAATTGGCAATACAAAATGGAGAGAAAGAAAAGAAAATGGTTGCTGGAAAAGCAAGCTACAATTATAACTGACCTTGTACAGAAGGTGCAGGGCATGCAGAATGAACATGTGAGCATGACTCATAAAGAAAGAATTAACAGAGAACAGAGATTGGCAAGAGAACTAAATTTGTGGTTGTAACTTTAGCAGATAAGGGAAAAAGGAGTGAAAGGAAACTAGACGCCAGATGGCTTTTGTAAGATTCATGATTCACATAAAGAATAATGCATTGTGTGCAAAGAAGGAGAGGAGGAGAAGAGAAAAAAAAAAAAGAGTGTGTATATAAACCAGAGGAGAATTGTATTAGCAAGCAACTTTATCTCTGTACTGGATGAGATTGTTCTTTTATACTTGCTTCCTATGTAATATTCTTGCATAGCTCTGTCATGGCATTGGCAGTTGAATAAAAAGAAAAAAATTCTACAATTTTTGTTTCTCTGTATATACATTTATTGGGACTTATAACTTTATTGGGATTTGTTGAAAGATTTCAACATTGGTGCCCCATGTGAGGAGTCAGCGGCGGGACTGCTGACAAGTTATCTGTTTTTGGTTGATTGATCAACGGTGCATTGGTCTTACGATACTGGCCAGCTCGTGAGAGGTGCTCTGCAATCTTCTGATTCGTAGACGGGGACTGCTTGGTTTTTGTGAGTATTATTTTTTTTTTTTTTTACGTCATTCTCTCTTCTGTATTATATTTCATTACGCTGCTTGCAATCCTTCTTTTTTATTTTTTATTTTTTCTTGCACTTTTTGTTCTTTGCTATTATTTGCAATACTATTGTATTATATGTAAAATGGCTAATATTAATATTGATATTGAGGTTCCTATCTCTTCTACAGCAGACGGTGCAAGCTTTGTATATGCAGCACCAGGATTTCGTTGCTGGGGATAATGTTGTTTATCTTTCTTGAATCTGGTTGTTAAAAAGGGTATGACAATTCATGCTTTTCTTTAAGTCTTATGGGTATAGTATTACGGAGGTTAAATATAAAGCCTCCCTTCAGGAATGCAGCCTTGATTTTCCTCCAGCTGTTTTTGTCACGCTATGTTAAATTTCAACTTTGTGATTTACTGAAAGGTGCATGACGGCATTTTCTGAGGTTTAAAATAAATAAATAAATAAATAGGAATTATTTAGCTGAGTTTTGGATTGTGTAGTTATTACAAATTTTATATACCTTGTATACCAGGATTTTGTGCTATCCCAGTGCCCTTCTAGGCAACTGCCTGGGTTGCCTCACTTTGTTTCTCTTTTATTACATTAGATTTAATATTTGTATTCTTATAGCTCCATGCTGCACTTGGGTTCAAAGCACGGTGCATCTGTTGTAATTTACTGTGAGATTTATGGTATCGTGTTCATTTACTGACCATAGTCCCTAAAGAATGTAAAGAAAACCACAGAAGGTATCCCACACCCCAAAAGCTAAAACATTGGATTTTAAAACTCAGATTTGTAGCTTATGTCAAAGTTACCGAGACAGCTTGTTGCAGCTTGTTTCCTCCCCGCTTCTGCACAGATACATTAAACAAACCCTGCATTCGGAAAAAAAAAAAGGGGTCCAGTTTGTGCTTTTCTTCAGGGACATATCAGCTGCCTGTAGTCATGATTCATTTGCCTTTTATGCAAACCTTATGAGTCTCGTAGGCAGTGCAAATCACAGCTTAATTGTATTGCACTAAATTTGTTTTCCTCCACTGCAGGGGAGGGATGCAAATTCCTAAGTTATTCATGAGACTTGCAAACTATTTCTTGCCTATTCTCTGTACCTACCTCAGTAGGATTTGTACAATAAATGTCTAGTGAAATATCCCACGTGTATGTTCTGTACCCCAGGTAATTGAGATTTCAGAGAGATAAATTTTAGGTTTCATATGGATTTTCGTTGTTTCAGTGTTCAGTTGTTTGCTTATGATGTCACTCTTCTTTCTTTTATTGATGACTTGCTCCCTCTGCTGATCTTTGTGTGTATTACATGCACAAGTTGCTTTGGGAAAGAAAGAAAGAAGAAAAAAGAGACAGTCCCTGCCCAAAGGAGCTTGCGGTCTAAACCAGGGCAGACAGACAAGACTCACAATTACAGACTTTTGTTTTAATAATGTGATTTATGCAAGGAGCCGTTTGTCTACTAAACTACTTAATGTGTTTAATTCATCATGCTTGTGATAAATATATATCTGTGTTACTTTACCTTGGGCAATTGGGACTCCAGAGATATTGCCCCCTCCAGGGTAAAGGAATTTAGCTGAATGTTCAGATTAAGAAGTTGTTAATGTACCTTGAATGAGAATGCTTTGTGCTGCTATAGAACATTTCCTGGTTGTCCAGAGAGGTGAGGTGTACCATGATAAAGATCTAAATGTAAGTTTTAAATCATAGGGAATCACATTATGAAGAAGATGGAAGCAAGTTCCCATTCATTGAAAGGTTACTGAGATGTTTGAAGCTTGTAAAAGATATACTGCCAATGTGCAAGTTGTGTGAATAGTGTGAATAACCACATGGCAGGAGTACATGATTATGTGCTACGAAAGTACACTTGTAAGTTAGATAGAAGGGCTGTGAAAGTGGATATATGTGGAAGTGTTTGAACAGGACTATACTCTTTGGGACTATTTACACAGATAGCTCTTATGTTGTCAGTTCTTTACAGTATCATTTGTTAAAATGGAAAAGAAGGGGATTTCTTACTGCAGATGGAAAGCCTCTGCAACATGCCAAACTATGGGAACACTTGTTACATCTTTTGAGTGAAAGAGAAGGTAGAAGGTAGCCATAGTTTGGACACCTGCCCATACGGGCCAAAATTCATTTGAAGCAAGAGGAAATGATTTGGCAGATAGAGCAGCTAAAGAGGTATTACAGGTAATGATTAATACACGAGCACAAAGTCAACAGTGTGGTGACACACCCTATCCACCAGATGTCACTCAGACAAGGGAAAAACCTACTGAATCTGAAGAAATAAAATGGAAAAATTTGGAATGTAAAATGGATGCAGGAAAAACTAAATGGATACACCCGAGTGGAAAGATATGTATTTCTACTTCTGAATTGATAAATAATTTTTATAATTGGCATGTGACATTACATTTACCAGCCTCTGACATGAGTAAAGCTATGGAGGTCTCATTTTGGCATCCTAATATGCTTTCTTATGCCATGAGAATTGTACTAAACTGTTTAGTTTGTTCCAAAAATATAGTACATCGAGGACCAGTTATTTCTCCTGGATCCATTCCTATTCCAACAGGACCTGGAGTAGAATGGCATGTGGATTTCACGGATATGGTAACACTGGTAAAAGGTAAAAGGTATCTTTTAGTGTGGGTTGACGCATTTACAAAATGGGTGGAAGCATTTCCGTGTTCAAAGGAAACTGCTCAGGTAGTAATAGACACTTTTCTGAAGTACATACTACCTGCACATGGGTGCCCACAGAAATTGGTGACAGATAATGGAAGTCATTTTGTTAATTCCTTGGTTAAGGATATGACTGACCTGTGTGGAATACTGCATAGACGTGTGTCTGTTTATCGTCCTACTTCTAATGGCCTAGTGGAACGCTATAATGGCCTATTGAAAACTAGACTTAGAATTTTATTGGCCTCTTTGAATCAGGGCGAAAGAAAGAAATATACTTGGTTAGACTTATTGCCATTGGCTGTATTACAACTAAGATGTCATCCAAGTACAAAATTACAGATCACACCTTTTCAACTTCATACAGGGTGAGATCCCAGAGGGATACCTGTAAAAGAAATTGATACTGGCCATGATGGCATAACAAATTATTGGAAACAAATAAATCCAATAATAAATTTGACCAGAGATATGGCAATTTGTAAATCAAAGGAAGTTCCTAATATGACTTTTTCTTCATCTTTTTCAGTGGGTCAAAAGGTCCTTCGAAAGAACTTCACACATAAGACCTGGAAGGACCCAATTTACGTGGGACCATTTGAGATAAAAGAACTGACTCATACAGCAGCACGACTTGCTGATCACACAACATGGGTGCATTTATCAGATATACGTTCTCTAATAAAAGGATAATAATTAGACATGCCATGCAAAAGGTGAAAGATATGGCAAAATTATCAAGTAAAGATTATGAAAGTATATTGGATACCTCATGGTGGGACTCAGTAAAAGGATGGTTTGGAGGACTGGGCCCATGGTTAAAAGGTCTTGTAACATTTGCAATTGTTTTTATAATAGTTTTATTGCTACTGGCTTGTCTAATTCCTTGCTGTATGAAAATGTGTGGAAATATATTGACAAAAGTAACAACCACAACCATGATCTCACAAAAACAAAATGTAAATATAACCCAGATCAATCAGGAATTGATTGAGAAAAAAAGAAATACACAATTTGTATGCTAAAGTATCTGCAATGAGAAAACAGCACTTGACAGAAACTGTTTCCTAGTGACGACGGCCTTGTGAAAAAGAATAATGTGACATTCTATATCTTAAGCAAGCTCAAACATGCTAGTGAAACTATTAGTGCATAATATTGTGAACACTGTCAATAGTGTTCAAGGGGGGTTTGTATATAATTGGCAATACAAAATGGAGAGAAAGAAAAGAAAATGGTTGCTGGAAAAGCAAGCTACAATTATAACTGACCTTGTACAGAAGGTGCAGGGCATGCAGAATGAACATGTGAGCATGACTCATAAAGAAAGAATTAACAGAGAACAGAGATTGGCAAGAGAACTAAATTTGTGGTTGTAACTTTAGCAGATAAGGGAAAAAGGAGTGAAAGGAAACTAGACGCCAGATGGCTTTTGTAAGATTCATGATTCACATAAAGAATAATGCATTGTGTGCAAAGAAGGAGAGGAGGAGAAGAGAAAAAAAAAAAAGAGTGTGTATATAAACCAGAGGAGAATTGTATTAGCAAGCAACTTTATCTCTGTACTGGATGAGATTGTTCTTTTATACTTGCTTCCTATGTAATATTCTTGCATAGCTCTGTCATGGCATTGGCAGTTGAATAAAAAGAAAAAATTCTACAATTTTTGTTTCTCTGTATATACATTTATTGAGACTTATAACTTTATTGGGATTTGTTGAAAGATTTCAACAGTGGCAGTACCGGTGGTTGGGAGGTGGGGCACGTACTGGGCAGACTTCTACGGTCTATGCCCCGAAAATGGTAAGGATAAATCAAGGTCAGGTATACGTATAAAGTAGCACATATGAATTTATCTTGTTGGGCAGACTGGATGGACTGTACAGGTCTTTATCTGCCATCATCTACTATGTTACTATGTAGTTAGCACTGAATATTGGACTGCTAGTTTATATAATACATATCTATGTGAATGCTATATTTATCTGGATATGGGTTATCAATACTTAGATTTTTTTTTATAGTCATGGCCGCCAGTATTTTTAAACAGCGCTGCCTGCAAAGGCTGGATACAGGCTCAATGATGAATAACCAGTGCCCAGTGACATGTCTCAATATAAAATAATCACTCACCAGTTTGGTTGGAGATCTCGTCTTCTGAGCAGCAAATACAGTCATAACAGCAGATGGGCTTTCCTTCCCTGGTTAATTTCCAGAATCCAGGAAGGCAGCTCGGGCTGCATCCAGACTGCGGTGGTGCCTGAGGGTTGAGAAAATAATTTGAGAAAGTACAGATAATACCGGATTATGATTTTTCAGATGCAGTGATTTTTCGTCCTTTAAGTTTTTTTTCGTCAAGCTATTCGGTAGATTACGGGTTACGTATGAGCACTATTTTGATTGTAAATGTAGATAAATTATGAAACGTTTGACCTGGATCCAGTCATTCAGATTCACTGGGGAATACATTGAGGAATGTTCTTTTGCTGGTCACCCTTAATTAATATCTTGATTAAACAATATAATGAAATTCCTCTGTTTCCGCAATTAACTTTGAAAATTCTCTCTGCTCATAAGACTCAGACAGATAAGCTCTTTGTTTAAACTTGTTGCCTCATCAAATGGATCCATTTTGACCATATAAGTCAACATATATCTGAATAAGAGAGCAAGGTTGTTCCAGGAGCAGGTGTAAAATTCTATAGATAAAAACAATACTTATCTACTACCCATATAACTCTCCATATATAGCAAATTATACAGCAGGTCTAACTTTATATGGATAACTTATCTGTAGAAAGTTAGGTCAACCTATTCAGCAGACTTACCTGTATGGATATTACCACTGAATACAGCATGAAGATACTCAGATAAACGATCAGTCATTAAGAACATAAGAACTGCCCGAGCCCAATATCCTTTTCTAATAGTGGGCAATCCGGGCCAAAAGTACCTGGCAGGATCCCAAAACACAGCAAGATTCCATGCTATGTAAAAACAGGGTGTGAGTCCCCGAGCGGGGGTTGGGCGTGGCCAGAGGAAATAACAGCTGGACAGAAAGGGTGAAATGCAAAACTAAGTATTTATTTATTAGGATTTATTTATCGCCTTTTTGAAGGAATTCACTCAAGGCGGTGTACAGTAAGAACAGATCAAACATGAGCAATAGGCAATTAGAGCAGTAAAATATTCAAACAACAATACAAAGTATGGTATGGTATACAAGCAATGACAACACAATATGTACTAGAACATTATAATTGGTAGTGAAGGGTAAGGCAAAGTTGTAACATATAGATGAGTAAGAAAGTAGGAAGAATTAGAAAGTAAGGTGATTGATTTGAAGAAAGTTGCAAGTGAGGTCAGAGAGATGGTTAAATATTATGTCAGCTAGAGTAGGAGTGGATAAACATGTCCCGCTGCAGTATGTGCAGCCCGAGTCAATCCTTGTGTGTGAGTGAGACTAACAAGTTAGTTACTTCTTCCATTAAAGGCTCGGTTGAAGAGCCAAGCTTTCACCTGCTTCCTAAAGTAGAGGTATTTACAAGAACAGGAATCCCCAGGCCTGTTTCTTCACAGGGCCTGAGTCACAGCGAAGGAAACCTCTGTGGTTCAAGAACATTTAAAAATTCCTCCCCCCCCCCCCCCCAAAAGACATAAAATTGCTTGAAAATTTTTTTTATCTTAGACAACAGGTAAATGAAAACTAACTACTGTCTGCCCCCCAGTTCCTAATCCAAACTATAACTCGAGAAGACCTGGTTAAAGTTAGGAGCTGAAATTATGGGTGGCCTTGGGGGTGAATTTAATACGAAGAAAAAACAATTAGGAGCATAGCATGGAATTTCACCACAAAGTATCCAACTTGAGGGCAAAAATCTAGGCAAGTGAATAGTGGTCAAAATTATCTTAATATTGATTGCAGCTGATGTTGGTTTCTTGCCCTGGCCAGTATATTTCACTGAACCCATAGTACCTTGGGGCCACTTCTGATTATTCCCTCAAAAACACTTCTCAAAGTTGACAATGAAACTAAAGTCATGTAACAACCTGATCTGTCTCATGGTGCGTTGTTGTAATACATTATTTTATTATGTATGTAATTATGTTCCTCACTTACCGTTTTCATCTCCACCACCTCCCGAGGGAGGGCATTCCACATATCCACCACCCTCTCCATGAAAAAATACTTCCTGGCATTACTCCTGAGTCTGCCCCCCTTCAACCTCAATTCATGTCCTCTAGTTCTACCACCTTCCTGTCTCTGGAAAAGGTTTGTTTGCGGATTAATACCTTTCAAATATTTGAACGTCTGTATCATGTCACCCCTGCTTCTCCTTTCCTCCAAGGTATACATGTTCAGGTCGGCAAGTCTCTACTCGTACAGTTTGCAACACAAATCCCATACCATTTTTGTAGCTTTTCTTTGCACCACTTCCAGTCTTTTTTTTCATGTGCACACTGAGCTCAGTATTCCAGCAAAGGGCACATTTCTCCTTGCCAGTCTGGTCATCCATAATGCTCATCAGACGACATAGCACAAGAGCCCGATAATGTTGTTTGAAATTGGCTATTATGCCCTGATCCATAGGTTGGATCTGAGAGTTAGTGTTTGGTGGCAGGAAGACCACCTTGACATTAGACAGCCTGACATTATCGCTGCGTGCAGCACAATTATCACAAAGCAACAAAATCTGACGCTTTTGTGCCCGCATTCTAGTGTCTAACTTCTTTAGCCACTGCTTCCAAATTTCCCCAGTCATCCATGAATTTGCGTTAGCCTCATATGACACAGGAAGTCGCTTAACATTCTTGAAGCAACGGGGCTGTTTGCTCTTTCCAATGATGAGTGGTTCCAACTTCTCACTCCCATCCATATTGCAGCAAAGGAGGACCATCAGTCAGTCCTTCGACGTTTTACCTCCTGTAGTTTCGGCTTGTTTGAATGCAAGTGTTCCATCAGGAATCGCTCAACAGTAGAGACCATTTTCGTCAGCTTTGAAAATGTCATGAGGTGGAAACTCATTCAAGATGGTAGGAAGAACTGAAACAACCCAATTTTCAGCACCAAAGTCATCAGCGTCTTGTTTTTCACCATGCTGTTTCTTGAATTTTATGTTGTTCCTCTCCTTCCATCTTTCCAACCATCCAACAGTGGCTTTGAATTCAGTTAGTCCAAGACTATCAGCTAGCTGATTAGCTTTCTCCATAAGCAGTGGACCACTGACAGGAAACTGTCTGCTCCTGACTCGAGAAAACCATCGAAGAAGAGCATCTTCTACCTTCTCAGCTTTTCCCGCCCATTTTCGTTTCCATTGTGGATTTGTATTGTTTTGCCAGTCTTCCAGAAGCTGGTCTTTCTGCTTCAAGATACGTGAAATTTGACTGGGATTGACACCATATTCTTTAGCAATAGATGCTTGACTTTGTTTGTTTTCTAATTTTTTAAGAACTTCTATTCATTCAGCCAATGTTAAAGTCTTACAGTTGCGCAATGACGACTCCAACTCCAGTGTACACTCTAACAACATTCTTTTACTTATTCTGCCTGTGGCAGTTAAATAGGAGGTAAATTTGAAATCTCGTTGGTTGTCACGTGCCAATCGGCTTCCATATTCCATGCGAGCACTTATGCAGATTCTTTCCTGCAGAGGAGCGATCTTAAACCATGCATATAAGCGAATCTTGTACATATCAGTGGTGCGCTAAACCAAAGTTTGTCCCCATAGAAATTGATGGCGCCAAAAACGGGACTGAAGTACGGCATGCAGTTAAACAGAGCATGTGCTTATCCAACGTGCACTTAAATGGAGTGCACTGTATCCGTCTTGATCTGTCCTTGACAAATCTATAAGCTGAAAATTCCACCATATTTATATACCTCTTATTTTAAATTCAATTCAATATAATGTTCAACTTCTTTGAACAGTGAAGGTCCGTCTAGGCTGAGAAACACTGAGATCCCATGGAAAGAATACAGAGAGACAAAGGGAGTGAGAAATAGATCAGGCTGACCAGGAGCAAACGAGGAGACTTCTTTTTCAACTGTAGCAGAGAGGGCTCATTTCACGCCGGATTTCCAGTTTTCCAACAAAGGTCTTTCTCGAGACAACATTTTTACATCTGCTTGTACCAACGTTATTTATCCTTTGAAGGTCTAACATATGTCACATAAAGACTCCTGAAGCAGGCTTTATGCCGAAACACAGTGCTGTGTCGAGTCTTTACCAATAAACGCTTTATTACTACTACTACTACTACTAATAGCATTTATATAGTGCTACACGACGCACGCAGCACTGAACACTTGACATAGAGAGACAGTCCCTGCTCAAAGAGCTTACAATCTAGGTAAAACAGACAGACAAGACATTACAGGCAAGGGAATTACAGGGTAGAGAGGAACAGGGAGGAGGAGAGCAAATGAGTAGCAGTTAGGAGCCAAAGGCAGTAGTGAAAAGGTGAGCTTTCAGCATAGATTTAAAAACAGGTAAAGAAGGAGCTAGATGTATGGGTTCGGGAAGACAGTTCCAGGCATAAGGTGCCGCAAGACAAAAGGAACAAAGTCTGGAGTTAGCGGTGGAGGAGAAGGGGGACAACAAGAGAGATTTGTTCAGAGAGCAGAGGTCACAGGGAGGAATGTAGGGAGAGATGAGAGAGGAGAGGTAGTGAGGGGTCATAGAGTGGATGCATTTAAAGGTCAGCAAGAAGAGTTTGAACTGTATACGGAAGCGGACAGGGAGCCAATGAAGTGACTTGAGGAGTGGGCTAGTGTGGGCATAACGATTCTGGAGGAAAATAAGTTGAGCTGCAGCATTCTGGACAGATTGGAGAGGAGAAAGATGATTGAGGGAAAGACCAGTGAGAAGTAAATTGCAATACTCTAGGCGAGAAGTAATAAGGGTGTGAATAAGAGTTTTGGTGGCGTGTTCAGAAAGGAAGGGGCGAATTTTGCTAATGTTGAAGATAAAAAGCGACAGGTTTTGGCGATTTGTTGAATAAGAGCAGCGAAGGAGAGAGAGGAGTTGAAGATGACACCAAGGTTACGAGCTGAGGAGACAGGGAGGATATGAGAGCCATTAACACAGATAGAGAATGGGGGAAGAGGGTAGGAGGGTTTAGGGGGGGGGAAATGAGAAGTTCAGTTTTAGCCATATTTAATTTGAGATGGCGTTGAGACATCCAGGCAGCAATGTCAGACAAGCAGGCAGAGATTTTGTCCTGGATTAAGGTTGAGATTTAAGGGGTGGAGATGTAAATCTGAGAGTCATCAGCATAAAGATGGTAATGAAAACCATCGGATGAGATCAGGGCACCAAGGGAGGAGGTATAGATGGAGAAAAGGAGTGGTCCAAGGACAGAACCCTGAGGCACACCTACTGAAAGTGGGAGGGAAGTTGAAGAGGATCCACCAGAGTGAACACTGAAAGTACGGAGTGAGTGGTAGGAAGAAAACCAGGAAAGAACAGGGCCTTGGAATCCAAGCGAGGACAGCATATCGAGGAGTAGGGTGTGGTCAACAGTGTCGAAAGCAGCAGATAGGTCAAGAAGGATGAGGATGGAATAGAGATCTTTGGATTTAGCCAGAAGCAGATCATTAGAGACTTTAGTAAGTGCAGTTTCAGTAGAGTGAAGAGGGCGAAATCCGGATGATGGTAATCATTTGAAGTCTCCTTGTTTGTTCCTGGTCAATTTCCCACTCCCTTTGTCTCCAAGTTTTTTTTTTAGAACATCATAACTATTGGAAGAAAAAGACCTCAAATGTCTCGGCTTGGCAGCTAGTATAATATCTTAGTGCCAGCTTTTACTGGATTCCAGTCTTCTCATCGGTCTAAAAAAAACCTCCAAGTAGTAAATTTGCACTCTAACTTCTCCAAGTATCTTCAAACTTTGTAATTCAAGTGCTCATATAATATTGATTTGCCAATTCTTCATAAACTATTGCAATTTTAAGCAGTGAGGCACTTAGCTTAATTCTTGTGCCCAACGGGGATCTCTGTTTCACTATTTGATCAAACTTCATCAGGGGACTAAGTGCTCAAATCATTTCACCTAGAAAATATATAGCAACCTTTTAGTGCCTTCGATATACATTTCCAATAATAATCACATTTACTGTGCTGTAGTCCATACCAAACTTCAAACATGGCACTTGCTGGCTACAGGACGCCGACCTTTTCCTTAACCGGAAGCGGAGCTGAACCCTTTAAATAGCTTTTGACTTTCTGTCTTATCATGTTTAAATGTATTGCTCGATGAGCATTAGCCAAAAGGCAAAAGATATCATCCACAAAGTCCAAAGAGTACTGTTGATTTCAATCAACCAGAAGAGATCAGATAAAAGCTGTCCATTCAATTTGTGAATTTTGATCTGTCCTTTCAATTTCAGGGCACAGACCATAAAAGTCTGCCTGGCACTGTTCTTGTACTAAACTTTCTGAAGTTAACATCGAAGCCCCTTAACAGTTACACTCCAGCCCATCCCTATCTATTCAGTCATAATCAGGGCACAGACCGTAGAAGTCTGCCCAGCACTGGCTTTCCTTCCCAGTTACCAGTGTTGCCGCCCAATCTCCATTAAGATTCCATAGATCCATTCCTTCTAAATAGGATTCCTTTGTGCTTATCCCATGCATTTTTGAATTCCTTTACCATTTTTATCTCCACCACCTCCCGCGGGAGAGCATTCCAAGCATCTACCACCCTCTCCTTGAAAAAATACTTCCTGACATTATTCCTAAGTCTGCCTCCTTCAACCTCAATTCATGTCCTCTTCTACCGCCTTCTCGTCTTCCTTTCCCTGCTAGTGACCCACTTACTCGATTGCTACTTATTGGCTAGACCAATTGCCTTGACAGGTCTGCATCATCCTTCTGCCTCTCTTCCCCACCCCTCAACCATCCAGCATTGTCTCATCTCTCCCCCTTCTCCCAAATATGACCACCCTATTTGTCTCCCTTTTCTCTCCCCCTTCCCCCAAATATCAACACCCTGTCAATTTCCCTTTTCTCTCCCCCCTTCTCCCAAATATCACCACCCTATCTGTCTCCCTTTTCTCTCCCCCTTCTCCCAAATATCACCACCCTGTCAATCTCACTTTTCTCTCCCCCTTCTCCCAAATATCACCACCCTGTCAGTCTCCCTTTTCTCTCCCCCCTTCTCCCAAATATCAACACCCTATCTGTCTCTCTTTTCTCTCACCCTCCTACTTACTCACTTATTGGTCAACTGGACTGCAGCTTCCTGAGGTCAGCACAGCAGCAACAGCAACTGAAAACAGAAGGCAAGTATAGGGACATTGCCCTGTATGTGCCATTGATGGTCCCAGAAACAGCAAGTTACTTCAGAGCTGATGTAACTTCCTGTAGCTGTGGTGCACACAGCAGTAGTTTGCTTACAAATTCATAAAGCAACTCATTAACTTTCCTGAATGAAACAAACCAAAGTATCAGCTCAATTTAAACTTCCTGGAAACAAAGGTGAATTCCTCTAACTGAACCCAAGCCAAAAAGAGAATAAAATAAACAGCCATACAACCTTTACTGGCAAACAAGACATAGTAACATAGTAACATAGAAGATGAAGACACTCATTGTGAGAGGACTTTTTTGGATCCACTGTGTGTTTTGCCTTTCATTGGTTTTCCTGTGGAGAGTTCACCTTCTGTGGGTGTTTGCTTCGGCAGAAAAAGACCTGCATGGTCCATCCAGTCTGCCCAAGATAAACTTATGTGTATACCTTACCTTGATTTGTACCTGTCTTTCTCAGGGCACAGACCATATAAGTCTGCCCAGCAGTTTTTCCCGCCTCCCAACCACCTGTCCCGCCTCCCATCACCGGCTCTGGCACAGACCATATAAGTCTGCCCTTCCCTATTCTCGCCTCCAAACCACCAACCCCTCTTCCCCCCACCTGCTCCGCCACCCAATTTTAGCTAAGCTTCTGAGGATCCATTCCTTCTGCACAGGATTCCTTTATGCATATCCCACGCATGTTTGAATTCCGTTACCGTTTTCATCTCCACCACCTCCCGCGGGAGGGCATTCCAAGCATCCACCACCCTCTCCGTGAAAAAATACTTCCTGACATCTTTCCTGAGTCTGACCCCCTTCAATCTCATTTCATGTCCTCTCGTTCTACCATTTTCCCATCTCCGGAAAAGATTCGTTTGCGGATTAATACCTTTCAAATATTTAAACGTCTGTATCATATCACCCCTGTTCCTCCTTTCCTCCAGGGTATACATGTTCAGGTCAGCAAGTCTCTCTTCATACGTCTTGGAACGCAAATCCCATACCATTCTCGTAGCTTTTCTTTGCACTGCTTCCATTTTTTTGACATCCTTCGCAAGGTACGGCCTCCAAAACTGAACACAATACTCCAGGTGGGGCCTCACCAATGTCTTATACAGGGGCATTAAAACCTGCTTTCTTCTGCTGGTCACACCTCTCCCTATACAGCCTAGCAATCTTCTCGCTACGGCCACCGCCTTGTCGCACTGTTGGAATAGCTTTAATCAATTTTAAGAAATTCACCCCTTTCAGTTCATACCTAAGGTCCCTACTCCAAGCTTCCCTAAGAGGACCATACTTTCATGGAGGGAGAAGAGAAACCAAAGCTCTATGCAAACCTGATACAGAAATCTGTCCAAAAGCATCACCTTGTTAAAAATTTAGAAGTTTCTGTCCTAGCTTTGTTTGTACAGCCTCTTTATTTAAGCTAGTATAATAGCTGCCGATAAGCAAAGTAATGGTCGATATTGTATATCTGGATTTTCAAAGGCGTTTGAAAAAGTACCCCATGAAAGACTCCAGAGGAAACTGAAAAGTCATGGGATAGGAGGTAGTGTCCTATTGTGGATTAAAAACTGGTTAAAAGATAGAAAGCAGAGAGTAGGGTTAAATGGCCAGTATTCTCAATGGAGAAAGGTAGTTAGTGAGGTTCCCCAGGGGTCTGTGCTGGGATTGCTGCTTTTTAACATATTTATAAGTGATCTAGAGATGGGAGTAACTAGTGAGGTAATTAAATTTGCTGATGACACAAAGTTATTCAAAGTTGTTAAATTGCAAGAGGATTGTGAAAAATTAGAAGAGGACATTATGAGACTGGGCATCCAAATGGCAAATGATGTTTAATGTGAGCAAGTACAAAGTGATGCATGTGGGAAAGAGGAACCCGAACTATAGCTACAGTATGTAATGCAAGGTTCCACGTTAGAAGTCACTGACCAGGAAGGGATCTAGGTGTCATTGATGATACATTGAAACCCTCTGCTCAGTGTGCGGTGGCAGATAAGAAAGCAAATAAAATTATTATTAGGAAAGGAACGGAAAACAAAAATGAGGACATTATAATGCTTTTGTATCGCTCCATGGTGCGACCACACCTCGAATATTGTGTGCAGTTCTGGTCACTGCATCTCAAAAAAGATATGGTGGAATTAGAAAAAGTACAGAGAAGGGCAACGAAAATTATAAAGGGGATGTGATGACTTCCCTATGAGAAAAGGCTAAAGCAGCCAGGGCTCTTCAGCTTGGAGAAAAGATGGCTGAGGGGAGATATGACAGATATAAAATCTATAAAATAATGAGTGGAAAGAAACGGGTAGACTCGAATTGATTGTTCTCACTTTCCAAAAAAACTAGGACTAAGGGGCACGCAATGAAGCTACAAAGTAGTACATTTAAAATGAATCTGAGAAAGTATTTCTTCATTCAATGTGTAATTAGACTTTGGAATTCATTGCCAGAGAATGTAGTAAAAGCAGTTAGTTTAGCGGGGTCTAAAAAAAGGTTTGGCTAGATACCTAAAAGAGAAGTCTATAAGCCATTATTAAAATGGACATGGGGACAATCCACTGCTTATTTCCAGGATAAGCAGCATAAAATGTATTGTACTGTTTTGGGATCTTGCCAGATACTTGACTGTCCAGTGGATCCAGCTTCTTCCTATTTTCTCCATCCATGTGCAGTTTTTCTCCTCTCTTCCTTTTCTCTCATCTCCTTCCTCTCTCTTCCCTCCATGTCCAGCATTTCTCCTTTCTCCCCTCCATTCATGTTCACCTCCCTTCCTCTCTCTTCCCTCCCCTCCATCCAGCATTTCTTTCTCTCCCTTCCCCTCCATCCATGTGCATTCCTTCCTGTCTTCCCTCCCCTCCATCTATGTCCTGAAACTCTCCTCTCTCCCCTGCCCCCCCTCCATCCATCTATGTCCAGCGATCTCTCCCCATGCCCTCCCCTCCATCCATCCATGTCCAGCAATCTCTTCTCTCCCCATGCCCTCCCCTCCATCCATCCATGTCCAGCAATCTCTTCTCTCCCCATGCCCACCCCTCCATCCATCCATGTCCAGCAATCTCTTCTCACCCCCTGCCCTCCCCTCCATCCATGTCCAGCGATCTCTTCTCTCCCCATGCCCTCCGCTGCATCCATCCATGGCCAGCAATTCTCCTCTCTCCCCTGCCCTCCTCTCCATCTATCCATGGCCAGCAATTCTCCTCTCTCCCCTGCCTCCCCTCCTCTCCAGTGATCTGTTCTCTCCCCATGCCCTCCTCTCCATGTCCAGCGATCTGTTCTCTCCCCCTGCCCTCCCCTCCTCCCCAGCGATCTCTTCTCTTCTCTCCCCCCTGCCCTCCCCTCCATGTCCAGCGATTCTCCCTGCCCTCCCTCAGCTCCCTGACAAACCTCCTCTCCATTCCTTCCTGCCCCCCCCCAAGCATTTAACCCTTTTACTGTCCATGGCAGCGACATCAGTAAAGAAGGCACAGCAGGCTCGCCTCCAGCTTCTCCCTTCCCTCTTCAAACAGTGTCCCGCCCTCGTGGAAACAGGAAATGCATCATTGGAGAAGGCAGGACACTGTGTGAAGAGGGAAGGGAGAAGCTGGAGCAGGAGGCGAGCCTGCAGTGCCTTCTTCCTCACTGATGTCGCTGCCATGGAAGGTAAAACATGCGCGGGGGTGAATGGAGCTGAATCGGGCAGTCGGGGGGGGGGGAGGAATGGAGCTGAGTCAGGCTGCCGGTCGGGGAGCTGAGTTGGGAAGGAAGGAGCCCTGTGCTTGTGGGGGCAGCAGGGGAAGGTCACGGTTGGGCTCCCCAAGCCTCTTATACGGGGCGCCTATGACTGCCGGGTTGCGCCGCCCCTGGCTGAGCCGGCTTGCCTGCCAGAACAACCGGCTCGCAAGAGCTTTAAAAATTTAACAACCGGCTCTTGCGAGCCGGCTCCAGCACACCACTGTTTATATGTATACCTGAATTTGATTTGTCCTTGCCATTCTCAGGGTACAGATCGTAGAAGTCTGCCCAGCTCTCTTGTACTAAGTTCTGAAGCTAACGTCAAAGCCCCTTAAAATTTACACTCCAGTCCATCCCTATCTATTCAGTCACAATCAGGGAACAGACCGTAGAAGTCTGCCCAGCTCCCATATTGTTTCCCAATTACCGGCATCGACACCCAATCTTCGCTAAGATTCCACAGAACCATTCCTTCTAAACAGGATTCCTTTGTGTTTATCCCACACACATTTGAATTCCATTACCATTTTCATCTCCACCACCTCCCGCAGGAGGGTACTCCACATATCCATCACCCTCTCCGTGAAAAAATACTTCCTGACAATTGTCCTGAGTATGCCCCCCTTCAACCTGAATTCATGTCCTCTACCGCCTTCCTGTCTCCGAAAAAGGTTCATTTGTGGATTAATACCTTTCGAATATTTGAACGTCTGTATCATGTCACCCCTGTTTCTCCTTTCCTCCAAGGTATACATGTTCAGGTCAGCAAGTCTCTCCTTGTATGGTTTGCAACGCAAATCCCATACCATTTTTGTAGCTTTTGTTTTCACCGTTTCCAGTCTTAAGATACAGTCTCCAAAACTGAACACAATACTTCAAGTGGGGCCTCACCAACGACTTGTAGAAGGGCATCAACCGGATAAGTTATAAAGTACAGGCCTACCCACAGACTTCAGCCACAAACATTTCTACCAGCTTCTGAGAAGGTATATAAATATATGATGTCATATTATACCCACAATTCTAGCAGCTTTCATTCTGCTGTTTTATAAAGACATGTGGAGGGGCATTTTTGATAGTGTGTCTAAGTCGGACTTTGGATATTTTGCACTAAATGTACCAAATCCGATTAGGAAATATACCCATTTAAAAAAAAAAAAGCAAAACTTTTTTTCCAAAAATACCATTACGAACAAGGCTTTGTGATCTTTTGAGGCCATTTTTAAAAAAAGAACTGCACAAGTTAAAAACACACAAAATCAACCCGTTGAGGTGTAGGAGGGACCAGCATTTTTAGCAGACTGGTCCCCCATACACCCTAGGAGAGCAGTGGGGCACCCTAGGGGGCACTGCTGTGGACTTCATATAAATGCTCCTAGGTACATACCTCACCATTGCTCCCTTTTCTTGTCTGCTGAGTCCTCCAAAACCCACTATCCCCAACTGCACACCACAACAATAGCCCTTATGGGTGAAGGGGGCACCCATATGTGGGTACAGTAGGGTTTGGGTGAGTTTTGAAGGGCTCACAGTTTCCACCATAATTGTAACAGGTAGGGGGAGGTATGGGCCTGGGTCCACTTGTCTACAGTATACTGCACCCACCACTAGACTACTACAGGGACCTACATGATGCTTAATGGACCTGTCTATCACATATCAGGCTGTCATAGAGGTTGGTACTATTTTTATTCACATTTGTGAGGGGGTCAGTGACCACTGAGGGAGTAAGGGGGGAGTCATCTGGTCATTTATGGCACTTTTTTGTGTCTTATTCCTTAGAAAACAGGTCTAGACCAAAACATTGAAGATGTTGCCCTAGATGTTTTGGTTATGCTCCATTATGGCAGAAAAACATCTTAAGTGTTAGACATGCCCTAATCCTGCCTTCAAAAAGCCCACAGCACACCTGTTACAAAACACCTAGCCACCCACCTGGGGTTACCCTGTGGCCAATAAGTGGGTCTATCCCCAGCACAGTTCAGGTCCACCTGCACCTGCCGCTTGTGCTCTACACTAGCACCCTCCTCCCACTGTCTGGGTCACAACCACCTCTGGGTAAGTCTCCCGCTCTCAAATTATCCCCAGTGATTTCTAGGCTACTGGGGCCACACTCCCAGTAGTCCCACAGTTCCCAGAAAGCACTCAAAGACCTAACACACAAACCACCATGATTCTTTATCAGTTCAGACAGCAGAGTCAACAAACTGAAAATTTATTGTCTTAAAAATTGAACAGTGAAACATAAAAAGTGCAATCAGCAAACAATAACAGGTAGTTTTTTTTGTTCCAATATTTTTATTGTGTTTTGTAGTCAATAACAAATGGCTAAAATAAAAGTAAATAACCAGTATAACAGATTAACAATAACAAAGCATCAGCATACATGTTCAGACTAAGATTATACAAGAATTATTGCTATAACAAGTCATGATCATACATAAATTCAACTCTAAGAGAGGTTATTATGTAGTTGATCTAGTAAAGAAGTCCATATTTTATTGTATTTAACAAGTGAGTTATGTTTTTCAGCCGCAGCATATTCATATTTAGCTAATATACACACAGAATTCCACCAAGTTAAATACGTTACTTTGGTAAGGTCTTTCCAACAAAAGAAAAGGGTTCTTAAGGCTTGATGTATCATTATGTCTAATAATTGTGCTTGATATTTGTCTAGTGGTGATTGTATCATTAGGGATCCAAATATGACTTTGTTATATGTTAAAATATCTTGAATATTCAAGGTAGATGATATTGTGTTCCATACAGAGTTCCAATAATCTTGAACAAATGAACAAGAATAAATAATATGTTTGAGATTTCCAACATCCTTTTCACATGTCCAACATTTATTCATATTATTTTTGTTTTTTGTCGTATTCATTTTGGCAAGTTTAGCTGGAGTCCATAGGGCCCTGTGTGCTAGGTAGAACATGGATTGTGAAATGGACGTTGATTTGGTGGTATGAGTAGTTTTGAACCAGAATTTTTCCCATTGTTGTTCATTTATTTGGGTGTTTAGATCATGTTCCCATGATTGCATGGTACTAGTTGGTGAGCTGAATTTAGCTAATTGAAGTATTTTGTACCATGTAGATGCAACTTTTTTGGAAGATATAAATGATTTGCAGAGTTTCCAGCAAGTGGGGAACTCAGTAGTTAATTTACTTATATCTAATGTATTAGTTACACAATGTTTGAGTTGGATCCATTTATAGTGTTGAGAATTTGTGAGGCCAAATTTTATACATAATTGGGAAAAGGGAAGCCAAGAGTGATCTTTTATGACATCATTAAGGGACCAAATGCCAGCTCTTTTCCAAGCAGTCCAATTAATACAAGAGTTGTTAATTTTGAACTTTGGATTATTCCAGATTGGGATGTATATGGTATATGTTAAGGGGTGTGTAAGAACTGAATCAAGTTCTTTGAAAACTGTTTTAAGAGTTTTAAACAAAACATTGGAAGAGATTTTAGTCTGTTGAGACCAAGGAAAGAAATGTGTTGGTGTATCTGGTTGCTTTAGTAGTTCAAGATGGGACCATGGTGAAGTGATGTGTTGTTCCTTATCATACATATAAGCTAAGTTTTGTTTTAAAAGCAAGGATATGTGGTATTCATAAAAACTAGGGAAATTGACACCACCTTTTAGTGAGCAAGCTTTCAATTTTTTAACAGAAATTCTAGGTGTTTTATTACTCCATAAAAATTGTATTAGTTTAGCTTCAATTTTCTTATATGTTGAAGGATTCAGTAATACAGGGAGCATACTAAGAATGTAATTAATTTTTGGCACTATCATCATCTTTATAGTTTCTAGTCTACCCCACCAGTTGAGCCTTAAAGGGGACCACTTTTGAGTTAATGTTTCAGTGATTTTAATTATATTATCAGAATTATATTTAATAGTATCTTCAATAGTGGGGCCAAAAAGAACTCCCAGGTACTTAATTTGATTTTCATTCCATTGAAAATTATATTGTTTAATAACATGTTTCAAATGTACACAGTTTATAGGCAGAAGTTCAGTTTTTGTGGTATTTAATTTATAACCAGATATTTCAGCAAATTTAGAGATTAAACACAGGATGTGAGGTATTGAGGAAGGAGAAGTAAATAATAGAACATCGTCCGCGTATGCTGCTAATTTAATATTTTGTTGACCAATTTTAGCACCGTGTATAAGGGGATGTTGACGAATAGCTGTTAGTAATGGTTCTAGAGCTAAATTAAATAATAATGGTGACAATGGGCAACCCTGTCTAGTGCCTCTTGTTGGAGTGAAAGGTTTAAAGATTACATCATTTATTTGAATACTAGTAAAAATGGCCCGTTTCTGACACAAATGAAACGGGCGCTAGCAAGGTTTTCCTCGGAGTGTGTGTGAGAGTGACTGTGTGAGAGAGAGTGAATATGCGAGTGTGTGTGTGTGACAGAGAGAGTGCGACTGGGTGCGAGTGTGTCTGTGAGAGAGAGACTGTGTGTGTGAGAATGAGAGTGTGTGCCATGGGCCCCCCTCCCTCCCTCCCTTCCTCCCAGTTCCAGAGTCCCCCCTCCCTCCCTCCGAGTTCCAGGGTCATCCCCCCTCCCGCCCTCTCTCCCTCCGAGTTCCAGGGTCGTCCGTCCCCTCCCTCTCTCCGAGCTCCAGGGTCATCCCCTCCCTCCCTCTCTCTGAGTTCCAGGGTCATTCCCTCCCTCCCTCTGAGTTCCTGGGTCATCCCCTCCCTCCCTCTGAGTTCCAGGGTCAACCCCTCCCTCCCTCCCTCCGAGTTCCAGGGTCATCCCCTCCCTCCGAGTTTCAGGGTCCCCCCTCCCTCCCTCTCTCTGAGTTTCAGGGTCCCCCTCCCTCCTGGTTCCAGGATCCCCCCTCCCTCCCAGTTCCAGGGTTGTCATCCCTCCCTTTCTCCCTCCCTCCCTGCCAGTTCCAGCACCCCTCCCTACGAATTTTAGAAGTCATCTTCACTTACGAAGTCGAGGTTATGGCAGCCGTCAGCAGCGGTAAAAGGCGTGCAGGCTCGGCCCTTTTCTCTCTCTCAGCTCTGGTCCTACCCTCATTTCCTGTTTCCACAAGGGCGGGACCAGAGCTGAGAGAGAGAAAAGGGCCGAGCCTGCTCGCCTTTTACCACTGCTGCCGGCCGCTGTAAACCCGACTTGGTAAGTGAAGATGACTTTTAAAATTTGGAGGGAGGGGGCCTGGAACTGGAAGGGAGGGAGGGAGGGACGACGACACCCCCATGCGTGTGACGTCGCATTCCGTTGCCTGGCAACTCTGCAGCGTTCCCTTCGAGTTATTGGTCACTGCTGTTTGTGACGAACCTGGAAGTACGTGATGTCAATTCAGGAGATGGATACAGCAGGAGCACGAATGCTTCAAGGCTTCACTTTCACGGAGTCAGCTTCAGAATGTTGGAGGTGCTTTTTATTATATAGGATATGTAGTTGGGGAAGTATACAAGACCTTTATTATATTAATTGATTCATCAGATAAACCATACCATTTCAGTACTTTGAACAGATATGGCCATTCCACACGATCAAAAGCTTTTTCAGCATCAAGTCCTATTGCAACCAAAGGATCTGCGGTTTCTTGACCATGTATTAATATATTAGAGAAAATTCTTGTGTTATCTGAAGAGGATCTCCCATTCATAAAACCAGTTTGATCTGGGTGAATGAGTTTGGGTAAAAAATGTTGTATTCTCTCTGTAAGAATTTTGGCAAATATTTTGGCATCTAAGTTTATTAAAGATAATGGCCTATTATTTTGCACTAAACTGAGATCCTTATTAGGTTTCAGTAATACTATAATATTGGCTTCAGTGAAAGAGCCCTTGATGTTACCAGTTTCTATCATGTAGTTGAAATAATCACATAAAATTGGGGATAATATGGATTTGAACGCTGCATAAAATTCAATCGGTAATCCGTCTGGTCCAGGTGCCTTTTTTATCGCCATGCTTTGAATAGCAAGATTAATCTCATTAACTGTGATCTTTTTTGAGAACATCTCATTATCTTCTTCTGAAACAGTGGGATGATCTAATTTTTCTAAGAAATCGTAATTTAATGACTCAGCATCAATGTCTGAGGTATATAAATCTTTGTAGAAAGATTGGAATCTATTTGCTATGTTTATATTATTTGTTAAGGGGACATTGTTCTCATCTTTGATTAAAGAGATGGTGTTTTTCCTCTTTACGGGCTTTCAAATAATTGGCTAGAAGATGTCCAGCTTTATTGCCTTCATAGTAATATAATGCATTGTTTTTGAAAATATCCTTGTTAGCTTTAGTTCCTAATAGAGTATTATATTTGAGTTTGGATGCTTTAAGTTTTTCTAGTGTAAATAAATTGCTAGTATCACTTATATGTGCTAGTTCTAAAGATTTTATTGTATTTTCTAATTCCAATATTTCTTTGTTTAATTCTTTATTTTTAGAGGCTATAAATGTTATTATTTTCCCTCTGATAAATGCCTTAAAAGCATCCCAAAAATTATACCAAGAGGTATGACTTGGCAAGTTAAAGCTAAGATATTCACGCATCGCATTAGAGATATTTTCTATAAAACTAGGATTAGTTAACAGTGTAGAATTAAATCTCCATCGAGGATTATATATTGATGCTTGGGTTATGTTGAGCTGTAGTGTAATATGTGCGTGATCAGATAATAAAATATTACCAATATCAGTTTTAAGGACGTCAGGAATCAAAGATGTCGATATTAAAAAGTAATCTATCCTGGAGTATGAATTATGGGGATTTGCATAAAAGGTATAATCCTGTTCTGTCATGTGTGTTGCTCTCCATATATCACAAAGTTTAAATTGTGTTATTAAATCAAGAAGATTTTGTGTTGTTTTGGGTGGTTTATAATTATATTTAGATTTTCTATCAATAGAGGAATTTAATATGAGATTAAAGTCACCCCCTATAATATAAGGTGTGTCACCTACAGCTGCTAACATATCTGCTAGAGACAGAAAAAATTCAGGTGAATCTAAAGTTGGTGCGTAAATATTAACTAACGATATTATTTTGTTGCATATTTTTATATTAATGTTAGTCCATCTGCCCATGTTATCATTTTTATGGGAGAGTATCACTAAATCCTTATGGTTTTTTTATTAAAGTCATGACACCATTTTTGTTCCCAATTGCTGATGAAAAGATAGGAGGAAGGAAATTTTTTTATGGAAATCTTATTAGCTTCAGTATCTGATAGGTGGGTTTCTTGTAGCATAATTATATCAGGGTTTAATTTGGTGATATAGTTCAGGATTTTTTTTTCTTAATAGGATTTTTTAGACTCTTTACATTAAAAGAGATTATTTTAATTACCATAGAAATTATTTATGTAATATTCTCGACGACTTAGTCTGATGTAAACTCCTTGAGTTGTAAAGAAAGAGCGAGCAATATTTGATAATTGTGAGATAAAATAGTCTGAACATGTAATGATGCTAATCTTGTGCAAAAATAACAAGAATATAAGCTCAAGTGTAATGAAAAAGGATGATAAGCACATATTAAGGTGAGAGAAAGAATGTTACACCTATGAGACTCCCACCATTTGAAAAAGAGCATATTAATATGTAAAATAGTAATATTGGCGGTAAATATGTCTTTTTATCATATCTGATATCAGAGATTGTAGATAGGTCTACAATCTAGCCTGCCCCAATTTGACTGCCCTACTCTGCTGTTAAGGATGAATTAGGCAGTAAAATACCATTTAGCTGATCAGTACTGTATTTGTGTCTTATTGATAAAGTGTCATTAGCTCTGTATGTGATCTTAACAGCAAGTCCTGTTAAACAAGAAGGCAAGTTGGTAAGAGATAACATCTAGCTCAGATGATTAGCAAACAATTCTAGTTCCATTCATATGGAGACAGAGCAGAAAAAGGATTGTTAAATAATAGTTTTGTACTTGCTGTTGCGTTGTAAATCATCTGAGTTAATCTCTATTAAAGTTCTTTCTCTGAGGCTTAATAGCAATGTAGAGAGTGCAATAGAAAGTTAAACCACGTCTTTGAAGTTGTAATTGTTTTTGACTCAATTAGCAAAATCTTATATTTTAACAATTCACAGATAAGTTTGCACGCTATGTCATTTACTCAGCACAGAGAGAGGGAAAACTCCATTACCCATGCTGTTAAATTTGGTGAGATCTGTGATTATAATAGCAATAGTGTGATTTTTAGATCTAATATGGCAGTGCGGAAAGAAAAAAAAAAGCCGCCTAATGGCTGACTGTATAACACCACAAGCACTGTCCTCAAAGTGTAATTAAACCGCAAAAATAACGTTCTAATATAACATTACCTAGATCACATCTGATCTTAGACGAATCCTAGGTTTGTTTTGTATTGCAAACATCTTAATAATACACAGTGTAGTCCCAGTTTTCCATATAACACATTGTTGAATTTGATAGGCGCTGCAGTGCTAGAAAACAGCTCATTAGAAAAGATTTATAATATTATAAGCATTGCTATCAGAGGAAAGTGATTTTGACATCATAACACTTGTTCCTAATAACATGTAATATTCTCTGGCATGAGCACAAGCGCATGTTATTCAGGTTTAATAAGCACTGTATCTGTGTTAATATTAATATGAGTATGCTACCCTAAGCAATAGCGCGGGAAGAAATACCAAAAAAAAAATTATGATCCAAATAACACCATAAACTCTGTTAACAGGGTTTAAGTGAAACATTAAAGATAGCATATTAATACAGCATTACCTTATTCTCATCTAATTAGAAACATAGCATGTGCTTGTTTAGTATTGTGATCATTTACTGTAAATAAAGCGTAGTACAGTCTCAGTTCTTCAGATATCATGGCGATAGGTTTAACAATCGCTGCTGTGCTAGAGAGCAGCGTGGTAGCAGAATGTCATACTATTATGTACACAGCAACCAGAAAATATGATTTTGGCAGCATAGAAAACTGTCCCTAATAGCGTGTATTCTTCACTGGCAAGGACATAAATACTAGACTATTCGGTTTTGGTGAGCGCTTTAGATGTGTTAATATTTGTATGAATTCATGCTTCTTCAAAGAATAGCGCGGGAAAAGAGAGAAGAGTGCCGCCATGTTGTGGACTGCATAGTCCTGCTTGCACTGCCATCTTAGATCGTTACATTAAAATAAACAATAAACCTGGCATTACAACTTTTAAGTTTATGATAAATACATTTGACTTACAAATATATCGTCACTGAGTTGTGATTATATTTAAATCTCTTTATTAAATTCAAATTTAAACAAAGATACATCTCTTTGATTTGATACATCCATTTCAAACATCTAAATGAAACATATAAAGAACATTATTACAAAAATGTTAACCTTGAGAAATGGAATTATAGTCCACAAATAAATGGGAGATTCAAGATGGTATATAAGCCAAAGGAAGTTAGCATAACAATAAGTAGGTTAAAGGAATACAAGCAGCGGTTCCTAAATCTTTTCGGGATTCACCATTTGGACTAAAGCCTGGTTCTTCTTCTTATCAAGGAAGGACCGCAATTGTTCAGGTTCAAAAAATATATATTTTTCCTCCTTGAATATCAACATGCATTTACACGGAAATCGTAGCTGGAAAACCGCCCCAATAGCAAGAGATTCCTGTTTCATGTCCAGGAATTTTTTTCGCCTCTGCTGCGTCCATCTTGCAATATCTGGAAATATAGAGACCTTGCTTCCTTTGAAATCCGGATGGATGTTTTTAAAATAAAGTCTCATTAAAGATTCTTTATCTTGTAAGAAAACAAATGTTACTATCAAGGTTGCTCTAGTCTCTGTATTATCCATTGATTGCTCCAATAGGTTAGTTAAGTCCAACTTCTCAGATGAATTAACTTTAGAAATATCCTGTTGTGGGGTAGTTTTTATTTCCAGATAATGAATTTTTTGTAGTGGGGGTAAAGATTGTTCTGGGTATTTAAATACCTCTTTCAAGAATTTTGCAAACATATCTTTGGGAGAGACAAATTTAGACTTTGGAAAATTTAACAATCTTACATTCAGGTTTCTTGATTGATTTTCAAGGTTCTCTAGTTTCCTATGGATTAATAATCGATCCCCTGAAGTTAAGGCTTGATGTTGAGAAATTTTTCCTATTTGTCCTTCCAAGTCAGTTTGCTTTCTCAACAGCCCTTCAGTCTGAGTTTTTAAAGAGTTTATCTGCGTTGCATTATTCAGGGAGACGGTAATAAATGAGGTACAAACCTTGTGGAGAGATTCCAGGGCCGTCCATATCGTCTCCAGTGAAACCTCTTGGGGCTTAACCAGGGGCTGCATCGCCAAAACACAAGAAGTAATTTCCTCTTGTGTAGTTGTTAATGGCGGTTCCTCCACGGTTTCCCCCACTGTTGTTCCGGGCATTCGCTGGGTTCCCTGAGCCAGCCCTAAGAGTGTATCAGGCATCGCGATTACCCCGGGAGCACACCACTCCTTCGATTCCGCTCTACCTTCGGCGGTCGGAACAGTGCTTCCGGGTACACACGGTGGCATCGGGGTCAATGGTCCCAGTGGGCTGAGTGAGAGATCGCTCTCCTGAGCGGGGCTCTTCCTTTACCCGCTAGTAGAAATGCCCGCAGTTGGAGTGGAAGCCAAAAATGCTGACAGAGACTGCTGCCCGGGCAAGGAAGGGATCTGCTTCGGAAGGGGTGGTCCCCTCGGCTTCCCTTTCCTTTTCGGCATGGTTCCAGTGGAAAAAGGTACATTGCAAAAGTAAACCTCGGGAGCGTCTTAGTCGCACATCCTGCTAGATCGCCATCTTGAAAAGAGCCTGAGTTGTGATTATATGTAAATTTGTTTCCAAGAACCATGTAAGCAACCTCAAAGAAAATTTAAACAGCAATGCTGTTCTATTAAGTATAGTAGTAGACAATTCTAACTACAAATAAATGAAGGCAGAGCGGAGATAGAGTTGTTAGATAACAACTTGTCAGGATACTCATCCAGATAATTAGCCAGGTCTTCAGCTTCTTTGTGTTACTCTCAAAGTGAAAGATTTAGTTTGAAACCTGACTCCAAGAAAAAGTAAATCTTGTAAACATCGTTAACAGGAGCTCTATTCATTTAAACTGATCTGAAGTGTGAGAAAAACAACTGGCCCACGGCTCTGACTCTGTTCACATGTAAGCAGGGGAGAAGGATTGAAACTTGATTAACAACTTATCAAGATGCATCAATCTTGCTTGGGGATATTTCATCCAGGAAATTGGCCAGATTGTCAGCTTCTGTGAAATCCTTGGTTTTGTTATTGATCGTGACTCTCATACGTGCAGGATAAAAAATGCCAAATCTAGCATTTAACTCTTTCAGCTTGGGATGAAAGGCCAAGAGGGATTTTCTTTGCTTGATGGTGTTCTTGCTGAGGTCTGGAAGGAAATGCAAGGTCGATCCTTCATATTTTATAGGAGCTTTGATTTTTGCTTGTTGCATTATCTCAGATACTTGATTATATCTGAGAACTTTGAGCACTACTTGCCTCGGGTATCTGTCATGAGGGCTCCGGTAAGTCGGCACTCTATGTGCTCTTTCAATTTCAAAGTCTTTATTGAATTTTATATTTAGTATTTCAGGTATAAATTTTTCCAGGAACAAAGACATATTAGAACCTTCAATTGTTTCAGGTAAACCAAGTATACGAATATTATTTCGTCTTGCTCTGTTATTACCATCTTCCAGTTCACGTTCTAATACAGTGATTCTCTTGTATTGACGCTGAAGTGTTTTGATGTTCTCTTCAGCTGCTTTAGCTTTGTTTTCAAGAATTTTGACTCCATTGTTGAATCTCAGTAATTCCAATTTAAGGGTGGAAACATCCTCTTTAATTTCTGTGACATCACCTTTGGTTTCACACTTGAGTTCTTTTAAGAAGCGTATTTCTTCCAGTATAGCTGCTGCATTTTCATCAGAATCAATGGCGGTATTCTTTTGTGGAGATGCAGGCTCTGTTCTGTTCCTTTTACCTGCTTTATTTGAAGTCATCTTTTATAATCACACTATCAGTGTTGATTATTGTACAGTATTGTACAGAATAAGAAAGAAAAAATAGAGTTCCTTTTTCTTTTTTTATTTTCTTCAGTTATATTGACTTAGGTGGGAGCTCGGTTAACACACGTCCTTCTCACATGGTGCTCAGCAGCGCCCCCCCTAACAGGTAGTTTTATAATTGACCCATATTTCAATTATCTAAATATTTATTTACTTTCTAAAAATTACCTGAGAAGATCAGGAATATAACTGTTTACAGAGCCTCAGCAAAGAGATCCTACACTCTTTTCTTCCTGGCAAAGACTGGGAAAAAAGTCAGTAAAATCCAAATGAAATGAGCTCCTGGGCCAATAAGAGCCCAGAACAGCAATCTTTGAAAGTATACTGCAGACTGCCTTTCCAAAAGGCTTAAACAAATAAAAATAGCCTTAGGGGGTCTTTTATGTAGGCCCACTGCCGTTTTTAGTGCGCATTAAAAATAGGCATGCGCTAAACACTAAAGACACCCATAGGAATACATAGGCGTCTTTAGCGTTTAGTGCATGCCTATTTTTAATGCGCACTAAAAATGCCAGCGTGCCTACGTAAAAGACCTCCTTAGTTCTGCAGCAGCTTCAAAACATAAACATGCACCACCTGCTGGCCAAACTAGAGAAATACACCAGGAAATAAGGCAATTTATAGGCTTAAAACAAACTGTTCTGTCACAACTTCCTCCTCAAGAGAGAGACCCTGGACTGCGGCCTCCACAGACCATTGATTGGGTCTTGATAGTCCTGTGTCAGGGTGCTTCTGGCTCTTCCTTTCTGGACAGGCCATCAGCGTTACCATGTTCATTGCCCTTCTGGTGCTTATAACTGAAGCTTTTACCACACTCGGTACATGTTAAGTTTTAATCTTGCATGCTTCATTTTGTGAATAGTGAGGAGTATCTTCTGAGAAAAGCTTTTACCACATTCAGCAGATATGAATGGTTTTACTCCTGTGTGGATTCTCTAGTGCTTTCTTAGCTGTAATTTATGAATAAAGCTTTTTCTACATTCAGTGCACGTAAACGGTTTCATTCCTGAATAGATTCTATGCTGCTTTGACAATAATTTCCCTCAACTGAAACTTTTCTTACACTCTGTACTTGAAATTGGCCTCTCTCCTGGGTGAAATTTTGCATTTCTTGTGGAGCTTTCGTCCCTGGTTGAAGCTACTGTCATTATTAGGACATGAAGATATTCTATTATCAGTGTTTTTCTGATATTCTGTAATGTTTGCTTTATTGATACAGCTTTTCCCATATTCTATACTTGTATGTAATCCAGTTTCTTTACTATTTTTCAAGTGCTGCATTAGATCCTTTTCTATACTAAAATCTTTCTCACGCTTACAGCATGTAAAACAGGGGCGTAGCTACGGGTGGGCCTGGGTGGGCCCAGGCCCACCCATTCTCAGCTCAGGCCCGCCCATTTGGTTGTCCTCCAATCGGAGGCGGGGGGGCTGTACGGGGGTTTGGCCGGCGTGGCCTACATGCTCTACGGCCTCAGCCTGCACCTGTTCTTCGCTCCCCGCCACTCGCGCCACCTGCACGCCGCCTCCTGGAAGTCCTGTTGCGAGCGGCCGACGTCAAGCCCGAGACCCGTGCCGCCTTCCTGCTGGGCAGGGCCGGCGTGTGCACGGTGGCAGCGCTGGTGCACACGGCGCTGGAGCAACCTTACCAGAGGTGGCCGAGCTGGCCCTTGAGCGCTTCCGGCAGCTGGGCCCCGTCTGCGCACCCTCCTCAGATCTACTCCGCGGCTCCGACAAGCTCTTCGTGGGCCGTAGTGGGTATCTGTGCGCCGCCCTGGAGCTGAAGCAGAGGCTGGGACAGGAGGTAGGATGGTGTGGAAGAGGGGAACGGTTAGTGCTGCACGGCAGGTGAATGAATGGGGAGAGAGGGAGAAAGAAACAGGTGCTGGGTTGGGTCTTGCTGTTGCTGGAGGCAAGGGGAGAGAGCAACAGGGCAAGGATGGGAGAGGCAGTGGGTCCGGGGAAGGATTCGATTGGGACTGGGGAGGCCTTTATTCAGGGCCGGACTCAACTAATCTGGGATTGGGCCCTGCCTCACCACCAATCACCACCACCCTCAGCCCAAAGTCTCCTCAGGTAAAACAAATGTGTCATTGTGGGCTTTTGGGTGAGGGTGGGCTCTTTGCTACAGTGCCGGGGGGGAGGGGGGCAGGTGTGGAGGTATGTTAGTGGGTTAGGTTTGGAGGTATGTTGGTGGGTTTCTGGGCAGGGATGGGTTCAGTGCCCAGGTTAAAATAATAATTTTAAAAAGGTGTTTTATGTTGGCTTTTGGGTGGGGGTCGTGTCTGCAGTGCCCAAGCATGAAAAATTAAAATGTTTTACATTTAATGCTGATTGCTGATGAGCTTAAGGGTGGAGGGAGGGGGAGATTGGGAAGAATAGGGGAGATGCCAGACTATGGGGGGGGGGGGGGGGGGGGACAGGTAGACAGTAGTACAGGGCTGATGCTAGGCTACAGGGAGGGTGGGGGGAGCTAGGGTAGAAGTGATGCCTAGCTGCGGGATAGATGATGGGGAAGGGATGGATAGGGCTAATGCTGGGCTATGGGGATGGATGAGGGTTAAAAAAGGGAAGGGCAGGGAAGGGCTGATGCCGGGCTACAGGACAGTTTGTAATTTTTGGTCCTCTATTCTGTAATTCATGAAGGTTGGTATGTGTTCTGCATGTGACCAAGGTGAGAGAATCTGCTGGCATGTGGTTTGTGTGGTGTCCTTACAGTGTTATGAGCCTGACTTGCCTGAATTTTCCAATGGAATGCAAATTCCTGCTATGTATATTCACTGCTGTCTTTATAAAAGTACTGTTGTTGGTATTCGTGTTCAGAATTGGTGTTAAGAAGCTTCTTTGCAGGCTTTAGTGTTACTTCACAAAGCACCTGGCAGTGAAGAAATTTTGTATTGCTATTATTGAGGTGCCACCAGAATCTGAATATATTTTTCCTATGTAATTATATTGCAGAATCCTGCCATGTGTGTTGAGAAGTTTGCCGTTGTAATAGACATACGTATGATCAATTGTAAGGTATGGGATAATGTAATTATATTAAAAAATATCAATTTTTCCATTAAGTATGTATGTGGTTATACTGATGCAGGGCAGCTATTGGGCAGACTACTTAGAAATCCATCATCAAGTGAATTCTAAGGCATTATTTTGTAGGATCCCAACAGACACTACTCATACGTATATACACAGTGTGTGCCCACCCATATTAGGTCTGGGCCCACCCAAAATCTCAGTTCTGGCTACGCTACTGATGTAAAATGCGTGTCTTTTATACGTTTCCTGTTTCCTTGTGGTTCTCCCTTTTGACTGAAGAGCTTTCCACAATCTGTACATTTAGATTGTCTCTCTTTAGTGTCAGATCGCTCTGGTAATGTCTAAGAGGTCAGGTATGGGATCACTATCCTGACATGCCTGGTGAGCTGCACACAGCTAACACTATAGCTATACGGTCTGCATAGGCCTTTAACATATTTACATGAAAGGTATGCTGCTTTCTGTCTTGAGAGTCCATAAATATAACATAATTTGTATAATTCAGGCAACTTATAACCTAAGTCCTGCCCAAATAACCTGAAGTTTATTCTGACGTACGGGAACTAAAACAAGTACCTGCTGGCCCGTATAAAACTCTCTATTTTGGGCCTTACAATCATAACAGGTCTTTTGCTTAGTCTGAGCTGCCTGCAAGTTACCTCTGACAAAGCCCACAAGTTATTCTAGTCTCTGTCGCATATTAACTACATATTTAATTACAGGGGTGTCGGAGGTATCAACTTTTCCCTCCCAATTTTCTCGCATTAGGTCAAGAGGCCCTCTCACCCTCCAGCCATAAAACAACTCAAATGGGGAGAACCCTGTAGACTCCTGAGGTACTTCTCTGTATGCAAACAGTAGGTAGGGAAAGTATTTCTCCCATGCTGGGGCGACGGAACCTGCTTTGAGGAGGAGCGCTGACTCAATTTCCAGCATTCAATAAATGTGGTTGGTCCATCTGTAATCATGGGTCAAAAAAACCTCCCTCGAAAAGTTAATGTTTAGTGGATCAAAAACAATTTTCAATTTTATTATGCAATTCACCTCCACTAAATCGAACAAAAAGGTTTTTGAACTTAGCTTAATTTGAAGTGCACAGCTGATTTTCCATACGGCTGAGGTCCAACAGGGACCCGTTTCGCAGCAGCTTCTTCTTGAGACTCAAGTCAAGAAATGTCTAATGCTATGCGTTCATGTTATGGCAAGCTTTCAGCAACCCTTGAGTCAGCAAAGTGTGTGGGTTTGGGGCATTATGAGGTCTTTTCCACCCTATTTTTTAATGGATTGTACTCTGGAGAAACAGTTCTTTTGAAATTAGACTTGGTTCCTGCAATTGTGCAATAAAAGTATATTATCTATATTGATACCATTGGCAAATTTAGACAGGTTCTACTTAATTTTTCACAGACTATGACAGTAAAAAAACGTCACTCTAAAACCAGGGTATATGGTGTACGATTTCAGTCTCTCAAATTTACTGCAAACCCCAAGATGTAATACTTGCATCATGCCAAACAGAGCTTCTTTCTCAAGTTCATACAATGTAGCTTGGGCTTCATTTCGATTACAATTTTTAATTGCAATTAATCAAACAACTAAAGATATTTTATTTATTTATTTATTTATTTATCATTGCAGCTCCTTGTGACTCTGGGCAAATCACTTAACCCTCCATTGCCCCATGGACAAAATAAGTAGCCGTATATAATACATAAACCGCTTTGACTATAGATTGTAAGCTCTTTTGAGCAGGGACTGTCTTTTCTTCATGTTCAATTGTGAAGCACTGCGTACGACTGGCAGCACTGTAGAAATGATTTGTAGTAGTAGTAGTAGTAGACTGTAACCACAGAAAGGCAGTATATCAAATCCCATCTTCATTCCCTTCCCTAAAAGATTGATAATCTCCCTCTCTCAGATCCCTAGCCGCTATAGAAATGCTAAGTAGTAGTAGTAGTAGATCCAACATCTCTCCCTTTCTCTTCCTTCCCTCCATCTCCTCTTTCCCCAGGTCCGTTATCTCTTTCTTTCCTGGGGTTCATTCTCTCTCTCTCTCTCTCCTCTTCCCCCCACTCTAACACAGGAGTTCGGCAAATGCCTCTCTCCTCAATCCCCTCCTTCTAGCGCTGGTCCACATCAAAGTTGGTCTTATATTGATCCCCAGCAGTGGTATTGTTGCAAATACGCTGCTTGCAGCATGCTCTGAAGCTTTCCCTGTGTCCCATCTGTGCATTATTTCATAAATTATGAGGATATTTTACTGACTGAAGCTTTTACGACATTTCAGAACATTTATATTATCCAGTGTGGATTCTTTCACGAATTAAACGTTTCTCTCTAGTGTGGATTCTTTCGTGAATTCTGAGGTGATAGTTTTGAGTAAAGCATTTATCACAATCAGAACATTTAAAAGGTTTCTCTCCAGTGTGGATTCTTTCATGAATTCTGAGGTTATCTTTTCGAGTGAAGCTTTTATCACATTCAGAACATTTAAACCTGTTTTCTCCAGTGTGGATTTTTTCATGAATTTTGAGGTTGTCTTTTCGAGTGAAGCTTTTATCACATTCAGAACATTTAAATCCTTTTTCTCTAGTGTGGATTTTTTCATGAATTCTGAGGTTATCTTTTCGATTGAAGTTTTTACCACATTCAGAACATTTAAAACCTTTTTCTCCAGTGTGGACTCTTTCATGAATACTGAGCTTATGTTTTCGATTGAAGCTTTTATCACATTCAGAACATTTAAAACCATTTTCTCCAGTGTGGAGGTTATCTTTTTGATGGACACTTCTACCACATTCAGAATATGTAAATCCTTTTTCTCTGGTGTGGGTTCTTTCATGAGTGTTCAGGTGATCTTTTCGATTGAAATTTTTATCACATTCAGAGCATTTAAATGGTTTCTCTGCAGTGTGGACTCTTTCATGCCTTCTCAGCTTTGATTTGGCATAAAAACATTTATCACACTCAGAACATTTAAAATATTTCTCTCCACTGTGGATTATTTCATGAATTCTGAGGTAACTATTTTGAGTGAAGCTTTTATCACACTGAGAACATTTAAAAGGTCTATCACCAGTGTGGATTCTTTCATGCTTTCTTAGATCTGATTTGGAAGGGAAACATTTATCACATTCAGCACATTTAAAGGGTTTTTCTCCAGTGTGGATTCTTTCATGAATTGTGAGTGCATATTTTTGATGGAATCTTTTATCACATTCAGAACATTTATATAGTTTCCCTCTAGTGTGGTTTCTTTCATGTATTCTAAGCTTATTGTTTTGACTGAAATTTTTATCACATACTGAACAGATGAATAGCTCCACGCCCTTGAAGTTCATTTTATGTATTTCCTTCTTTCTTGTGTTGATTAATTCATATTTTCTCCGTTCAGATATCTGACTATCATGTACAGAACAGACTTGCTTGTCTTCTCTGTGAATTTTCTTTTGTTCTGTCGTGTTTGTCTTCCCAATGAACCTTTCCTCAAATACACTGCTCTGAAGAAGTGTCTCTCCACTGATTCTTTGATTTTGCTTGAGAATTGCGCAGTGGGTGGAATTCCTTTCTTGTTCAATGCATACATCGGTTCTCTCTCCTTTTAGGGCACTTTCTTTCATGCTAGGAGGTATTAGCTTATCAGTCCCTTCCAGACGATCAGCTGAAGGATCTGGGCTGTCCTTGTGTTTCCATTCTTCCCTCTGCTGTTCATCGAACTCTCTCATTATCTTGTTCCCAAACCCATCATCTATAGGATAAAAATGAAAGTATGTATATAAATTATACAGCCACTGAGTAAAACATATATATATGCCATTTGCTCGGCTAAAGCTTATGTCACATGACAGGAAAAGGTGTTTCTTGTAGACAGGTGCAAATGGGATTGACACAAACAGGCAGAAACAGACAATCCTGATGTCATCTGCTGGCTCTGGACATCTCATCCTCACTTCAGTCTCTGTAGTGATTCCCTTTAATTATATTCACCCACTAAAAACACCCTGCTGGAGACACAAATCTCACACACCTGGTAGCTTAAAAGAAGCTGAATTCTAATTACTAAGAAATAAAAATGTAACTGAAAATCACTAGTAACCTTCACCATCTATGTGAAAATCAGAGCCTGACAATGTGAATCTGCATCCAAAAATGATGGCTCTGTTGTGGCTGAAGCTGAAGTCCAAAATGAAAATAGCCTTGCCCCTCCCATCAAGAAAAAGCCTCCTTCCCAGAACTGTCGGCTGCAGCCCCTCTTTTGGGCCTGCTGAATTGTTCTTGGCTAGAGGGGGCAGAAGGCTAGGCACAGTTCCTGTATCAAAATGGTTGCCGAGACCTAATTTCCTCCTGCCTGTGTAAGCTCAAAATGGTTGCCGGGATCTCATTTCCCCCTGCCCGTGTTGGCTTCAATCTCAAAATGACTGCCTCTGGAGGTCCCGGCAGCCATTTTGATGCAGAAGCCGGTGTGGGCAGGAGCAAGCGGAGACCACTCTGCTGATGGCAGAATCAGGGAGGGGAATCTTTCTGGTTGGGAGGAGGGAGGAGGGATTTGGGGCTGGGCAGTACCTGTATTTTCATCTGAAACTGACACATGGCTAAACACAAATTTCAGGCTGGTTTTGACATTGAAACAGAAACCAAAATGTGGTTGGCCTCTAGTGAAAATGCAGAAATTCTCCACAGCACATAGGATTTTATTATAAACTAATTTTTGGCTCACTGCTCCTGGTATCCGTATCATCCTCGCCATTTTCCAGCTGGTCACTGACGGTATCCTCTTCAATTTTCAGGATCTCAACTGTGGGCTCAGTAGTGTAACTTTGGCTGCCTGTAAGAAGAGTAGAAAAATAACTTCAGGTTTTAAAGGGAAGCTTAAGCTCCAAGAAAAGCAACACTTGGCTAAAACTGATGAGAATGTTATGAGCTTTGAAAATATAAGTATCCTGCTGGAAGGACCCTCTGTAGTTCTGAAAAGAAACCATGACCTTCAAATGATATGTACTCTGGTAATAGAAACTGCTGCATAATATGTCATTTGTTATAGAATCTCACCTCTCACCTCTCTCCAACCTGGTGCCACCAATGTGAGTCTTCCTGTCTTCCTCCCCCTTCAACTGCCAGTGGGTGGGTTACTCAACCTTCCTCTCTCCTAATATGGATACAGGTGGTCACCTTCCTTTTCCCCTCCTGCTCCTTCCTCTGGGGGTCTAACTGCTTCTATCCCTTGCTTCCATTGAAGGGGGTGGGGGGGGGGGGGGTCACTTGGCTTTCCCCTTCTTCTATTCCTTTCTTCATCCATCCATCCTGCTCATGTCATGTTAAGCCATTCTGCCTCACTCCCACCTCCTACTCCTTCCTCATTCTTCCTGCTGATCCCAGTGGAGGTGGTTTTTCCTCCTTTCCTCCAGCTTCTTCTAGTAAAACCATCCTGCTTGCCTCTCTCCATCTAGCTGCACTTTGTGGTGCACAGAGAATAAAACCCACAACCTGCTGGGTGGGAGGAAGGTTCAGCAGCTTGGAGCACCACTGAGAGAGGTTAGAAATAGTGAAAGATTATTAAAACTGATAATGAATTAGAAACAGTAGGTGTTGAAAAAAAGAAGGGAAGAGACAGAGAGGCATGGGGAACTGGTGGATGAAAATAAGAGAAAGAGAAGAAATGAAAGGCTAAAAATGCAGAGCAGATCATGAAAGGAGAAAAGAAGAAATAAGGGAAATGGAACAAACATTATGTATTTATTTGTTACATTTGTATCCCGCATTTTCCCCACCTATTTGCAGGCTCAATGTGGCTTACATAATATCGTAAAGGCGATCGCCAAGCCCGGTATGGAAACAAACACACTTTGATATTAGGGTTGGGTATATTCAAGTACATAGGGATCGAAGACAGGAAGGAAAATATAGTGTCCAATACAATCTATGGTTTTGCTGGAATGCACTGCCAAAGAGTTGAGGCATCTAAATTATGTCGGTGGGGAATGCTTTTCTGAATAAGTAGGTCTTTAATGATCTCCTAAAGTTTAGATGGTCATAGATTGTTTTCACAGTCTTTGGCAGTGCATTCCACAATTATGTGCCTATGTAGGAGAAGTTGGATGCACAGGTTGGAAAACAAAGGTTAGAAGCAGCAGCCGCAACTATAACACCTAATTTTCACTGTGCCTGATCCAGAGGAGTCCTTTTTCATGTAAGAAAAGTTTGTATCACCTCATTACAAGCTTTAATTCAAGCTACATCACATGCTTCATGCAGTTCCTCACATGTGCCTGCAGTGGTCAGATTTCCTCTTTCCTCGGATCCTTGAGGTTCAGTCCCAAATCCCTTTTTCTCAAATCGGATTAAAACATCAGGCTTGATATTGTAGAAGCCTGTTATAGGAAAAAGACAGTACAATATCTTTAAAACAAGTTACCAAAGAACCTGTGTAAGTGATCAGAATTATGCTGTTTTCATAGGCACTGCACCAGAATAGAGCAAGAGGGGTGCTGCTGTCCTGATCATCATCAGAAATATAGTCTAGCAATATCATGAACATATTCCTCAAGAGCTACAAACAGCTCCGTGGTGGATACTGCTACTGCGAAAATATAATGGATATCTCTCTCAGCAGGAGGGGGCATTTATTGATGGATCCTCTTAATTCTTTAGGAGCACTGCTGGATAGTTTTTCTGAATATAGAGATGTTGCGGGCTTTAGGCTAAATTTACAGAAATTGGTGGCATTTACCATCTGACGTCACAGTTCGGAGACTCTGGGGGCCACAGTTTCCTCTTCGTTGGGCAACTGGTACATTTCGCTATCTAGGTATACAGTTGGGAATAGATTCTCAGGATCTGTATTCAGTCAATGTCATAAAATGTTTGGAGGAGACGCAATGCCAACTGGAGGCTTGGTGCACGTTGCCTTTGTCCTTAATAGGCAGGATAAGTACATAAGTATTGCCACACTAGGACAGACCAAAGGTCCACCAAGCCCAGCATCCTGTTTCCACCAACGGCCAATCCAGGTCAGAAATACCTGGCAAGATCCCAAAAAAGTTCAATAATTTTATGCTGCTTATGCTAGAAATAGGAGGTAGATTTTCCCCACGTCAATTTAATAATGGTCTATGGACTTTTCCTTCAGGAAGCCAGCCAGGCCTATTTTAAACCCCACTAAGCTAACCGCGTCCGGCAATGAATTCCAGAGTTTAATTACACATTGAGTGAAGACAACTTTTCTCCGATTCGTATTAAAGTGAAGATGATCTTGTTTCCTAAATGGCGCTATCTACTTCAAACTCTTACTTTGCGTTTATTAATAAAGGATCTCGCGCTAAACTTTGGTATATTTCTGAAATGGAAAAACTTTGGGCAATACGTTGTCATGCCCAGGTTCAATGGGAAGCTATCTGGGAACCGTTCTTGAAGCACTGTTCTTGTTAATGGTTTTTGGCCTTAGAGGGTCCTATCGGGAGTGTTCTTATTTTGACTAAGGGTGGGTGGGAGGGAGAGGGGGCAGGGGTTTTTTTTGTTTTAATTCTTCAGGTGGGGTAGGTTTTGAGAGTGCCTTAGAGAGGGCAGGAGGTGTATTAAAGGGAGGGGAAAATCTTTTCAAAAATGTTAAGACATATACACTCTGTTGTGTTATAATTAACACTGAGAATACTTACACTTTGTCATAGGAACAGTGAATTCATGTACTGGTATTACTTATTATTATTTTGATATGGGCTTTCCTAAATGTAGTCACAAACAGAAGGAAAATACTCTACTAAAAGGGGGCACCAAAAAATGGATAAAGTAGAGTAACAAAAACTCCTCACAGTTGATGTTCCAACAAAATTTATTCAGAGTTCTTCTAAAACATGGACAACCCGACACAACTCATGTTTCGGCCTAAATGTAAACTCTTGGTTTGTTATGTTTCTCAAATTTCAATAAAGACTTCTAAAAAATTTTTAAAAATCTCACTCGTTTGAATAGGTTAATGGCCAGATTCTGTTGGGCCGGAAAGAAGACAAAAATCCGCCTTCCCTGGTTGATAGGTGGCTGGAGGATGGGTGGCCTAGGTTTACCTAACAATAGGCTTTATAATATAGCATGTCTTTTACGCCATCTAAATGACTGGATCTCTGGTAGTGAAGATTAAATGCCTATTTCCTATGAAATGGCTCTGTTTTCCCCTTATCATTTTCTCTCCCTACTCCATGCTTCGTATCGGACTCTCCCAAGGCCTTGGGGCTCCAGTGTGCTTTTTCGCCCCATACGAGATGCTAGGAAGTTTTTGGTTGCACTCCTGGGAGGGAACCCATTAGAAACAGATCAATTGTAATGGCGGAATATCAAGATCTAACTCTAAATTTATTTATTTTTTTAAGAAAATCACAAAGCTTGTAAATTTGGATTGTTCTTAGATGAACATAAAGATCTACAGGGAAGATCTGAGTCCCCTGATTTACAATCCACTGAACTAACCCCTAGGCCTACTCCCTCTGTTCTGCAGGGATGTCTGTGTGGCCATTTTAATAAGAATAATGTCAGACAAACGTACCTGTGCCTTGTTTTCCCGTTTATAATTTAAAAGTTTCAGTTTGCAAGATGGCTGTTCAGGATGGACATCTCCAGCATAACGTTTTCCTGTTTGAAAATGGCTGTGAGATGGTCGTTTTTACTAGATATTATGAGGACATCTCAGTTCTGACTTGTTGTTTCAAAAATGCCCCCACCATGAGCCAGAGTGGAAGAAGTCTCGGCCCCCACTAGAGGGCACCGAAGACAAAGCATTCTTAGAAGGGGGAGGACAACTACAATGCAACAAAAAGCACCGCCACCCCCCCCCCCCCCCCCCACGCACACAGCAGTGAGAGAAGGAGCCTCCTACTCAGGGTACAAGAAGGTATTGTCCATTTACCCCCTATGTCTGTGACCTCCATTCAATGCCCATGAGTGAGTGTCAGGTCCTATGAACACCTAGGGTGCGCATCTTTGTCATAGTGAGTTTTCTGTTATTTTGGAGTCTCTGGGGATCATTAGGAAGATGAAAGCCAGAGATCTCTTTGCAGGAGAAGAGACGCTGGGGATCTGCTGGATGGATTGTTAAGGTGTTATGGCCTGAACGCTGCAGAAAGAGCTCAGGGTGTCTACAGTCACGCCAATTAAATTCCGATTGAATCCAGTAGTTTTGCTTCCAGTCAAAACCAAATTCACGTCTGACATTTGCTGCTCAGTTTCGGCTGGAACCAGAACCGTGGTCCCGCCTGCTGCTGCAAGCCCATTCCCCCGACCGAAAACCCATTCCCCGATTAGCAAAACTTTAATGAGCTAAGCTAAATGCAAAACGATACATCACTGCAAACTACATTATGTACAGTGATTTGCACTAACCCATGGCTAAGTCATAGAGCATTCATCCATCCTGTTTCCCCCTTCCCCCTGGAACAACAGAGATGCCTCTCCACTCCCACCAGCCCTTTAGAACAATACAGATTTCTCAACGCCATGAAACTTTAGGATGAAAGGTTTCACAAGCCTGATTCTAATCCCCAGGACACCCACCTCCAGCAGGTGCCTCACAGTCTACTCTATCCGAAGTAGAAAACAGACAGTGGAAGGAGGAGGAGAGACGCAGGAGCGTAGCCAAGGGTGGGCCCGCGTGGGCCTAGGTCCACCCAGTAGCAGCCTATGATGTGACTGGCAGGGATCCCCAAGCCCCTCCAGCTGAAAACTCCCAACAACTGTCCCTCCTGCATACCTTGTAAATAACAGATCTTCACCTGCAGCGAGCAGCGACTGATACATACTGTTCACACCGGCCCCTCTGATGTATTCCCATTTATGCGGAAACAGGAAGTTGCATCAGAGGGAAGGCTGTGGGGCCAACATGAGCAGTGTATATTAGTTGCTGCTCGATGCCAGTGAAAATCTACTCTTTAAAAGGTAAGTGGGGGAGGGGGATGTTTGACAGACCATATGGCATGCAGGCGAGAGGGGGAGAGACCACATCACTTGTGGGACAGGGCGGAGTTCTTTTGCCCACCCATATTGGGCCCAGGCCCCTGGGAGAGAGGGTGGCGGCCTATACTTCACTCAGACCACTTTGGCGGACCCCAGAAGTATATCATGTGACTTTAGATTTTCAACATTAGCTTTGTTTCTTGCATTAAAAACCAGAAAACATTTTCTCTCTTTATACTTGACCTTGGAAACATCATCTCATTACACCATAAGCCTCTTGACGCAGGTGTTTTGCCGCCGAAACACAGCAGCTGTGTCGACTCGTTTGGTACTTTTCAATAAAGATGTGGAATTGTACAAAGGTCTCCCTCGCAGCTTACCCTACTCCTTTTTTTCTCTCTTGATTGACTCTCGTAGGGATTGAGTGCACCTCCGCTTTTTGTGGGTTCTCTTTTCCTCTTATCCCACCACACCTGAATTCCTGAATGCTCCCGGCTGACCTTGGTAAAGATGTGCAGAAATAATTTGTTTACTTACTTGTTAAAGAAGGGAGGGTCTGTTCAGACATCTCTGATTCAGGATGATCCACGAAGGGGAGATCTTCCTCTCGTTTAACACTCAGTGAGAACACAGATGTTACAACTGGAAGGCCTATTAGGAAAAAGCATGTTTAAAAGGATTCGCCAATGATCAGATAATATTAAATTACTAACTCTACTATACTCTGCTACTAAGGTTTTGCATCCTACTAAATCCCATTACTTCAGGTTCAGAGCTGGTTTACAGCAAGAAAAAACTTACATACAGTACATTAATATAATACATGTTTTATCATATGTCTCCTATAATTATTTACTTATAACATTTATACCCCACATTTTCCCACCTACCAGCAGGCTCAATGTGGCTAACATCAGACCATAAAGGCAATCGCCAATCCGGTAAGCAAACAAACGAAGTAAAGTAAGGTGAACAGCAAGGATTGTAATTACAAGGGATGAGGGAAAAGAGGGGGAGGGTAATAGAGTCCATGAGGTCCATAAATTAATTGTTCTAGGAATTATGGATTTAAGACAGGCCCATTAAGGTAAGCCTTTCCACATAAGCTGGTCATAAGAGGTTTTTTGAAGTTCAGATGATCATGAATAGTTGTTACAGATTTGGGTTGTGCATTCCATAGTTGAGTGCTAATAAAGGAGACGGTGGAAGCGTAAGTGGATTTATATTTGAGACCATTACAGGTAGGATGATGTAGGTTTAAATATGAGCGAGATGATCTGGAAGAATTCCTAGGTGGCAGATTGATAAGGGTGGCCATGTAACCTTGGGCTTCACCATAAAGAATTTTATGGACCAGGGTGCAAATTTTAAAAGTAATTCATTCCTTTACTGGAAGCCAATGTAGTTTCACACGAAGGGGTCTAGAACTGTCGAATTTTGATTTTCCAAAGATTAATCTTGCTGCTGTATTCTGGGCGGTTTGGAGTTTCTTAAGAAGTTGTTCTTTGCATCCTGCGTATATTCCATTACAAAAGTCTAGGTGGCTTAATACCATTGATTGAACTAGGTTACGAAATATTTCTCTTGGGAAATAAGGTTTTATCCGTTTGAGTTTCCATAGAGAAAAGAATATTTTCTTGGTGGTGGAGTTTGTTTGATTGACGAGTGATAAGTTACGATCAACAATTACACCAAGTATTTTTAGACACTCAGAGACCGGAAGGGTAAGATCAGAAGTTATTAAGGTTGAGGGTTTGAATTTGTTATAGGGAGAAGAGAGGATAAGGCTATGAGTTTTCTCAGTATTAAGTTTTAATTTGAATGAATTTGCCCAAGTGACCATGGTGTGTAATCCAAGCTTAATTTCATTGGAGATTTCAGATAAATCATTTCTGAAAGGAATGTAGATAGTGACGTCATCGGCATAGATGAATGGGTTAAGACCAAGCTTGGGTAGGGACTTGGCCAAAGGAATCAGCATTATGTTGAAGAGTGTAAGGGAAAGAGGTGAGCCTTGAGGGACGCCACAGTCAGCTTTCCATGGCGGTGATAAAATTGATCTGGATTTAACTTGGTAAGTTCTGGAGGTTAAAAAGCCCTTCAACCATTGTAGTACATTTCCGCCAGTCCCAAAGTAATCAAGAAGTTTTAGAAGTTTAGAATTAGATAGCACATATCCATGAATACTGATTGTTCTGAAAACTCACAAATGCAGTCAGTTCAAAAAATACAATCACTTTTATTGCACTTTTATTTTGAGCACGGAGGTTTTTGACCAATGATTACGTTCCATCTGCTGGCTTGGATAGGTTGAAGAAATAATTAAAATCCACCACAGATTTCTGAGGTCTTTTCCTCCATACAATATTTTGATTGATTGATTGTATTTTTTGAAGCGACTACATTTGTGAGTTTTCAAAACAATCAGCATTCATGTTTTTTGGGGGGTGCTTTCATGGCAGTTTGTACCGCATTAAGACGATGTTTCACCATTCTAAGAGAGTGCATTAATAACTCTCTGAGTATTACCTTTCAAGCAACAGCTTATATTAAGTACATGTGTACATAAGTATTGCCACACTGGGACAGACCAAAGATCCATCAAGCCCAGCATCCTGTTTCCAACAGTGGCCAATCCAGGTCACAAATACCTGGCAAGATCCCCAAAAAGTACAAAACATTTTATGCTGCTTATCCACCGTGTTGAGTCGGTGGCTCAACACAGTGGAACCAGAGGGTCTCAATACATATTTGCAGTGGGGCTGTTTTTTGTAAAGCACCAGTCCCGTTGATTAGATGAGGATATGAGATATAGCTGTTTCCGGTTACATTGGTAGTTAAAGGGCGTTGTAGTCGCCATTTTTTGAGCATACAGCGATCAACCATGATGAGACACACAACAGTAAGTCTGTTACTTTGAGATAAGTTTTTGAAGAAACATGTATGTTTGATGTCTAATCTAAGACACGTTTATAATATTTTTTAGGCTAGACGGTGTGAGAGTCCCCTTTGACGAAGCGTTGCGAAACAGGCATCTGTCAGGGCACACAGGCACACTGGTTATAAAGGAGCGCAAGTCCGCTAAGCTAAGTGTCTTGTATATACCCTACAGTAGATTAATTTTATTGTAGTGTGAATTAAGCATAGGACGGTGGAGGTACGAGTCAATGATTATATTTTGATGCACGAGTATAGATTCACCACGGGAGTGATGTGAATAGTAGCCGTGTTTAAAGGTATGAGACTCTACCTCGCATACGTTATTAAGTGTTTCTGAAAATATTCTCCTATATATATTTTGTGTATCCTAGAAATAAGCAGTGAATTTTCCCCAAGTCAATTTAATAATGGTCTATGGACTTTTCCTTTAGGAAGCTGTATAGACCTTTTTAAAACCCTGATAAGCTAATTGCCTTTACCACATTCTCTGGCAACAAATTCCAGAGTTTAATTACACGTTGAGTGAAGAAATATTTTCTCCGATTTGTATTAAATTCCCTACTTTGTAACTTCATAGTTGTGCTGTCCTGTTGAATTGACCCCTGAGGCAGGCGCTGTTCAATGCCGAAACACGGCCCGGGTCGGGTCACTCATAAAGCACACTTGTACCTTTTCTTGCTGAAAGACATCTCATTCATAGAACCTTGAGTTAAGTGATTCATAATACCAAATAATTTCTTTAAGCCTGGACACTTCAAACCCATCGATCTGGAGTACCCTCTTTTAGATTTCAAAATTATATTGTAACTATACTCTTCTCCGTTTATCTTTAAGCTCAGGATCTCCTGATTTCCTGTTTTTACTGTGTAATCCGCATAGTTGTAGGTGGAATAGACATTTTTAAATAAATTAAATAAATAAATACATTTTCTCTGTGCACATTCTAACGACACTCCCTTCTAAACAATTTCAAAGCATCAGAGTACCAAAGATTATTCATATTAGTTAGAACCCGTTTAGTTTTATATGGTACTATTTCATTTAAAGTAACCATAATACTCTCCAACCAATTTTCCTTTAATAGATCAGGGTCTAAATCATGTTTCTTCAAAGATAAACACACCTTTCTCCAAAATATTTGTGAATCCATTTTTCCTGTACTAGTAATCATCCTTTTCTTATAGAATTGAGATACCCGAGTTAGTAAAAGGTTTAAAGTAAAATTACAGAGAAAATGGCCGGACAGCGGTACAGGCTGCCATACACGGCGAGAAACTGAACATCTGCCCGCTTTAAGAACTGTACCTAAGGCATAGCCGTTCGTGAGTAGCCGAGAAATTTGAAATGGAAAATTACTTTAAAAATCTAGAAAATCAGTTACATCCTCATCTAGTTCGTTTTCCAGATGAATAGTAAAATCTCCTAAAAGTAATCAAGAAGAATATGATAAAACAGCATCCGTGATACACTCATACAACTTAGACGAGCTCTTAGACTAAGATCCTGGTGGGCTATAAACCAAAAGTAATCCTAAAGGCTGTATAATAGGATCACCTTTAAAATGACAATAAGGAACTTATATAGTAATATATATATATATATATATATATATATATATATATATATATATATATATATAGTAAATGACGGCAGATAAAGACCTGAACGGTCCATCCAGTCTGCCCAACGAGATACTCATTTTACATGGTAAGTGATTATTTTATATGTATACCCGAGTTTGATTTGTCCTTGTCTTTCTCAGGGCACAGACCGTAGAAGTCTGCCTAGCACTGGTTTTGCTTCCCAATTACAGGTGTTGCAACCCAATCTCCTCTAAGATTTCCATAGGTTCATTCCTTCTAAACAGGATACCTTTGTGTTTACCACGCATGTTTGGAATTCCATTACCATTTTAATCTCCACCACCTCCTGTAGCAGAGCATTCCATGTATCCACCACCCTTTCCATGAAAAAATACTTCCTGGAATTACTCCTGAGTCTGCCCCCCTTCAAACTCAATTCATGTCCTCTAGTTCTATCACCTTCCCGTCTCCGAAAAAGGTTAATTTTCAGCATAATACCTTTCAAATATTTGAACGTCTGTATCATGTCACCCCTGTTTCTCCTTTTCTCTAAGGTATAGATGTTCAGGTCAGCAAGTCTCTCCTCGTACGGTTTGCAATGCCAATCCCATACCATTTTTGTAGCTTTTCTTTGCACTGCTTCCAGTCTTTTTACATCCTTAGCTAGATATTGTGATAAACACAGGTTTGCCCTACCCTGAGGAGGCCGCCAGAGGGCGCTCTCCAACAGAAAACATAAAAAATGCCCACTCTGGTCACTAGAGGGAGCCAAGAGAGGTATGTCCCCGTAATGACCTGGAAGGACAGCTAGGGGGTGCTCAGGATACAGGACCTGTTTTTTCCGGAAGGGGCCACTAGGGCAGTGGTCAGAGTTGGGGAGACAGGTGAAGAGATTTATGGGCCTGGACCTTTCTGGAACCAGGGGGAGGGGCCTAAAGAGGTGGGGTGGATTATTGGCCACCCTATAAAGAGTGCCCTCTAAGATAAGAGAGGAAGAGGAGATGTGGGGCCTGAAGCCAGTTGGAGGAGCCTGAAGCCTAAAGGAGGAGATGGGGATCTGGAATGGATGAAGTCTGAAGTCAGAAGGTGAAAGTGAAGGAAGAGACCTGCTGGAGGAGAATTGGAAGCTGAGAGAGAAGGTTCCCTCAATAAACCCAGAAGGTACTTACCTGACTATGGACATGTTATTAATGATACTGTGGATTATTTGAAATGGACTAACAGCCGTGGGGTGGAGGATAGGACTGTAGACTTAAGGAGAGTGAAGAAAGTCCCATCTAGGGAAGGTGGCTGTTTTACACTGAGACCCATGTCTCTTCAGTAAGTGGGCTCAGTGGAGAAGAAACCAATTGGCTAATAAGCTGGAAAGAAGGTGTTCCCTTTAAGACTGGAGCAGTGTGAATAAAGTGTATTTGCATCTACTGGGGCTAATTTGCAGATTTGTGAAAGCGGAAAAACCAGGGCTATATTCCCCAAACAAGGTGTCAAGGGGCACTGCCGGAGTACCAGAAGGGTAACCGGTTACCAGGGAAGGATTCAAAGCAGCGGTGATAACTGGGGGAGAACAGTCACCCTGAGTGAAGGAGGAGCCCCAGTCCTTGAGGTTCGGAGTAGAAGCAGCCAATCCATAGAGAAGAACTGTCTGAGTCCTTCTCAGAAGCCAGGTGCTAGTGAGGCCGGGCAGAGAGCATGTGAGACTGGACAGGAGCCACAAGAGGGCGCTCAGCACGCAGAAGCACCCCTGGGGATTTACAATATGGCCTCCAAAACTGAACACAATACTCCAAGTGGGGCCTCACCAGCGACTTGCAGATTCCCAGTATGAGCTCACCTTTGCAATATCTATAGAATCGTGTATAAAATAATTGCTAAACCTCCACCTTTCTCTTTCCTGTTCACACACAATACTTTGAAGCCTGGAGGATGTAGTTCTGGCAATACAGTTTCTGAATTATCCAGTAAACATGTCTCCACAATAAAAGTAATGCCTAAATCAGACTCACCAATCATATCGCTTATGAGCACCGTCTTATTACAGACTGATCTTGAATTCATATAGCAACATGGAACGGGAGTTGGAGTAAGTTCTACAGAAGATGAATTCACGTGTACTTGCTTCAAACAATAACGCTCAGTCTCTGATCTACCTCTATCATGAGCAGATCTTTTAACTCCTAACCCTTGCTCACTTGTTCAGAACCCTTATTTTATGATCCTCACTTTAATATTCCCTTATCTCTTGTTTGTCCTGTTTCTGTCCTAATTAGATTGTAAGCTCTGTCGAGCAGAGACTGTCTCTTCATGTTACAGCGCTGCGTACGTCTAGTAGCGCTATAGAAATGATAAGTAGTAGTAGTAGTACTTCTACTAACAATCATTTCAATAGAATGCTCCATTTTTTTCTGAGCAATCTATCAAGTATCTCTCCTGCTGAAAACCTACATAATGTGATATAAAAATTGGAATTTCTATCTCAGCTCCCAAATACATACTTATTTTATAATTTATTTCCAGACATTTGATATACCGCAAATTGAGCCTGTACAGGCAAGAAAGCAGTTTACAACAATAAAAACAATTCCTCTCATTTTGAACTGCGGATGGAGGCGCAAGGGGGAAGGGGAAGGAGAGGACGAAGGGAAAAGGACAATTATGTAGAAGGAAAAAAAGTCATAAAAGGATAATTAATGCCCTCTGCGTACTGAATTAAAAAGATGATGATCTTAGCAAATCGATGCAAGTGTCCCATTTCCCATTTCCTGTGATCTGAAAAGGCCGAGCCCTTTACATCAAAAACGTTTACTTACTGTTGATGCAGTCATCTGGATTTTTTTTCCCCTCCCAGTCAGATTGTTGAGTTAAATATTTCTCATCTTCTTTTTTAATCTTGAATATAACATCAGGATTAACAATTGAATAACCTGTCAATAAGAAGTAGGAAAACAATATTTAAAAAGAAGCAGTGAATAAGTGTGGGTTACTGTGTGTGTGTGTGTGTGTGTGTGAATATATGTATATATGTATATCTTTGGCTGTTTATTTTGCTTGGCAAGAGGAGGGAGCTGCAACCTGCCACTTCATTAAGATTAAACATTGGAGGTTTGCTAGCCTATTCCTGACCCCTGTTACTATCTAAAGGGGGTAACACATTGCACAGTACAGGTGACTAGTGTACAGATGACATGTCACGCCCTTAACACAGAAGTAGCAGTTCTCAGCAAGAAATCTGACAGGCAAATCCTCCCTCTGGTCTTCAGTGCCAAATTTTTGCTGTTTAGAAAATGGAGACAGACTCCAGCTGGTTTCATGTGAAGCCTCTAGTTTAAGCTATATATTTTACCTTACAGCACAGAGCAGCACCTTTTGCAAAGCCTGCAGTGGTAGCTGTTTCACTAGCTCTTGTTGGCTATGGGGTGGCATCAGAAGCCAGGATCTAAATTTCAGGTGCCCATGAGACCAGGAACCTGTGATTTTTATACCACTGAGTCCATAATGTGCCTGTGTAGTATATGATACAGAAGACATATATTTACCTCGTGACATGAGGATGTCATGAATCTCCTTGATGACCTTCTTGTACAGCTCCTTCTGCCATTCGCCCAGAAGGTCCCACTCCACTTCCAAGAAATAACCAGCAACATCCTTGAAAGTGACCAATGCCTAGAACAGCAAACAGGACACCATCAGCAACAGTTTCATTATGATGTTTGTGTCACAGACTTTGTTATATGACCTCTGTCAGTGATAGGAGCGTAGTTAGACACCCAAATTTGAGCGGGGATGAGCCCAAAGTGAGTGGGAACGACAACCCCGCCCCTTGCCTGGCATCTGTCCCTCCACCCCCCCCTCAGGAGATTGGAGGGTCACTTAACTCCATTCCCCTGACCCTCCCCGATACCTTTAAATCCTTTAGGTCTTCACTGGCAGCGAGCAGTAACTCGCTCAGTCGCTCTCCTCGCTCCGAGCCTTCCCTCTAATGCAACTTCCTGGTCCTGCAAACAGGAAGTTTGCATCCCAGGAAAGGCTCGGGCTGGTGCAATGAGGAGGAATGTATTGCTGCCAGCGAGGAACTAAAGGATTTAAAGGTACAGGAAGGGTGACTGGGGGAGTGGAGTCAAGTGACACCCCCCCCCCCCCCCCCCCCAATCTCCTGGAGGGAGAGATGCTGGGAGTCTATTGGGCTCATTTTTGAAAGAGAAGGATACCCATCTTTCAATACAAATCGGAAAATGGACGTCCTTCTCACAGAAACGTCCAAATCGGTATAATTGAAAGCCAGATTTGGATGTCCCCAACTGCACTCCGTCACAGGAACGGCCAAAGTTCAAGGGGGCGTGTCGGAGGCTTAGCAAAGGAGGGACTTAGGCGTGCCTAGCACTTGGACATCCTTGACCCATAATGGGAAAAAAGGACGTCCCTGACGAGCACTTGGACGTTTTCACCCAGACCTGTTTTTCTTATGACTAAGGCACAAAAAGGTGCCCAAAATGACCAGATGACTACCAGAGAGAATCGGGGATGACCTCCTGTCTCTCCCCCAGTGGTCACTAACCCTCTCCTGCCCTCAAAAAAACATTTTTTAAAAGTATTTTGTGCCAGCCTCTATGCCAGCTTCAGATGTCATACTCAGGTCCATGACAGCAGTATGCAGGTCCCTGGAGCAGTTTTAGTGGGTGCAGTGCACTTCAGACAGGCGGGCCCAGGCCCATCCCCCCCCCCCCCACCTGTTACATTTGTGGAGGAAACAGCGAGCCCTCCAAAACCCACCACAAACCCACTGTATCCACATCTAGGTGCCCCCCTTCACCTGTAAGGGCTATGGTAGTGGTGTACAGTTGTGGGTAGTGGGTTTTGGGGGGGCTCAGCACACAAGTAAGGGAGCTATGTTCCTGGGAGCATTTTATGAAGTCCACTGCAGTGCCCCCTAGGGTGCCCGGTTGGTGTCCTGGCATGTCAGGGGAGACCAGTGCACTACAAATGCTGGCTCCACCCATGACCAAATGGCTTGCATTTGGTCGTTTCTGAGATGGATGTCTATGGTTTCGAAAATAGCCAAAAAATCAGAAACATCCATGTCTAGGGATGACCAAATTTAAGGATTTGGACATCCCTGACGGTATTTTCAAAATGAAAGACAGACATCCATTTTGTTTCGAAAATACGGGTTTCCCCACCCCTGGACCGGGACGTTTTGCGAGGACATCCAAATCAAAACTTGGGCGTCCCTTTCGATGATGCCCCTCCACGCCAGCCACATCGCCGCTGTGCCACTGCTAGGTGGGCCTCAGTCCAAAGTGGGTGGGCCTGTGCCCACCCCGGCCTAGTGAGATCAGATCTCCTGTAGATTATAGGAGCTAGTGTTGTGCTGGTAAATGTTTAAATGTACTTATCTGTACTATATATTCTACTGGTACAAATGATATGCGCAGGCAGCAACCAATTTACAAATAATATTAAAACATTCAATATTCTTTACTGTAAATTCCAAATGCCCACCTGATTTTCATAGAATGCTCTGCTTGATTTTTGTCACTCTCTTGTACCTGTAGCCAACCTAGGGGACCTGATTCCTAAGACGCATTAGTGGTTTTAACACGCCTACAATTAGCACGACCATGTTAACTGTGTAACTACACAGTTAACATGCATTAAAAACAATAACGTGTTTATAACGCAGCTTAGTAAACAGATCCCTATGTTTGCTATTCATTCAGATCTGCAGAGAGATCTGGCTGAAAACACATAAAAGATGAGAGTAAGGGGGAAGTATTGTTGGCAGAAAACTTTAACCTATAGAACATGGATTCTAGCATCCTGTCTGCAGGTTAGGCAACCCCACAGTGATTTTACATGTGTCAGTGCAGCCAAGAATATCACACATTCCTGACCACATAAATGCATAATGACAGGTCCTGATCCTGGGTCTATAGTCTATTAAAGGGGCCACGTGGATGAAATAAAAGAGGCAGCTCTCTTTCCCTCCATGCATTCTCCTAAAATTATCAGAAATCCCCCAGACCAAATCCCCGCTGGACTATAAATTCTTCAGACAGGATGTTGCAATTCACTTCTTTGGGTTAAAGTCTTCTACCAACACCACTAGGTTACTGCTTTAGTCCCAAAAAGAGAAACAAGGAAACAGAAGGGAAGGCTGGAACAACTGCATAGGGACACTTTTTCCTTTTATTTATTTATTGTGCTTGATAAACAAACATCTATGCGGTTTACATAGAATAAATTAAAAATCCAAGAAGAGAGAAAGACAAGAGAAAGAATAAGGAGATTTGGGGGGGGGAGAGAGAGAAAGGTTTAAGTAGCAGAGGAGCAGAGTGGAGGAGTGGCCTAGTGGTTAGGGTGGTGGACTTTGGTCCTGGGGAACTGAGGAACTGAGTTCGATTCCCGGCCCAGGCAGCTCCTTGTGACTTTGGGCAAATCACTTAACCCTCCGTTGCCTGCCATGAGTGGGAAAAAGTGCGGGGTACAAATAAAAAAAAAGCCAAAGATCTCAGAGAAAAGGTGGGCTTTAAGGTGCTTTTTGAATAACATAATAAAATAGTAAACGACAGCAGATAAAGACCTGAACGGTCCATCCAGTCTGCCCAACAAGATAAACTCATTTTAAATGGTATGTGGTACTTTATATTTCAACATTTTTATTGAAGGTATATCAAAATAAACCGTCAACAAGCTCCAGATACAACATATTACCAAACCACAATATCTGAGTAGGAGCACCTGCAAAGAGGTGGGAAAATGTGGGATACAAGTGCAATAAATAAAATAAATAAATAATTATCATATCATCAACCTCGTAACATTGTGCTTCCTATCCTGTCCCTTCCCATAGCCCACACTTCCCTCAGGATTGTAAACAGCTAAATCTGTTTAGTGAGGTAACGGTACATAAAACATATGCAATCACATTTCAAGGCGATCATATCCTATATAATAAAACTCACCCTCAACGTTCTGAGGATACTGACGTCACTGTCAGGTCCTCCGGGCACTTCCGGTTCGAAGCCTTTGTGGTGGTGAAGCCACCGAAAACACTGTATTGGGGCCCCGCCCTCGCGTCAAATGTGATGACGTCGAGGGCGAAGCAATGTCAACAGATTGACGGTGGCAACGTGCCGAGGTCCGCAACAATGGCGGACGAAAGCTGACGGGGTGAGTAGGGAGGGGGGGAGGTCCGGGCGCAGCAATGTCAGCAGATTGATGGTGGCGTGCCGAGGTCCGCAACAATGGCGGACAAAAGCCGACGGGGTTAGTACGGAGGGGGGGAGGTCCGGATGGAAAACGTGCTAGTGCCCATTTCATTGCCGCAAGAAACGGGAATGTTTTACTAGTAATCTGATAACAAAGGAGTCATAATTCTGTGTAACCATACATGTCACACAATATTTGAAAGTCCAGCTAAGAGACCAGGCAAGAGGCTTTGTTTCTTATAGCCTCCCATCTCCCAGCTAAACCGTTTATATATTTCAACATTTTTATTGAAGATTCAACATATCAGACGTAATCATCAAGTGAATTGCATAACAATGTTGAGTTGCCGACTGTAAACAATAAAAAAATGAAAAAAAATCCAACCTTCATCACCGTTTTTCCTATTTTCGTTCCCCTCCCCTCCCTCAGTCTACCCCCTTTCCCCTACTAACCGATATCATGAAACAAGTAGCCTACCCCACAATACAATCCCCCAAAGTGCAACCCAAATCCCACTACCCCTTCCCCCTCCTATTCCACCCCCCCCCCCAACGCACGCGAAGGTATGTGATACTTTATATGTATACCCGAGTTTGATTTGTCCTTGCCATTCTCAGGGTACAGACCGTAGAAGTCTGCCCAGCACTCTTCTTGTACTAAAAGTTCTGAAGCTAATGTTGAATCCCCTTAAAATTTACACTCCAGCCCATCCATATCTATGCAGTCAAGATCAGGGTGTAGACCATAGAGGTTTGCCCTGCACTGGTTTTGCTTCCCAATTACCGGCGTCGCCACCTAATCTCCGCTAAGAATGCTGTGAGGGTGTAATGTGGAGGGAGAGTGAGCTCCACAGCTGGGGTTAAGTGTTGGTGGCCTGACTTTCTCTTCATGTTCCTCACTGGCCATCTGTTCTACCTCTGGCTTGAACTGGTGGGGTCCTAATGCAAATGTATGCAGCACACCATTAAAATATATTTGGCAAACTTTTTTGGGGCTCCATCTGAGCAATTCAGACAATGAATATTGTCAGATTCCTAAATGTCCTTTCTATGATTGATCAGGTACTGAGGTGAGCCCTGTTGTACGTTCCTCTGCTGGATTCTGTGCTGCCACTATGGGGGGGCATTAGCTACCTCTTTGTGGGTATTTCCCTGTCACCTGTGCTGCACCCTGTGGACAGGAGGAGAAAGAAAAATTTCTTACCTGATCAGAAACCAAGGCAGACATTTCCTTCTCAACTGAATTCTGCAGCTGCTGGAAAGATGAATAAGACAGAAGCAGACTGGGCTGATTCCAGGTCTCAGATATGATCCCTCCTCTCCCCCTCTGCAGATCTGGGACTGGGGCTTGCAGGGATTTTCAGGTTGGAGAAGATGGAAAGTTTTTGTTTTTATTCTGAGTCTTTCCAGCCTTTCAGTTTCAGACACTAGAGAAAGAAAACCCAGAGAGAGCATGCTCACATTGCTCAGAGATCTTCGCCCCTCCCCTTTGGTGACATCACTTTGGGCTAGCCCACCTCCTTAAGGTGGGTCTCTAGAAATAAGAGCTAGAAGCAACAGGCCCCGCCCCCACAGTGGAAGAACAGAAGAGCAACTGGAGAGGAGGGGAATACAACCGAAGGTAACGACCATCATCATGCCATGTATTGCTGGAGACGGCATGACATCAAAAAACTGAAACCAGAGCATGCTCACGTTGCTCAGAGATCTTCACCCCTCCCCTTTGGTGACATCACTTAGGGCTAGCCCACCTCCTTAAGGTGGGTCTCTAGAAATAAGAGATAGAAGCAACAGGTCCCACAGAAACAGTGGAAGAACAGAAGAGCAAGACTGGAGAGGAGGGGAGTACAACTGGAAGGTAACCACCATCTTGCCATGTATTGCTAATCCAGGAAGTTGGATTAAGAGAGGAGACGACATGACATCAAAAAGCTGAAGCCGTAGGCGCTGCCCCTGGAGCTGCCATATTGGTAAACGCAAAACAAACTATCCACTGCCGAATCCTTGTTGGTAGCATTTATATTAAGTCTCAGTTATTGAAACATGTTGGCTTGTGCAGCATAAGATGTATTTATGTATTTATTTTTTCATTTCTATCCCACCTTTACCCAAAGCGAGTAGCAAAAGAAAATACGTAGAATTTAATAAAACCAGCAGAACACAGCAAACAACTAATCATACAGCAATTACTACTACTACTTATCATTTCTAAAGCGCTACTAGACATACGCAGCGCTGTACACTTGAACATGAAGAGACAGTCACAGTCCCTGCTCTCGACAGAGCTTACAATCTAATTAGGACACGACAGACAAACAGGACAAACAAGAGATAAGGGAATATTAAAGTGAGGAGGATAAAATAAGGGTTCTGAACAAGTGAATAAGGGTTAGGAGTTAAAAGCTGCATCAAAAAGGTGGGCTTTTAGCTTAGATTTGAAGACAGCCAGAGATGGAGCTTGACGTACCGGCTCAGGAAGTCTATTCCAGGCATATGGTGCAGCAAGATAAAAGGAACGGAGTCTGGAGTTAGCAGTGGAGGAGAAGAAGGGTGCAGATAAGAGAGATTTACCCAGTGAACGGAGTTCACGGGGAGGAATGTAGGGAGAGATGAGAGTGGAGAGATACTGAGGAGCTGCAAAGTGAATGCACTTATCTATATAAATAATTCTCACCTCCAATTCTGAAGCTCACTGTGTGGCAGGGAAACACTGAAACCCTGTACTGTTCTAGGCTGTCAGCACCACTCACTCTCACTCTCAGGCATAGACCCGCCCTCAGCCACGCCCCATCCAGACATAATTCACAACCCCAATGTTCTAATGAAGCCCAAAGCTCCACCCACTTCCATAGTTATGTAGACCGCTGTTCCCCCATGAGTGTGTGCCCCGCCCTCACGTCACAACATTATGATGTCAAGGGCGTAGCACTGACAGTCACCCAATGGGCTGCAGTGTATCTCCGCCCTCACGTCAACACGCGATGATGTTGATAGCAGGGCAGGGAAGGCAGAAGGCATACAAAACTGTGACGGACGCAGGGGGAGGAGCAGGAATACAAAACCACACAAAACCACGACGCACGCAGGGGGACGACCGTGACGGATGCAGGGGGAGGAGCAGGAATACAAAACCGTGACGCACGCAGGGGGAGGAGTAGGGAAACACGCGCAGCGTGTTTCCTTACTCCTACCCTGCCCCCCCTCCTCGGTGCATCACCCAACCCCCTCCCCCCCAAGCACATACCTCCCAAGGAATCGCCATGCTGCCCACAGGGAAAGCAGCTTGCCAGACAGCATGGAAGAACTGTGAAGGGAGGGAACCTACAGAGATAGGCAGGAAGGGACAGCCCATTGCCACAGAGCCTCACAGAAACACTGAAGAATCATTTCTAAACAGAACCGAAGCACCTCTGTCTCACACAGAAGGAAACAGCAGGAAGGTATGTGCAACATACAGAGGGATAGAAAGTGTGACAGCCTGCATCAAGATAGCTCAGGGACCTCAGGGCACAGATGGCAAATAGCCTGGCACAGCCAGGCTCCCGGGAAAATCCCCTCAACTACAGAAACCAGGATTAAGAGAGCCTGAGGAGCGCCTGCCTGACAGAGAAGAAGCTGTTTGACGATCCCGAATTCCCCGTCTCTCACACACTCTATCTGTCACACTGTATCACATTCACTATGTGCCACACAGTCACTCACACACTCTCTTGGTCTCATACACTCAGTCTCACAGACAGTCTGTGTGTCATACACACTCTGTCTCGCACACACTGAGGTATATTTTCAAAGCACTTAGCCTTCCAAAGTTCCATAGGTTTCTATGGAACTTTGGAAGGCTAAGTGCTTTGAAAATATGCCTCACTGTATCTGGGTGAAACACAGTCTTTCTCTCTCACACTGTGTCTCACACACGCACTTGCACACACTCATTCTCACACACACACTCTCTCTCACAGACAGACTCGCACACAGACTCAGTCTCTCTCACACACACACACATTCGCACATTCACTCTCTCTCTCACACATAGTCACTCTCACATACACTCTCACAAACATACACACTCCGAGGAAAACTTGCTAGCGCCCATTTCATTTGTGACAGAAACAAGCCTTTTTTACTAGTAGGTCAATAAGACGAGTTTGAACTGTATGCGGAAACGGATAGGAAACCAGTGAAGTGACTTGAGGAGAGGGCTAATATGAGCATAATGACACTGGCGGAATATTAGTCGTGCAGCAGAATTTTGAACAGATTGAAGAGGAGAGAGATGGCTAAGTGGGAGACCTGTGAGAAGCAAGTTGCAATAGTCTAAGCGAGAGGTGATGAGATTGTGGATGAGGGTTCTGGTATTGTGCTCAGAAAGGAAAGGGTGAATTTTGCTGATATTATAGAGAAAGAAACGACAGGTTTTAGCAGTGTGCTAAATATGTGCAGAGAAGGAGAAGGAGGAGTCGAAGATGACCCCAAGGTTACGAGCTGATGAGACAGGAAGGATGAGATTGTTATCCACAGAAATAGAGAATGGGGGAGGAGGAGAGGTTGGTTTAGGCGGAAAGATGAGAAGCTCAGTCTTGGTCATGTTTAGTTTCAGATGGCGCTGAGACATCCAGGCAGCAATGTCAGACAGGCAGGCTGATACTTTGGCCTGGATTTCGGCTGAGATTTCTGGTGTGGAGAGGTAGATCTGGGAGTCATCAGCGTAAAGATGATATTGAAAACCATGGGATGAGATCAGAGTACCAAGGGAAGAAGTATAGATGGAGAAAAGAAGAGGTCCCAGGACGGATCTCTGAGGTACACCAACTGACAGTGGGATAGAAGTAGAGGAGGATCCACTAGAGTATACACTAAAGGTACGCTGGGAGAGATAAGAAGAAAACCAGGAAAGAACAGAGCCCTGAAATCCAAGTGAGGACAGCATATCAAGGAGTAGGCTGTGATCAACAGTATCAAAAGCAGCAGATAGATCGAGAAGGATGAGGATAGAATAGAGACCTTTGGATCTGGCCAGGAACAGATCATTGGAGACTTTAGCAAGCGCTGTTTCAGTTGAATGAAGGGGGCGAAAGCCAGATTGAAGTGGATCAAGAATAGCTTGAGATGAAAGAAAGTCAAGGCAACGGCAGTGAACAGCACGTTCAAGTATCTTGGATAGGAAAGGGAGGAGGGAGATGGGGCGATAGTTGGAAGGACAGGTAGGGTCCAATGAAGGTTTTTTAAGGAGTGGTGTGACTATGGCATGTTTGAAGGCATCAGGAACAGTCGCAGTGGACAGTGAAAGATTGAGGATATGACAGATAAAAGGGATGACAGTAGGAGAGATAGTGTTAAGTAGATGAGTGGGAATAAGATCAGAGGAACAGATAGTTAGTTTTGAGGAGGAAAGAAGATGTGTAGTTTCCTCTTCAGTGATTTCAGAAAAAGAAGAAAAGGAGGCAGGGGTTGGAGGGTTGAGAGAATGGACTAAGGGAAGGAGAGTTGGAGATGACCTGGTTGAGAATTCAAGTTTAATCTTGTGAACCTTATCATGAAAGAACTCAGCCAGAATCTGGGGAGAAAGTGAAGGGGGGAGTTGGAGGTGAAGGCACTTTGAGGAGAGAGTTCAGTGTGGCAAAGAGATGTCGAGGGTTTGAGCCAAGAGAATTTGTCAACTGGATGTAATAGTCCTGTTTGGCAAGTAAAAGAGCAGACTGGAAGGAGGTCAGCAAGAATTTGAAATGTATGAAGTCAGCATGGGCACGGGATTTCAGCCAAAGGCATTCTGCAGAGCGGGCACAGGAACGTAGGTAGCGGATTCTAGAGGTCAGCCAAGGCTGGGGTTTGGTATGTTTTACAGAACGGAGAATGGGAGGAGCGAGAGTATCCAGAGCAGAGGACAGAATAGTATTATAGGAAGAGACAGCCTCATTGACAGACTTGGATAACATAGTGGTAGAGAGGAGATTTGAAACATTGGAGGACAGAGTAGAAGGGTCAATAGCCTGAAGATTCCTAAATGTATTGGTTAAGATTGGACGGGACTGGGGAGTAGGGTGTTTAAGTGTGAAAGTTATCAAATGATGGTCAGAGAGGGGAAGAGTTGAGGCACAGAAACTGGAGAGTGAGCAGTTTGAGAAGAAGATAAGATCAAGACAGTGGCCATTCTGGTGAGTGGGGGCAGTGGAGCACAGCTGAAGATTGAAAGAGGATGTTAAAGCAAGGAACTGTGAAGCATAAGAGTCAGAGGGATCATTAGCATGAATGTTAAAATCCCCAAGAATGAGGGAAGGAGATGAAGGTTCAAGAAAGAAGGAAAGCCAAGCATCAAAGTCAGTGAGAAAGGAAGAAAGGGACTTATCAGGGGGTCGATAAATGACTGCTACTCGGAGAGGCAGAGGAGCAAATAGACGGATGGAGTTGACTTCGAAGGAAGAAAAACAGTGAGACTGAGGTAGAAGTAACTGTACACAGAAAGTCAAATACGTTAGCGTTTAACTTTTAAAAAGGAGACTATGATAAAATGAGAAGAACGGGGCAACTGAGAGAGTAAAAACTGTACAACAGGCGTGGACGCTGTTCAAAAATACCATCCTGGAGGCCCAGGCCATACATATTCCGCGAATTAGAAAAGAAGGACGGAAGTCCAAAAGACAGCCGGCGTGGTTGAAAAGTGAGGTGAAGGAAGCTATTAGGGCTAAAAGAAACGCCTTCAGAAAATGGAAGAAGGAACCATCTGAAAATAACAAGAAGTAGCATAAGGAGTGTCAAAGCAAATGCAAGGCGCAGATAAAGAAGGCCAAGAGGGATTACGAAAAAAAGATAGCATTAGAGGCAAAAAACATAGTAAAAAAAATTTTCGGTATATTAAAAGCAGGAAGCCGGCAAAAGAATCGGTTGGGCCGCTGGATGACCGAGGGGTAAAAGGGGCGATCAAGGAAGACAAAGACGTAGCGGAGAGACTGAATGAATTCTTTGCTTCGGTCTTCACCGAGGAAGATTTGGGTGGGATACCGGTGTCGGAAATGGTATTTCAAGCGGACGAGTCGGAGAAACTTACTGACTTCACGGTAAACCTGGAGGACGTAATGGGGCAGTTCAGCAAACTGAAGAGTAGCAAATCTCCTGGACCAGATGGTATTCACCCTAGAGTACTGATAGAACTGAAAAATGAGCTTGCGGAGCTACTGCTAGTGATATGTAACTTATCCTTAAAATCGAGCGTGGTACCGGAAGATTGGAGGGTGGCCAATGTAACGCCGATTTTTTAAAAAGGCTCCAGGGGAGATCCGGGAAATTATAGACCGGTGAGTCTGACGTCAGTGCCGGGGAAAATGGTAGAGGCTATTATTAAAAACAAAATTACAGAGCACATCCGAGGACATAGATTACTGAGACCGAGTCAGCACGGCTTTTGTGTGGGGAAATCTTGCCTGACCAATTTACTTCAATTCTTTGAACAAGTAAACAAACATGTGGACAAAAGGGAACCGGTTGATATTGTGTATCTGGATTTTCAAAAGGCGTTTGACAAGGTACCTCATGAAAGGCTACAGAGGAAATTGGAGGGTCATGGGATAGGAGGAAATGACCTATTGTGGATTAAAAACTGGTTGAAGGATAGGAAACAGAGAGTGGGGTTAAATGGGCAGTATTCACAATGGAGAAGGGTAGTTGGTGGGGTTCCTCAGGGGTCTGTGCTAGGACCGCTGCTTTTTAATATATTTATAAATGCTTTAGAGATGGGAGTAACTAGCGAGGTAATTAAATTTGCTGATGACACAAAGTTATTCAAAGTTGTTAAATCGCGACAGGATTGTGAAAAATTACAAGAGGACCTTACGAGACTGGGAGACTGGGCAGCTAAATGGCAGATGACGTTTAATGTAAGCAAGTGCAAGGTGATGCATGTGGGAAAAAAGAACCTGAATTATAGCTACGTCATGCAAGGTTCCACGTTAGGAGTTACGGACCAAGAAAGGGATCTGGGTGTCGTTGTCGATAATACACTGAAACCTTCTGCTCAGTGTGCTGCTGCGGCTAGGAAAGCGAATAGAATGTTGGGTATTATTAGGAAAGGTATGGAAAACAGGTGTGAGGATGTTATAATGCCGTTGTATCGCTCCATGTTGCGACCACACCTTGAGTATTGTGTTCAATTCTGGTCGCCGCATCTCAAGAAAGATATAGTAGAATTGGAAAAGGTGCACCGAAGGGCGACTAAAATGATAGCGGGGATGGGACGACTTCCCTATGAAGAAAGATTAAGGAGGCTAGGGCTATTCAGCTTGGAGAAGAGACGGCTGAGGGGAGACATGATAGAGGTATATAAAATAATGAGTGGAGTGGAGCAGGTGGATGTGAAGCGTCTGTTCACGCTTTCCAAAAATACTAGGACTAGGGGGCATGCGATGAAACTACAGTGTAGTAAATTTAAAACAAATCGGAGAAACTTTGTCTTCACCCAACGTATAATTAAACTCTGGAATTCGTTGCCGGAGAAAGTGGTGAAGGCGGTTAGCTTAGCAGAGTTTAAAAAGGGGTTGGACGGTTTCCTAAAGGACAAGTCCATAAACCGCTACTAAATGGACTTGGGAAAAATCCACAATTCCAGGAATAACATGTATAGAATGTTTGTACGTTTGGGAAGCTTGCCAGGTGCCCTTGGCCTGGATTGGCCGCTGTCGTGGACAGGATGCTGGGCTCGATGGACCCTTGGTCTTTTCCCAGTATGGCAATACTTATGTACTTATGTAAGAAGAGGTTGAAATCTACAAGAGGGTGAAAGTAGTAGCCCGACACCACCTCCGCGGCCAACCGGGCGAGGAGTATGGGAGAAAAGATAATCTCCATGGCATAGGGCCGGGACTGAAGCAGAGTCTTCAGGGTAAAGCCATGTTTCAGTTAGGGCAAGCAGATGGAGAGTACAAGAGATAAAGAGGTCATGGATGTAGGAAAGTTACATCAACACATTTTCAAACAGTTAGATAAAGCAAAACAGTCACTTCTATTTGCTATACCATATGGTGCTCGATTTTATAGCAATGTGACAAAACTTAGGGACAGGGAAATAAAAAAGGGAAAAAACTGAGAGGTTGATATTCAAAGAATTTATGCTCCTGATTTTGAGAGTTAGACTCCTAAATTGATCTCTTTGAAAACTGACTAGGGCTGAGTTTCTAAATTTACTCCCAGAATTTCACTGAACTCCTACATTTTGCAACATAAAAAGTGGATGGGATCAGAGACAAATTTAGAGCAGGGGAAAAATTAGGAGCTTAACCTTAGCAGCACTAGGCTCATACATCTAGAAGAATAAAGATCCACAAGATCCTCTACGGAGAATCTCCAAGTTACATGACCAATCTGATCGACCTCCCAGCCAGGAACGGATCCAAGTCTTCTCGAACATATCTCAATCTACACCTCCCCAATTGCAGAGGTCTCAAATACAGAACCTACTATGAATCCAATTTCTCCATTATAGGCAGGCGACTTTGGAACGCCATACCAAGACACATCCGAACAACCAACGAGCACCTACCATTCCGAAAGCTGCTGAAAACTTACCTCTTCAAACAAGCCTATCCAAACGACCCAACTTAGTTTACAACCCAAATCACACCACTAATATTACCCATACTTCAATCTTACCACTCACATCTCTTCCTCTTGTTCTACTCTATACAACGATGTTATCTTTGTGATACTTTGTACCCATACATTGTAAGCCGCACTGAACCTGCTATCGAGCGGGAAAGAGCGGGGTATAAATGCTACAAATAATAATAATAAATGGGGTCTAAATTTATAAGCATAACTATTTTTTTTAATCATGAAAATTTCAAATTACATCCAAGCAAATAGGTGTCAGACCATTCCATCATCTGGATACAGTTGCAGGGATCAAGGGATGGGGGAGGAAGGGGGGGTGGAGATTTCCCTTTGAGTTATTTTGGGACCCACAATTTAAGGCCTATATAAGTGAAAAATGGAGGGAGTATGCGGACCATAATAAGCAACATCAGTGCCAACCTAGTTTGTATTGGGAACAGTGGCGTAGCCAGACCTGACATTTTGGGTGGGCCCAGAGCTAATATGGGTGGGCACTATGTATACAGGTTTGAATAGTGTTTCTTAGAATACTACAAACTAATGCCTTAGAGTGCACTTGATGGGTTTCTAAGCCTGCCCAACTGCTGACCTGCATCAAAATAAACCACATACTTACTTAATGGAAAAAAAAACCCAATATTTTAATATACAATTACATGATGCCATATCTTAAACTTGACCAGACATAAGGCCACTATAATGGATCTTGCAATATAATCAGAGCAATGAAATTTATCTGTTTCCCAGTATCAGCCTTGCCCTACCCTACCCCCCAGGAAAGCTTGGTGCACACCCACATTATCTCCCTCGTTTGCCACCAATACCTGTTTTTTCTATCTTCCAGACAAGAAGCAAACCAGGAAAAAACAGTCCCCCCACTTCCAACTGGTGTCATCTAATCAATTCAAACCTGGGCCACTCACTTCCTCTTGTAGTCGTCGCGCTCCCTCTTCACTTTGGCCAGCACGTTGTAGAGCGCCCGGATCTCGGGCGTGATGGTGTCGATCTGGATGCCCACTCCATCCGGGTGGGTCCAGGTGACTCCGGGGCCTTGCATGGTCTCCAGGCTGTCTCCGGTGCGCCGCACGTGGGTGTAGCTCCAGATGGAGCTGGGCAGGCTGGAGTCAGTTGCCGGGGTCGGGCTCCGTCTGCGAGCTCTGCTCCCGGTAGTAGGTGCGGAAGCAGCTGCTCAGCTGCTTCTGTAGGAGGCGGTTGCGGCGCTCCAACTCATGCACCTTGGCCAGGAAGCAGCGGAAGCGCATGTTCAGCGTCTTCAGCAGGTGGATGTTGGAGCCCAGGTCGTGGCGCAGCGCGAGGGTAACGGCCGAGCCGGGAGAGGGGGGAGGGGAGGCAGCAGCCAGCTCGGCGAACAGCATCGAGTTCATCATCCCGACGGCGCAAACGACGTCCACAGACAACAGCAGCGAGACCAACAGAAAAAGTCATCACTACTCCACAGCATGCAGGGACCGGGGGAGGACAAGAATTTCCGTTGCGGCTGGAGAAAAGGCAGGACCGACATGCAAGGGATGTGGGGTGGGCGGGCGGGCCTGGAGGGAAAGTGGGTGGGCCTGGGCCCACCCAGGCCCACCCGTGGCTACGCCCCTGATTGGGAAACATCCAAGGCGGTGATACGGGGAGAGATAATTGCATACAGGGCTCAAGCTAAGAAGATGAGAGATAAGGAGATCATTAGATTGGAGAAGAAAGTCCGCTCTCAGAGGCTTAGGTGTGGGGTACACATGACACCAGAGGAGAAAGGAGCATTACTAGCCACTCAGAAAGCGCTGAACGAATTATTGCACCAGAAGGCGGTAAAGTCCCATAAGTACTATAAATATCAATATTTCATTCATGGCAATAAAGCTGGGGCGTTGCTGGGGAGATTGGTACGCGGAAAACGGGGCTGGAGGGGAATTTTGGAAGTCAAAGATGAGGGTGGCCGGCCTCTCAGGGAATCAAAGGACATTGCAAATTGTTTTAAGAGGTATTATGAAACATTATATGGGGAGCCTACAGATATAATGCACGATAGTATGCTCTACTTAATCAAGCCCTGCCGCAGATTTCAGATTCCCAGAAAGAGTACCTAAATGGCCCCATTACGGAAGGCGAGTTGATGCTGGCGCTTCAGCAGAGCAATATACAAAAAGCACTGGGGCCTGATGGGTACACCATAGCCTACTACAAGTTAGTTCAAGAACAGGTGACACTTCCCTTGTTAAATCTTTACAATGACATGGCTACCTCCGGGGTAATGTCCGATACATTGAACATGGCAAAAGTGATAGTGCTACTGAAGCCGGGGAAGGATGGGACTGAAGTAGGGTCATACAGGCCCATTTCCCTATTAAATTGCGACGTAAAAATCTACGCCAAGATCTTGGCCAACCGTCTGGCCAGGGTTCTGCCAGATTTGATTGCGTCCCCACAGGTGGGATTTATGAAGGGAACATCGTTTGGGAGCAACGTTCGAGCGCTCTTGGCATCCCTGGAGATTGTGGAGAGGCGGAAAAGGCCTTCTCTGTTTGTCAGTTTTGACACAGAGAAGGCCTGTGATCATGTAGTTTGGAATTTTATGTTCACGGTAATGGAAAAGGTTGGAGTGGATGGTCGATTTCGTGCAGCAGTGGGGGCACTCTACTCAAACCAGCAGGCATTCATGTGGGTCAATGGGGAGCAATCGGCACTGTTCAAGATCAGAAGAGGCACCCGTCAAGGGTGTCCATTGTCCCCATTGTTGTTTGTGCTCGCTCTGGACCCATTGATTAGGGAAATCGTGACCCACCCAGAAGTGGAGGGGGTGAAGTGGGACACCTTCTTGTTTAAGGTTTCCGCGTTTGCGGACGACATATTAGTACATCTTACTCACCCCGGTTGATCGTTGCGTGCTCTGTTGGAATTGTTCCAGGAGTACGGCGACTTTGCAGGGCTCAAAATAAATTATTCTAAATCCTTGGCATTGACAGCCCATGCAAGTGTAAAGACAGAATGGGGAGCAGGATTCCCGCTCAAGTGGGCATCGGACTTCATTCCGTATTTGGGGGTGAATATCTCTATGAGAACATCCATGTTGTACCAACTAAATTTCACTAACCTGCTGGACAAAATGAAGGGTAGACTGAGTATGTGGGGGACACTGCCACTTACATTGCATGGGCGGCTACATTTGTTTCGAATGGTCGAATTTCCGAGGTGGTTTTATACATTCCAGGTGCTGCCCCTGCGGCTCAAACGCACAGATCTCGATCAGTTGTACCGACATCTGAGGAGGTTTGTATGGAGAAATGCTAAGCCGAAAATTCCACTGACATTACTTATGGGCCCATGGAGGGAGGGAGGCATGGGACTTCCAAATGTCCGCAGATATAATCATGCCTGTCTGTTGAGATACCTGGGGGACTGGCTGTTAGGGAGGCAGGATTATACACCACGGAGCATGGAGTATGAGTTTTTTAAGCCGTTCCATCCGCATTATCTGCTGCATTGTGATAGGAGAGCGATACCGGCCCATATTCGTCACAGTGTACTCTTGGGCCCCTTGAGAGAGGTGTGGAGAGATTTGAACAAGACATGGGGCTTGAAAGCAGATGTCTCGGACTTACTGCCGTTGCAGGATAACCCAACCAGGGTCCCAGAGCAAATTTGGGGGGAGGCCAGGCCCCCGTTGCCCCACCTAGCTACACCACTGTGCTAGGGAGGAGGTGTAGAGAGTGGTCATCGTCCTTCACACAGCCATCATGACGTACTGGCCGATAGACACCAGACCGACATATGAGCCGGTGCACTGTTGCCCTCAGATCTCCGCGAGCTTTGGGAAGCGGACGTGCAGGCGCTTTATTCGTCAGGTAAGGGCGGGCGCTCTAAAGGACGAGCCTGCCTCTGTAAAATAAAAGTGCTGTAGCCTGGTGCCGGTTGCGATCTTGGGAGCGAGTAAGAATTTGGTCTGTGTATCTGGCAAGACATGCTGCAAAGCCCCTCCTCAGAAAGGGACTTTTGCTCTTTTTTACTGTAGTGAGGTGCTGAGGTCCCTTGACAGCTGCCTGACTCAGGCCACTTTGCCAATGTGGTAAGGTTTTTTTTTTTTTACCGTAATACCGTACAACTCGACGGCGCCCTTGCCCCCCTGCGGCACTTACCATGTTGTAATGGCCCTGGCCCTACCAGACATGAGCACAAAAAGAAAGAGCTATTCCGTCGAGTACAAGAAAGGAATCGTGGAAGACTCTTGGGGCAAAAATCTTACTGCTTTCTGCAAAGAGAAGATGTTGAGTATCCGATTGGTCCGAAAATGGCAAGCAGATTACGGTAACCTCAGTCAACAAGTGGACAACGGAAATGCTAAAAAGCGCAAGTGTGGATCAGGCCGGCAACCATTATTTTCCGAACTGGAAGACCTGATCTGTGATTGGGTTGTTGACAGGAGAGCAAAGGCTTTGGTTGTGAATAGGGCTCAGATTCAAGAATTTGCCCTTGCAATGGCACCACAGTTCGAAATAGCCCCTGAAGAATTCAAAGCATCACAACAGTGGCTGGATAGTTTCCTTCAGCGAAGTGAACTGTCTTTAAGAAGATCCACAACACTGTTTAGGCTGGAAGATGCTGAAATTATTACCGGTAAGCGTGCATTTGCATTCAAGTCCTTTATTGATGACGCTGACTTGTCTAAATACAATCTTTCCAACATGATTGCTATGGATGAAACTGCAGTGTTTATGGGCCAAGCATCTCAAACAACAATTGAACAGCGGGGTGCCTCCTCAGTGTACATTCCCTCCACTGCTTACGAAAGTGCACGTGTTACCTGTATTTTGGCAATTCGTCTGTATGGCACTAAAGTCCCAGCTTTAATAATTTCTAAGGGCAAGAAGGGTAAGATCGAACGTGTTTCAGGCATTTTTATTCTTGAAACTGAAAAAGCCTGGGCCACACAAGCAGTTATAAGGAAGTGGGTCGATTTAATGCTGCTACTTGTTACGCAAGGGAGCCAAAGAGGTCTGCTAGTCTGGGATGCAGCCAGCACACACCGCGCTAAAGACATGAAGAAATTTCTTCACGAAAGAAAAATAGATCAAATAATGATTCCCGCAGGAATGACGGCCCATCTCCAGACTCTTGATATTGCAATAAACAAGCCATTCAAGGACAATTTGCGCATGGAAATTAATGACTACATTGAAAATAGAATGGAGAGAAATCAATGTGGAAACTTTGTGAAGCCTAAACTGCAAGAGGTTGTGACTTGGGTGAAGAATTCATGGGAGAAAATCACTGACAGTTGCATTGCAAATGCACTACAAGCAGGCTACCTTGACAAGAAGTACTCATTTAAGGACAGTGCTATTGCTACACATGAGAGATATGGGCCAATGATCCTGAAAGAAATTGAGTCACAAGAAATTCACCAGGAAATTCAGGGTTTGGATTGTTTTGATGATGTTCCAGAAGATGATGACATTATTGTCACTGAATAAATCTTCCTATCGGGATCGGTAAAGTAAATGTACCATCACAGTTTGTCTGGTTATGCTGGTTTGTGATGACAACAGTATGTAATAAATGTTCATTTTTTTTGTTCAACAATAAATGTGAATTCTTCTTCATGAAAAAATAAGGCCTCCCCTGAAAATAAGACCTACCACATATTTGGGAGCAAAAATTAATATAAGACACTGTCTTATTTTCGGCGAAACAGGGTATGAGCCTTTACCCTATGTTGATCGGGTGGCAGGACCGAGGAGATAATGTTGACATAGTACAGCGCTATCAGCAATGGCTGTCCACAATCGCCTTTTGTCAACTGAGGAATACCCATCCTGGCCATGTGACATTCACATAAACCCAGGCCACTTTCTCCCACGGCTTAGTGACAGAAAGCGATTACTCTCAGCATACAATCTTCCTAGTCCACCATTTCCTTAAAGAGGAAACTTCTCTGCTTGATGACAAGACGCCAGTGTCCGTAGCGCAAACCATATATGGTGTGCATGTAAGATAGCGCCAACATGACCACATCATCGGTGTAGATGGTGGAGATCCCCAAGACCCTACAAGCTGAAGAACCCCTGGGGCTGTCTGTACACTTTTGTAGTTGAAGGTCACACTCCCAGCCACCAATGCCACTGCTCCCGTGCATGCTCCGTTCTCATGAAAGAACTGAGCACATGCGGAGTGCCAACATCAGTAGCCAGGTGCATGGCTATCGACTGCCACTGTGGTCAGTTGGCCCAAGGGTTCCAGCAGAGGTCTTCAACTGACGGTGCTTGGGGATCCCCACCAGTTAAGGTATTGATTTTTTTTTTATTTGGTGGGTGGGCAGGCAGGGGACACACACAATAAGAGCAATTTTTTAAAGCCATTTATCCAGGTAAATGGCTATTGCTCTTGGTCAAGGGGCTATTTGAAAATTGCCCACCTCCCTTTGGGTAAAAGTATGCATTGATAGTTCTTTGACTGCAGCTGCTCATTGATGCCCCACAGGAATTGCCATGGTAGGCGACTGCCAATCTCTCCTGCTCCTCAAACCTGTTCTTACTAGGGTGAAGGTTGAACTAAGACCCAATCAAAGTGGAAGCAGCAATTTTGGACTGTAAAAGTTGGTTGAACAATCAATGCATGCTCCTTTTCCTGGGCCTGCATCCCAGGAAGAAAACAGCAAGCGTTGCCTGTATACGACTCCATCACTGTGAACTATAATCTGATGTCTAGTAGTCTCTCAAGACCTAGCAGCCCCGTGTAACTTAGTAAAGACAGAAACAAATAGAGAAGGACCTGAATGTCGATGAGCAACATTGCTATCCTGCTTCTCCATGTGGAACACCTCCACAGCACAGGGCCTGGGGCAGTAATCCTGTTCAACCCCCTAGTCGCCCACCAAGGATGGACCTATAAATATACCACATGCCTATTCTACTGTGGCTATCCTAAAAATCAGATGGACATGGTGGCCCCAGAGAGCCTGTTAACCACATCTGCTAGGGTCTTCTGCCTGACTCAAGCCTACCTTGAAAGGAGTTAAAACAAGTTTTACTCCGCTGGCATCCATGGACATATAGTTTCAGTTTTGCTCAGAAAACCAGGAATAACTGCCAACCAGGAGACAACCAGGCCTGAATCAGCTTTTTAATAGGGCCGATCTGAATTCTGTGGCAAGTCTAAGATCCTTCTCACCACCTCTTCTTCATATTTGGAAACACTTCCCCTCATCCTGGCAGTGTGGATGTCAGCAGCTGCTTTTAGTCCAAGTTGAGTGAGGTCAGTCTTCAACCAGGCTAATTTACCTGGGTAAATAAAGTTGAAAATTGGCCTTTCACCTTACATAATAATTTTCGAGTCCTTTTGCAAAAGTGTGCTAGCATTTTTAGCTCACGCTAAAAATAAGTGTGCACTAAACGCTAGAGATGCCCAAATATTCCTATGGGTGTCTCTAGCGTTTAGCACACGCTAAAAACGCTACCATGTCTTTGTAAAAGACCCCCTCTCAGAGGTGACTCACGGGATATGCCGAGGGCTGCAGGGCAATGTGCAGATCAATGCACGGCTTCATTTGCATAAATCAGAGGGCCACGTGTGAAAAACAAACTGAATGGCAGGCTGATTATTCACAGATAACAGTCACCACACAGGTGTACATGAGAATATATTTATGTTTCAATCATTTTTATTCACGGTACATAGCATAATGCTCCCTCCATATCATATAATCGGTTAAATCCACACCAAAACAGCTGAGCAGGTATTAACATGACATCAACATTTTAACATTTTCTCCCCCCCCCCTTTCCCCTCCCACTCTTGACCCCCCTTTCATTTATGGTTCCTCCCTACAAACTACTAACACAGTACATATCTATCTATGATACCTTTCACCTATCGTTACAACGTGTCATCAACTCCCCCCTCCCCCCCAACTAGAACTCTACCCTCTCACCACTAAAGGTCCAGATCTTGGGACTTTGTGTCTTAACAATTCAACAGATGGCTACGAGCAGCTGGTGAGAGCGTTTCCCAAAATGGGCCCCAGCATAATTGAAACTTCTTTCCGGCCTCAGAGTTCCAACTCTTAACTCCCATCCTCTCTAGACGCATTAGTGACAGCATCTTTCCTCTCCACTGCTGCCCTGTAGGCGGACAATGCGAAATCCATTCAGTCAGTATGGTGTGCTTCGCAGTTATGATAGACTTGTGTGCGAAGTCAGTGAATCCTCTGGGGCTGGGCACCCCCAGCTTGAGATGGCCAAACAAAAGGGTTACATCGTAAGTTCATTTTAACTTCCAAATCTTAGATACAGTAGCAAGGACTCCTCTCCAGAACTGTTCCACTTTCGTGCAGCTCCAGAACATATGTCCAAGTGTCGCTCCTTCATGACCACACTTCAGGCAAGGGCCCCACGGGGACACTCCCATATGGAAGGCACACCTGGGGGCTATATATAAGCGCAACGCAAATTTATACTGAAGCTCCCAGTGACTTGCCGCTTGAGATAGACGTCTAATAGATAGTACATGAGATTGTAATTGTGAGCTCTCTATAGTCCCCGGGAGGTCAGCGCTCCATTGCTGTGCCAGTTTGTTGTAGTCCAGTTCTGCCGCCGTATCTCTTAAGTGTCTGGAATGGAAAGTAAGCGGCACCTCCTGTTGCGCTGCCAGCGAAAACGCCTTGGACAGTTCCTCCTGCACATCTTCCGTTAGGGATTTCCACTCCAAGGAGTCTATCCAGCTTATAATCGAAAGTGAAAGACGCCCATATTTTGACCCAAATTGGGAGATGGGCGTCTTTCTCACAAAAACGCCCAAATAGGTATAATCGAAAGCCGATTTTGGGCGCCTTCAACTGCACTCCGTCGCGGGAACGAATAAAGTTGACGGGGGCGTGTCGGAGGTGTGGTGAAGGCGGGACTGGGGCATGGTTATCGGCCAAGGAGAGATGGGCGCACTCGGCCGATAATGGAAAAAAGAAAGGCGTTTTTAGCAAGAATTTAGGTCACTTTTTTTTTGACCCATTTTTTTTCACGAACAAGTCCCAAAAATGTGCCCTAAATGACCAGATGACCACCGGAGGGAATCAGAGATGACCACCCTTGACTCCCCCAGTGGTCACTAACCTCCTCCGACCAAAAAAAAAAAACTTTAAAAACTTTTTTTCCCAGCCTATATGCCAGCCTCAAATGCCATACCCAGCTCCATCACAGCAGTATGCAGGTCCCTGGAGCAGTTGTTAATGGGTGAAGTGCACTTCAGTCAGGTGGACCCAGGCCCATCCCCCTCCACCTGTTACACTTGTGCTGGTAAATGGGAGCGCTCCAAAGCGTCCCCAAAACCCACTGTACCCACATCTAGGTGTCCCCCTTCAGCCATAAGTGCTATGGTAATGGTGTAGAGTTGTGGGCAGTGGGTTTTGGGGGGGGGGGGGATTTGGGGGGCTCAGCACCCAAGGGAAGGGAGCTATGGACTTGGAAGGTATTGTACTTTTTTTATTTTTGTTACAAGTGCCCCCTACGGTGCCCGGTTGGTGTCCTGGCATGTGAGGGAGACCAGTGCACTACCAATCCTGGCCCCTCCCATGACCAAATGCCTTGGATTTGTTCGTTTTTGAGCTGGGTGTCTTTAGTTTCCATTATCGCTGAAAAACGATACCGCCCAGCTCAAATCCGCACAAATCCTAGGCATTTGCCGGCACAAACCGTATTATCGAAAAAAAAGATGGACGCCCATCTTTTTCGAAAATACGGTCTGTTCCGCCCCTTCACATACCCGTTCTCGGAGATAGACGCCCATGGAGATGGGCGTTCGCGTTCGATTATGCCCCTCCACATAATGTTTAAGTTGCATGTAAATGAATTCCTCCTTTTTGGGTAATCCAAATTCCAATTGAAGGTCTGAGAAGGCCTTAATTCGTCCCTCTGTAGTCAACACATGAGCTAGATATATTACTCCTTTAGATTTCCACCTCTGGAATGCCGAATACATCCTTCCAGGGTCAAAGTTCACATTCCCACAGATGGACCAGTCCGGTGTTGTCTTTGCATAGAATTTATGTAAACGGCACACCCAGCACCATACTGCTTTTGCCAATGGCATTATCATGGAATATTTTAATATTCCTGAGATCGGCGCTCCTCCCACGTGCAAGTAGTTGGTGAAATGAATGTTAAGTTCTACCTGCAACTCCAGCTCTGTATTGGAAAAGTCTTTTGTACCTCTGAACCAGTCATTAATATGACGCATTCCACATGCCACTGACATTTGTTTCACACTCAGCACTCCCAGACCTCCATATTCCACAGGGATGGCTAATGTAGACTTAGGGAGGTGCGCCTTTTTCCCTTTCCAGAGGAAACGCTGGACCAATTTATTCAATTTCTTCTCATTCGCTCTCCTTAGGTGTAGAGGTAGCGTTTGGAAGACATATAGCCATTTGGGAATAATGCACATGTTATATATTGCAATTCGTCCGAACAATGTTACAGGCAGGGAACCCCACATGCTCAGCCTCTCTTCTGTCACTCTTACAGCCATTCTACATTTTCTTTATATAACATACCCAGGTCAGCTGGGATCTTTATTCCTAGATATTTTATTGGCCCTAATGTCCAGATCAGTTGTTGCTGGCCCCTCCACCTCCCCACACTGTCCGCCGCTACCGGGAGAATAAATGATTTTGTGTAATTTAATTTAAAGCCCGAAAATCCCCCAAACTGGGCCACTTCCTCTAACATAGCCTCCAGGGAGCCTACGAGGTTCGTTATGATTGATAGGAGGTCATCTGCACAGGCAAACACCTTGAGTTGACAATTCGCCACTGTTACCCCCTGTATCTCCCGTTTCTCCTTCATAGCCCTCAGCAGGGGCTCCATGGCTAATACAAACAACAGCGGGGAGAGTGAGCATCCCTGCCTCGTGCCTCTGCTTATCAAGAATTCATTCTCTTTTTCTCCATTAACGATCACACTGGCCCTGGGATCCTTATATAGTGTCTTCACTGCCTGCATATACCACCCTGAGATTCCCATTGAAACAGGTACGCCCAGTTAACCTGGTCAAAAGCTTTCCCTGCGTCTAAGCTCACAACCCATGCAGGCACCTCCCTTGTCTTACACGTTGCCATTGCCAGCAAAAGTTTCCTCACATTATGTACTGCTCTCCGTTGTCGTATAAAGCCTATTTGTTCAGGGCCCACTAGGTCCAGCAGGCATCTCGCCAACTGTTCCGTAAGAATTTTCGCCAGTAGTTTTACTTCTACATTTAAGAGTGAAATTGGTCTTTATGACTCAGGGCTTTCTGGTGGCTTACCCGCTTTCGGAATATATAAGCCCTATTGGCGTGGGCGGGGAAGCTTTTGTAGATGGGGTATTAAAAAAAATAAATAAAATGCTGGATGTCCCCTGTAAAAGAGCCATCCTGGGTGTGCTAGGGCTGCCCAGGGGTCTGCTGGCACTTTGGGGGGTTTTACATGCAAATGATGTGAAATGGTGCCTGTTTATGGTTTAAAAAATGTAAAACATAGATTGGATTCAGGAAAATGTGGCCTGGATGATGGTATAATTCTAATTAAAGTGTAATGTAAGTTATCTTGTCTTTTGTATGGAAATCCATTTTCTCCATACACTTTAATGGGAAAATTTGATTTCAAAATGGAGTTTGTGGAAAAGTTTACAAACTATAAAAGTTAGTTCACCTGCCACAAGCTAGCGTCTGATTGGTGCTGCTAGGTCAGATGGCCTAGCTGCAGTCCTGTTGCTAGGGGGAGGCAGAGCTGGATCAGTGTTGCCAGGTGGGCGGTTTTACCGCCCAATTGGGCGGTTTTCCGCGACCCGCTGCGGGAAATTTTTGCCCGCGGCGGGTCGCGGTTTTTTGGGCTTCTTTTTTTTCTTTTCCGCGGTTTTTTGGGCGGTTTTTTCGGCCACGGGGGCGGGGTTAGTGACGTTTTGGGCGGGGTTAGTGACGTTCTGGGCGGGGCCGGTGACGGGGGAGGCAGGGCCGATGACGGGGGAGGCGGGGCCGGTGACGGGGGAGGCGGGGCCGATGACAGCGGGGGCGGGGTTGATGACGGCGGGGGCTGGGGTGATGACGTGGGGGTGGGGGTGTCAGGGGCGGGGTTTGAGTTTGGGCGGGTTTTGGGCTGTTTTTAGGCTGGATTGGGTGGGAAAAAAATTTTCCACCTGGCAACCCTGAGCTGGATACTATCAGAGGAACTGAAGACACAGGAGAAGACAGACCTGTGTGTGTGGAAGGTGCTGTGCCTGTGTATGTGTTAAGAGTTGATTTATACAGGAGAGAGAGCTTAAATAAAGAGTTGTCTGATACAAGGTGAGAGGAACTGAAGACACAGGAGAGACAGGACCGGTATGAGAGGTGCTCTGTCTTTGTGCTTGGAAAATTGAGTGTGGATGAGGAGGAAAACCTCAATACAGTATAATTTGACTGTATCAGGACACCTGGTGGTATAGAGAGAGTGGAATTCAGTAAAGCAGAGAGACTGAAGGTACAGGGGCGATATACCTGCATGAAAGATGTTCTGCCCGTATATGTACAGTATAAGAGACAAGCTGACAACCACAGCACACCTGACTGGCACTGAGGGAGTGCATATGTGTTAATTTACTAAGTGGTTATACAGAAAGGCTTGCCTGAGTTGAAATAGGCTATAAGCTGTATAATAGCCTGCTGGTAACAAGTGAAGGTGGCTAGTGACAGTGAGTGTGCAGGAAAACTGTTGTGTTTCCGCTGATCTGTCTCAGAGCAGAGTTGAGGCCACAGTGCATTTGACTGACATTTTGAGTGCAATGCATATGTGTTAATGGGTGGTTGTACTGAGGGGTCTGCCTGAGTTTGGAGGGACTACAAATTGTGTAGAAGCCTGTTGGTGAAGGGTGAGTGTGCAAATCTGGTGTGTTCCTACTGACCTGCCACGAAGCAGGGTTGTGATCACCTTGCACCGGTCTGCAGTGAGAATTGGTGCTGATTAAAAATTGAAACAGGACTGTTGTCCTTAGCTGAACTGCTGTGTATGAGGGCAGTGAGGTATGAAATGTGTGACTGGTTACAAGGTGTGATTAACATACTGTACATGGAAGGGTGTTCCTCATTAGGCAGGGAAAAGTAATAAGGCAGGTCCTGCAATAGGGAACATTAATTATCTATTGATTTACTCTAGATAGGTTGGCCACAGTTTTGATAACAAAAATCCCTATAAAAATTCCCACAGGATAGGGAGACAGGGTTTCAATTTCTTTTGGTTAACCAGAGTACAGGTACAGAGGCTGTTGGGCAACGCAGGAGGACCATCGCAGGAGTGACACGTGCACCAACTACCACAAAAGACCAAAGTTACCATCATACAAGAAAGTTCAACTCAAGCAGCTAAGTACAAAAATCACCACCTACACCGTTTCAAATACTTTAAACTTACACGTCAGTGGCGTAGCCAGACTGCCAATTTTGGATGGACCTGAACCTAAAGTGGGTGGGCACAAAATTTTCTCTCTATTCCCCTTCCCCAGCAAAATTTAGTCACACTAATCAGATGCATTTGTCACATAGGGGTAAAGTGCTGCTTTTCAGTGCATCAGGTTTCAGAAAATGTATTTAAAAGCCTAACACCCTTTTCAATGAGCTTTCAGAGGCCAAAACCTCCTGCCTTAGGTCAGCATAACGCTGTTATGGTATCCTCTCCTGATCTAAGGAAGGAAGTATTGGTCTCTGAAACGTTATTAACACAGGTACCATATTACTTTATCCTAAATTAAAAATAAAATTATTTTCTTTATCTTTGTTGTATGGCCATTTACTTTTTCTCATTGTGTTGCTCCCAGTCTCTAGATTCTGCTTTCCTTCGTCTTTCTCTTGCCAGGGTTTCCTGTCCATTCATCACCTATGGCTTTTCATCTTTTCCTCACCCTTGTTCTCCACATGCCCCTTCCTCTTATTCTCCAGTCTTTCCCTACTCTGTCCTCTCCCTCTTTCCATCCAGCAGCTCCCCTCTTTCTTTTGCATCCAGCGTCTCCTTTTTCTCCCTACCCTTCCATCCAGTGTCTTCCCTCTTTCTCTCCTGATCCTTCCACCCATCTACCCTCTCTCCTGATCCTTCCATCTAGTGTCTCTATCTCTCTACCCTTTTCTGTTCAGTCTCCTCTCTCTCTCTCTCCACATCCTTCCAGTCTCTCCCCTTTCTCTCTGCATCCTTCCATCCATCTCCCCTCTTTCTCTCCCTATCCTCCCATGTCCAGCAGCTCTCCCTTCCCTCCAGTCCCTTCTTCCTCTCCTTCCCATGTCCAGTAGCTCTCTCCCTTCCCTCCAGCCCCTTCCTCCTCTCCTTCCCATGTCGCAGCAGCTCAGCCATTTTTCCTCCAGGTCCGCCCATCCGCATCCTTCGCGCGCTGTCTCTATCCCTTTTGTCCCACGGAGGCAGCGCTTCCTTCCTGCCCTGTCTTCTCCCCAAGCTCCGCTGCATCAGTCCCTCCCTGCAAGTGGAATCCTCCTTCGCCGGTCGCGCTGCACTGCCATGCACATGCAGCTTCGCTCCTCCCCCTGCCGCGTTCATCCAGCCCTAAACAGGAAGTGCATCACAGAGGGCCAGATAGACGCGGCAGGGGGAGGAGCGTAGCTGCATGTGCATGGCAGCGCAGCGTGACCGGCGAAGGAGGATTCCACTTGCAGGGAGGGACCGATGCAGTGGAGCTTGGGGAGAAGACAGGGCAGGAAGGAAGCGCTGCCTCCGTGGGACAAAAGGGATAGAGACAGCGCACGAAAGATGCGGATGGGCGGGCCTGGAGGGAAAATGGTTGGGCCTGGGCCCGTCCAGGCCCACCCGTGGCTACGCCCCTGTTACACGTAAATACCTGGAGGTTTATGCTGAGATTCAGTTACATTGCAAAGTGAAGGAAGTGGACATCTGTAAGAAAGCAATTGACACAAAGAATCAATTTTCTTGTTAAAATTTCATAGTTAAAGTAAATTCTGAGTAACAGAGAAAGTAATTATTTGTACTACTTATCTGATTTGTGGTGTTGAGAATTTCAGAGGAAAATTTATTGATTGAAAGTTGATACATTTTCTGAAAAATTAAAAAGAAACATCTTGTGCAATAAATTATTATAAATTAAACGTTAGTGTGCAATATTGTCATCATTAAAATTTTGTAACATCTAGGGAAATTCGCTTAACATCTTGAATTGCACACTGTATAATATACAAAATACAGAATTTCCCCACCTTTCTTTGTACCTTCCCTAAGTGGTGAGAGTTTAGCGTGGGACCCTACACCGTGATTTTACCATTGTACCACCCTCTTTAAAAAAAACCTCACCCATAGGGGATCTACACTTCCATCCGCCAGCACCTCCTCAAAGTAACTGAGCAGATGTACCAGCGTTTTGGGGTGCAGTATTTTATAGTACTCTCCCGAGAGGCAATCCGGGCCTGGTGCCGATCTTAGTTTCAACATTTTGACTGCTTTCTGCAATTCCTCCATTGTTAACGGCGCATTTAAGCCCTCTAGGTGCTGGCGAGACACCTTAGACAGGTTAGCTTCCCGTAAATAAGTTGCTATGGTTCCCCTTGGGGATGTCCCCTGACTTTTATATAAGGAGGCAAAGAATTCAGTAAAAATCTTGCCAATCTCCTTATTATCGTTGGTTAATTAACCCTTTGTGTCTCTAAGCACTACCACCGTTCTCGACCCACCCCAGTCCTTTATCACCCTTGCTAACAGGCGCCCTGTTCGGTTCTGAAGAAAAGGATGCCGCCACTTTTGTAGAGAAGGCTAGACGATATTTAATATTTAATATAAACAGTGTATTTACAATTTTTCTGCATAACTCAATGGGCTAGTGCAGGAAGCATTTCTTGATAAGCGATATACAAGCCAGAATGAATGATTAAAACAAAGCAATGTAAAGCAAAGAAATCAGCATGCTATAGACAGACAAAGAAATTAGAATGCTCAAGGTAAATCGAAATGCTTAATACCTCTTTTGTTTCACTCTGTTTTTATACCGTCCTTCTTTGGCATCTAACCAATTCTCTCATACAACATTCCTGTGCAAGTCTCTGAATACCACAAAGCTGTTAATCATGGGCAGAACATGCTACATCTGTTTTCCCTTATCGGCCCCCCTTTCTTGCCAGACTTTCTGGAGCCGTGCCTTTTTGGCTGATGTGGGCCTCATGTCTCAGGAGATTTAGTGTTGAAACAGCTTGCTCTGCTGTTCTTTGAAGCTTTCCACTTCTATTTTTCATAGTTTTGTTCAACAAATCCTCCCTTTTTTGAGGACTGATTGTTTCAGGCCTCAAACATCTGTTTCAGCTCCAGTCTGTTGTTTCCTTACCTCCCTTCTAAATCTCCTCCCCCCTTGTTTGTGGCATTCAGTTTCTGCACGCTTTTTCAATATTTTTGGCTGACATATTAAAGTTCTATTTATTCTGAATTTCAGTTATCATTGTTATTTTAAAAACATCCTGGCACATCTTTGCAAACATGCTAATACACATGTTACACAGCATTAAACAGATTCAATTGTACTAGGGTACAAAATTTATATCTCTTGAGGTATATAATTTATAGGACAGTGAGCTTCATCAAAGGGAAGTACACTGTCATTCATTCTTACTTTTCATTAGCTGATGTGGCATTAACAATTACACAAATTAAAAGCATAACATTCATTGAATCAGTTGTTACAACATTCTGCGTGTAAGTGCACTTTATCGGGGGAATGTGTTCAGTTGTCATACTATTAATCAGACACCAACATGATGTCTGTGGGTACTTGTCCATAAGCAAGGCTTGCTTATAAATAGTCTCATTTGTCCAATGAAGGTTTTCATCATCTCTTACACAGGTATTATTGGGATAACAGACATGATTTTATCATTGTAGTCCCATATATCATAGTTGGCAAGGACAAGGATGATGTCAGTCAGTGGGCACATATGATACAATCAGTCAAATTCAACATCTTGGCCACTGTAACAAGTCTATTCTCATATGTGTTCATTGTCCATTAACAAACAACAACAGTCCAATACCATCATGTTTAGGGACATGATGTTTGTTTATTCTTTGTCCATTTCAATGTTATTAATTCGTCGAATATCTGCTAAATGTATCCAAGAAGTATGACCTTCCAGACAGGCAGCGGTCTGAGTAAGGGCCGTAATAGCAAAAGGCCCTACATACACAGGATCCTTCCATGTTTTATGTGTAAAGTTCTTTCGTAGCACTAGGTCACCTACTTTAAAAGCACAAACATCATTAGTAGTCCCTGCTTGTGATGCTACATTTGTTCGGATCATATCACTTGTCAGGTTCAACATAGGTTGTAGCTTTTGCCAGTACTGAGTTGTGCTATCAGTACTTGCTGTCTGCATCGGGAAGAAATGACGTCCTGTCTGAATTTGGAATGGGGTCAATTTAGTACGCCCATTAGGTTGGGCCCTTATAACCATCAAAGCTAATGGTAACAAATCAAGCCAGGTATATGGTTTACCTGCTGTTTCCTTGTTTAAAGCCTTCAGTAATACTCTCAATTTAGTTTTTAAAATACCATTGTAGCGTTCCACCAAACCATTGGAGGTGGGGCGATACACTGATACTTTTCTGTGTGTTAAACCCATAATCGTTGCCATTTCTTTCAAAACACTGTTATTAAAATGTGTCCCGTTATCAGAAATTATTCTAGATGGACACCCATGTCTTGGCATAATATGAGTTACCAGGCATTGTACCACTTCATGTGCTGTCTCCCTTTTACATGGAAATGCTTCTACCCACCTTGAGAAAGCATCCACCCAAACTAACAAATACCTTTTTCCCTGCACTGGAACAATCATATCAGTGAAATCCATATACCATTCTTTTGCTGGGCCTTCTGGTATTGGAAGTGTCCCAGGTGATATTTTAGGACCTCGCTTAGGTATGTTAATATTGCATACCATGCAATTCTGCACAACCTGTTGAACCAAGTTATCAATTTTCAAAGTCCAAAATCTTTGCTCAAACTGTTGTTTCATTGTATCTTTATTCCAATGCATGGTTGCATGCCACTCAGCCAATACCTTAATCGCCTGGCTCATTGGCATACAAGGTAATCCTTCTTCTGCATTAAACCATTCACTTCCCAATTTCGTACATCCTCTCTTCAACCATTTTTCACTTTCCTGTCCCTCTGGCTGCCACAATTCAATCTTATCTACATTCGTAAGTGGCCCTTCCTGTGTCTGTCTAGTATTATACAAAATCTTTTCACTTTGCTTAACCACCTCCGTTGCTGCTGCATCAGCCATTGCATTACCTAGTGCCTCAAAGGTTGGCTTTTCAGTGTGGGCCGGGGTCCACACAACTGCAGTTTTTCTACCTTCACGTTCCCTTCTTGCCAAAATTTCAAACAGCAATTTCCAATATGTGTAATGTTGTAGATTTTTACCTGCACTGGTTATCATCCCCCTACGCTGCCATTTTAATATATGATACTGTAGTGAACTTGCAACATAACCACTATCAGTATATATAGTGACATTTTGAGTCATATCAGTGTGTTGTAAGGCCGTAATAACGGCTAAAAGTTCAGCATGCTGTGCAGTATGGTCAGGAGGGGTTTTATATTGTACTTGCATTATCTTTCTTAGATTCTCATCTACCTGCACGCAGGCAAAGCCTGCAACAGTCCTTTCACAAGCTCCATCTGTAAACCATATTAATCCATCAGATAAGGGTTCAAAAGTAAGACAGTGAAATGTAGGGATTTCTATAGTATCGATCTCACCCTCTTGATCGACAGGAAAAAGCAGATCTATCTTATTTCTCTGTTCTTTAGTTAATGGTATTATTCTTATATCTTGTCCTAAAAGTACTGCTTGATATTTTCCAAATCTAGTGGCTGTCAATGCCGTCTGGCTAGGGCTCAACAGCGTTTTAATCGTGTGGTTGGTATGTATTACAATAGGAACAAAAGGCATTTGTGCTCTCCATTTACCTACTGCAGCCACTATAGCTGTCAGTAACTTTGGTATTTCTTTCATTCCCTTCTCCACATGATTAAAAGAGCCTGACAAAAAAGCTACTGGTGCATTTACTTCATTATTTTGATTAATCATAGCTGCCCAACTATTTCCCATGTCTTTTACCCATAGATGCACAGGTGATTGGATATCTATTACTGCTAACGGTCCTGGAGATAACAAATCCCTCACAATCTTAGCCAGTACCATCTTATCCTGCTCTTCCAATACAATGAGTGTATTCTTTGGTGTAGCTGCGGGCAGTTTCAAATGTTTATACAGTCTCATTACTTTTTGTGTATAATTTGGTATCCATTGTCTGCAGTAATTTAACATTCCCAAAACAGCACGTAACTGGGTAACTGTTTGCGGTACCGGAGTTTCATTTAAAATAGATATAACTTCTGGTATAATGACCTTATGTTCTGCTGAAACATTTTGTCCTAAAAAGGTGACAGTAGACTGAGCTATAACACATTTTTCCCTGTTACATTTATATCCTAACTCTCCTAATAACAAAAATAATTTTGTAGTCCAATCTAGGCATTCTGCTTCAGTCTCAGCAGACAGTAGAATATCATCTACATAGACAAACAATGACACCGTGTCAGGCAATTGACTCCTGAAATCCTTTAAATCCATCATTAGTTGTTTTGAGAATACCGATGGACTGTCAGTAAAGCCTTGAGGCATCCTAGTCCACCTGTATGCCTCATTCTGTACTATAAATGACGTCAAATCCCTAGACTCTGGATGAAGAGGTATTGAAAAGAATGCATTAGACAAGTCAATAACAGTGTTATATGCATATATATTCTGAGTGTGCAAAAGTGTAGCAGGATTTGCACAAATTGGAAATTGATTTTTTGTAACCTCATTTAGCTCTCTTAAATCATGTACTATCCTTACATTGTTTTCCCCTTTTGGGACAGGAAACAATGGGGTATTGTACGGGGATACTGAAGGTTCAATAATACCACATTTCAATAATTTATCAATGTGCTCCAGGGTTTTGGATACTAATTTAGGTCGTATGGGGTAAGGGTCTTGCTTCGGCCCCTTTGCCCCTTCTATTAATTCTATCTTATGGGGTTTTGCATTTATGGCTAGTCCATATGGTAAATCACTTGTACTCCAAATATGTTGTGGTAATTCTTCCATAACCCTTACTTTATTTTCATTATTCAACTGTTGAACCATGGTGAGCAAACTTGGTAATTCTTTATTTCCAAAATCTAAACACAATCCTAATTGAGACAATAAGTCTCTACCACACAAATTTACTGGGCAATCAGGTGCCACTAAGAAGGGTACCACAGCCTCCCTTGAACCGTGCGGTTGGTATTCCAAGCGCACCAGAGTGGGTTCTGTTAGCCTTTTTCTTTGTTCTATCCCCGTAAATCCCACTGTTGTTCTATACTGATTTGAAAGCTTAACTCCCAGTGGTTTTGCACACAACACAGAGGTACTCGCCCCTGTATCTATCAAAAATCTCACAGGAGTTCCATATTTGCCAATTGTCAATGTAATAAAGGGTTCCCTTGTGTCTAATCTGAAAATCATTCCCTCCTCCTGACACTGGTCTGCTTCCAGTCAATAGCATTGGTCTGGAGTATTCTGCCAAGTTGGAAAAGCATTTACAGTACCCTGTCTCTGTACTGCCGCTCCTGGTCCCTGTGATTGCGTCGCTGGCTGCTGTATTGCAGTCTGCGGGGCACTCGCAGGTATCCCTACTACTTGTGGCATTAATCCTTGCTGCGTCTGCATTTGTACTTGGGGCATTCCTGCATTCTGATAACATTCTGAAGCATAGTGACCAAATTGCTGACATCCCCAACATTGTACATGTGCCCTCCTGTTAGGTGATAGTCCTGATCCTTGCATCCCTCGACCTCTACCCCTGCCTCTAACCATACCTCGTCCCCTTGGTTGGTACGGCCGGCTATATCCCTGTTGTACATAGTAAATGACCTGTGGAGGTGAGGCAGAGGGTGTTACAATTGTTTCTTGTTTTTTATTTCTATCCTGTTCCTTGCTTTCCAAATCCTTTAACTGCATAGTCATTAACTTAGAAGTTAATTTTGCCTGTTCTTTCTGTGGGGTCTCTATCAGTTTACGATGCACATTACTAAAATGCATCAAAGTCTGTCTTATTTCTGGCCATGGTTTTGAAGACAGAGCAATAACAGCATCCAAATTTTTACGCATATTACCAGGCAAGGTAGACATAAAAAGATGCAAAAACACGGCAACATTATGAGCTACATCCGCATCCTGTCCTGTCTGTGCTTTATACAAGGTCAAACACTGCGTTAAGTGGGCTGCAAAATCAGTCTTTGGATCCCACTTACTACCGGTAATGGCTGAAAAATCAATTGGGGTTGGGTACATAATATGCAACGCTGCAGAAAGCTGCGCCTTAATTTGTCCCGCGTAGATATCCCCGTCGCCCGTATATAACGTATATAACGTATAACGTATATAACTGCCAATTGAGAAATATTAATGCCCGAGGCTGCACACAAAGCTTTAAAATCACCTATAGTCAATAGAGTGCCTGCTGTGACCTGTTCTATCCCTTCTAACCACATGCGGGCTCCTTTCACTATACTGGGAATTTTTGCAACTAAAGTTGTAACATCTACGGGGGTGTATGGCTTGTAATGTTGTATTCGATTGCCAGCTGCGTCTAAGCGCGTCATAACTGGCATGTGTAAAGCACTACTATCTAAAGCACTGCAAATCTCCTGTTTACCTTCCTCTTCCACCTCTTCTTCAGCCTGTTTCATTTTGTAAAACCAATCGTCCCAGTACTCCAGCCCTGCTTTAATAAAGTCCAGGCTTCCCGCCTTGGGGCAATATTTATTTATTACGTTTGTCAAACTCTGTACGTCCTCATGTGAGGTAGGTCCTCCCTTATCACAGGGGAAAAGGAGGTTTTTAACTTCCAACAGGTTCTTAGTAACTCCCCACCATTCTGCCCCATATTTAGTTTTATCCAATCTCACAAGTTCTGCAGCTACATAGGTTTCCTTAAAAATTGCCTTTGACGGTCTGGGTGTCAATTTGGGCGGTGTTTCCCTGATTTTAAACGTGGGTGTCTGAGGATCCACTCTACGGGAAGGTTCAGGGGGTGACTCGGTACATAGCCGAAGCCGTCCCTCAATTTCAAATTGTGTTGCCAGGTCATATTGTTCTGATGTAATTAGGGTTTTCAAATCAGGGTAAGTGCCTGATTCTGCACTAGATTTTCCTTTTTCTTTCTGTCTCACCCGTTTTTTCTCCTTTTTCTGTTCCCTAGTCCCCACATCACTGTCCTCATTATCCCCTCCCTTTTCACTTTCTGACTCACTGGGGGGGTCATCAAGAGCCGAATACCCAGCGCATGGCACAGGGCGCTTTGCCTTTGATTCCTTCATTTTATCAGTCGCCCTTAGGGGGCACAACGTGTCCCTACTAGATTCATATGACGGGGGATTATTTCTTTCTGCCTCTTTTTGTATCCTATCTACATCAGCATGAAACAGATCTGCTGCTAAAGAAAATAAATTCCAAATTGTAAGATGCTTCTCTAAGCTTTTCTTCTGCCTAGTTTTATTTTTATTCTCTTGTAAGTAGCTCAGGAGAGATAATAATTTTGGACGATCAAACGATCCATCCTGAGACCAGCTCAAAACAGAATCTTTTCCTTCATATTTGACCCATTTCTCATGTATTTTTTCAATCTGTTTTTTTTCTAATGGGAATAATTCTATGACATGCTGCAAAGGGGAGCATTTTTTTGAACTATCTAAATCTAAATACATAGCATATACAGGAGGCTTTTCTTTCTTATCTGCCCCTTTCCCTTTCATTTTATTCTGACTATTACAATTTCTCCTATAGAGCCACAACCTACAAAAATATACTACTGCACCTAAACCAAGAAAATATACAAAACAGAAAACTACAAAGCTAAACAAATATACCAGTAATAAGGCCACAGTGTAAGCTTACTCACGCGTCTTCTTATTTCTCTTTTTAGCAAGCCCAGGAGTTATCACCTGTATGTCCACGTCAGTAGTTTGATCAATCCCACATCAGTGGAGCACAGAAATCATCAGGTTTAAACAACGCTTGCTCTCTCTCAAAATCCTGTAAAAAAACTTCATTAACAACACACACTTATCGTCTCGCCTTCTCTTTTCCGTGTGCGGCCTACTCCTACTCCTACTCCTGGCTGGCTCGCCACTTTGAAGAAAAGGATGCCGCCACTTTTGTAGAGAAGGCTAGACGATATTTAATATTTAATATAAACAGTGTATTTACAATTTTTCTGCATAACTCAATGGGCTAGTGCAGGAAGCATTTCTTGATAAGCGATATACAAGCCAGAATGAATGATTAAAACAAAGCAATGTAAAGCAAAGAAATCAGCATGCTATAGACAGACAAAGAAATTAGAATGCTCAAGGTAAATCGAAATGCTTAATACCTCTTTTGTTTCACTCTGTTTTTATACCGTCCTTCTTTGGCATCTAACCAATTCTCTCATACAACATTCCTGTGCAAGTCTCTGAATACCACAAAGCTGTTAATCATGGGCAGAACATGCTACATCTGTTTTCCCTTATCGGCCCCCCTTTCTTGCCAGACTTTCTGGAGCCGTGCCTTTTTGGCTGATGTGGGCCTCATGTCTCAGGAGATTTAGTGTTGAAACAGCTTGCTCTGCTGTTCTTTGAAGCTTTCCACTTCTATTTTTCATAGTTTTGTTCAACAGTTCCCAAATCTATGGAGTTTATACTTGTAGTTCAGCGCTGACCTAGATTCAATTTCATGTAGCATGGAATTTAAAGTAATTTGTATGGACTGCAAATTATCTAAGTTCATCTTTTTTGGCTTCTGCTCATAGACCTTTTGGGCTTTTTAAAGTCTCAATTCCAGCAATAAAACTCCCGCTGCCCTTTGCTTATTGCATTTGCTACAGTATGCTATAATTTCGCCTCTTAAGACAGCTTTTGACACCTCCCAGAAGAGAACCGGCCATGCCTGGGCGTACTTGATGTTATTTTTAGCGTACTCGTCCCATTTCTTCCTTAAGTGATTTTGAAATTTAAGGTCAGCAAACAAGTAAGCCGGGAATCTCCACCCCCTCCCCTGCCCTCTTCCCGCCTGTAACTCCAGATCTACCCATACTGTCAAATGATCAGAGATTTCCTCCGGCCCAATTTCCGCCCCTAGCAGACAGGGAAAGATCGAACAGTCCACTAAGATGTAATCCAACCTAGTCTGGGTACCATGAGCCCTAGACCTATGCATGTACTCCTGGCCCTAAGGATGGAGTGCCCGCCAGGTGTCTATTAAGTTAAGTGCTCTGGCGAATGTTGTCAGTTCCCTGGCCCTTTGTCCTGCAGCGTGTGCCGAAGTTCAGTGGGAGCAATCTATTTGTGGATTGTATACCAAATTAAAGTCGCCCACTACTACTACTCTGGTGTTATTATTTCCCAAGCACTTACCCACTATGGATCGGAGAAATGCCGGGTCATAGACATTGGGCCTGTACAGCACTACCAGTATTAATTCTATTCCTGATATCCAGATTTTCAAAATTATGTACCTACCATCCTCCCCTGTTGCCACCCTTGAAGCCTTGTACGCAAGCCCTTTCCGAATAAGGACTGCTATCCCACCTTTCTTCCCTTTGGCCTCTACTGAAAACACTTCCCCCACCCACCTTTTCTGCAGTTTAGTATGTTCTATGTCTGACAAGTGTGACATGCTATATCTGCGTTACGTCTTTTCAGAGCAGTTAAGATCTTTGCTCTTTTTATTGGGGAGCTTATGCCCCCAACATTCCAAATTAGTATTCTAATTAGTGCCATTTCCTATAGGATTCTAGGTCAACTGCAGGCCCGGGAGTGTCTAATCCCTCTCCCAACCCTTCTCCCATATCTTCCGTTATCTGTAGTGGTGCGGATGTAAGATTCCCTTCTAGCCTACCCTTCCCCCCTCCCTCCCGTTCATCTGGACCTAATATGCCGATGAACTGCCCTTCCCCCTGTCTTCCCTTAGCCAACCCCAACTCTTTAAACCCCCTTCTACTTCTCGGACTGTCTGATGAAGTAGTGCGTGGACCTCCTGAGCACACGGGGCTCCTGCCCTTCAACCAAAGTTAACTCGGTTGTCTTTATATCTGGAGTCCCTGCTGAATTTAATTGTTACCTGCTTCTATCTGTCAAGTAAGCCTGCTTCCAGCACCGCTGCCTTCGCTTCAGCCACAGTTTTAAACAGTTTCCAATTGCCTTGTATTAGGATCCGGAGGTGTGCTGGGAACTGTAATGAAAATCTTATTTCTTTGTTAATTAATGTGGAACAGAGTGGGTGGTCTCTGCTGCTGTACTTCCGACTAGAAGCCCTGAAAGATTAACACTTTACTTCCTTCACAGGTCAGGGAGTCTCGACATATCTTGAAGCCTTGCAATATTTCTACTTTATGCCTGAAGTTAAGTAGTCTGGCTATTATCACGCAGGGACGTGTCTGTTTCTCCATTTTATGCCCCACGCGATGGGCCCTTTCAATTATGATCGGGCCCATAGTGTCTGTCAGGGCCAGTTCTTTGGCCAGCCAGTTCTCCAGCCAACATGCTAGGTTCCTTTCCGGGACACTTTCCGGTAACCCTACTATGTGGATATTGTTCCGCCGGGAGCGGTTTTCGAGGTCTTCCAGCTTCTCGTGATAGTCTTTTATCCTTTGAGTAAGATTAGCAATGTCGGGGCCGTACCCGTGCCCGTCATCCTCTAGGGCTGAGACCCTCGTTTCCAGGTCCCCTACCCTGGTTCCCACTCCGTCCATCTGCGTGGCTAAATCACCAAGTTTACACTCCACCTCGGCCCACTTTGGCTCCCAGGCTTTTGCAACCGCAGCCGTGATTTGCAAGCTTCAGAGAACCCTCCAGAAGGCGCGGCGTTTTCCTCCGCCATTTTAGTTTCCACACCAGTCGTCTTTGCTTTTTCCTTTTTCGCCGACCTCTGCGCCATCGCCTCCAGAGATCTCCTGAGGTATTTTTCTATACAGCAGGCTATTTTTCGTAGCGGGACTGGGTCAGGGCACTTCTCAAGTTAATTGGTAATGGGCAGGGTTCCCGGAGCTCCTACAGCACACTGCTGCCTAGCTCATGTCCCCACCGGAAGTCGAATATATTTAATGCAACTGATGGAAACGGGTGGACAAGCCAACGATGAGGGCCAATGACCCTTGGCTAATGTCAATGCCTGGCCTAACCTTGAGCTTCAAAAAAGAGAACAAGCCAAAAGAGGAATAAGGGGGGGGGGGGGGAACATCAGGTGCGCTCAGGCAGAAAAAAAAGTTATTAATTAGTTCTCACTCTCTGGATCTAGCTCTGCTTTAATTACGCTGATTATACCCTTTGATAATTACATTGATCTGCTGTAAAAGCAATCCATTTGACAACATGCAGGCTACAGTTTCATTCTGTCTCTTGACCATATTATTTTTAACAATCTGGGTTATCCTGAATTCCACTGTGCTTTCTTTTTACTGTTCTGTTGAATTATACACACGGATTGACCTTGCTTTTTTCCCTCCTGTCTCTTTCTCCTCAGCTGTACCCTATACCTCCAGCTCTTACCCCAATTTGCCCGCCCTTCTCTCCCTTCTACCCTCAACAGTTTCTGTATATTAAGTACTTGAGAAATTTTATCTGGTTACTTTTGGTCAGTTTTAGAATGAAAATTCTCCTAAATTTACATAGAGGGGCATAATTGAACGAAAACGCCTATCTCCATGGGCGTTTATCTCCAAGAACGGGTCCGTGAAGGGGCGGACCGAACCGTATTTTGGGAAAAAATAGACGCCCATGTTTTATTCAACAATGTGTGAGCTGGGCGTTTTTGTTTTTCAGCGATAATGGAAAATGAAAGCGCCCAGCTCAAAAACGAATAAATCCAAGGCATTTGTTTGTGTGAGGGGCCAGGATTCGTAGTGCACTGGTCCCCCTCACATGCCAGGACACCAACCGGGCACCCTAGGGGGCACTTTTACAAAAACAAAAAAAAAGGTAAAAGAGCTCCCAGGTGCATAGCACCCTTCCCTTGTGTGTTGAGCCCCCCAAATCCCCCTCAAAACCCACTGCCCACAAGTCTACACCATTACTATAGCCCTAAGGGGTGAAGGGGGGCACCTACATGTGGGTACAGTGGGTTTGGGGGGGTTGGACGACTAATAAGCATTAAGCAGCACAATTGTAACAGGTAGGGGGGATGGGCCTGGGTCCACCTGCCTGAAGTCCACTGCACCCCCTAACAACTCCTCCAGTGACCTGCATACTGCTGTCAGGGAGCTGGGTATGACATTTGAGGGTGAAAATAAAAAGTTGAGAAACTCATTTTTTGTGGTGGGAGGGGATTAGTGACCACTGGGGGAGTCAGGGGAGGTCATCCCCGATTCCCTCCAGTGGTCATCTGGTCATTTAGGGCACTTTTTGGGGCCTTATTCGTGAAAAAACAGGGTCCAGGAAAAGTGTCCTAAATTCTAGCTAAAAACGCATACTTTTTTCCCATTATCGGTGAAATGCGCCCATCTCTGTTCGGCAGATAACCACGCCCCAGTTCCGCCTTCGCCACACCTCTGACACGCCCCCATCAACTTTGTCCGCATCCGCGACGGATTGCAGTTGAAAACGTCCAAAAATCGGCTTTCGATTATACCGCTTTATTCGTTTTTGTGAGATAAACGTCCATCTCCCGATTTAGGTCGGAACTTGGGCGTTATTCTCATTCGATTATAAGCAGGATAGTAACATAACATAGTAGATGACGGCAAAAAAAGACCTGCATGGTCCATCCAGTCTGCCCAACAAGATAAACTCATATGTGCTACTTTTTGTGTATACCTTACCTTGATTTGTACCTGTCCTTTTCAGGGCACAGACCGTGTAAGTCTGCCCAGCACTATCCCCGCCTCCCATCACCGGCTCTGGCACTGACCATATAAGTCTGCCCAGCACTATCCCCGCCTCCCGCCACCAGCTGTGCCACCCAATCTCGGCTAAGCTCCTTAGGATCTATTCCTTCTGAACAGGATTCCTTTATGTTTATCCCACGCGTGCTTGAATTCTGCTACCGTTTTCATTTCCACCACTTCCCGCGGGATACATAATTTGGATACGTAAACTGCGTCTGATGTTAGCTGGTTTTACTAGAATAACCTTAGGTATCTGGCTCTGTCCATTAAAAAATTACCCTCCTGCTCATCCAGTTTTTGCCTACTTTCTTCTGCTTCAGCTACAGATATGCCCTTTTATTCTCATGCTGAATAATGGTAATGCGCCAAAACGCTATGTAGTCAACAAGATAAACTCATTTTACATGGTATGTGATACATTATATGCAGTGGTGTGCTGGTAAATGTTTAACAACAGGCTCTCTCCCCGGTCCACCTCTGCACCCCCTCCCCTCCAATTGCAGAGCTGGCTATAGCCGGGGAGAGAGCCTGGGGGGGCGGCAATGCATTACTCTCGCCAGGAAAAAAATAAAATGCACCCAGGTTCCAATCTAATTCATGTTTAATGTGGAAATGCCATAAATAAATAAATAAATATAAACTTTTAACGTTGAGAACCTGATTCTCACAACATGATGACTGTTTTAGAAGCGCTTTACAAGGAAAAAAAATCTCTGCAGTATACCCAAAATGACACAAACCAAATTAGCATACAGACCAGGAATTAGGAGAACAGTCTTGCCAATTCTGAAAAACAATGTGTTATCAAAATCTCAGAACCTAACAAACAGATCCCTATTCAGACACTTGGCCTTGCAGTCATACATGCAGAACAGAGATAGCCCTTATTAAAATTCTTCAAAAATTAACCTGAAATCCTAAGAAGCACAATACCAGAAAAACAGAAAGAAACACGTTGCTATACACTGCAAAATATGATAGCAGATGTAAATTCCCAAAGTGGACATATTCCAAACACTAAAATGAAAATAATTTTTTCTACTTTTGTTGTCTGGTGACTTTGTTTTTCTCATCATGCTGGCCCTTTACCTGGTGGAGGAGTGGCCTAGTGGTTAGGGTGGTGGACTTTGGTCCTGAGGAACTGAGTTCAATTCCCACATCAGGCACAGGTAGCTCCTTGTGACTCTGGGCAAGTCACTTAACCCTCCATTGCCCCATGTAAGCCGCATTGAGCCTGCCATGAGTGGGAAAGTGCGGGGTACAAAAATAAATAAATAAATTTTGCTGCTCTCTAGCTGTTCCCTTGACTTCGTTTCCAGAGCTTCCTTTCCATTTATTTCTTTTCTTTCCTCCTTTCTTCTTCATTTCTGGTCCTCCGCAGACTTGACTGTCCAGTGGATCCAGCTGCTTCCTATTTTCTCCATCCATGTGCAGTTTTTCTCCTCTCTTCCTTTTCCCTCATCTCATCTGCTTCCTCTCTCTTCCCTCCATGTTCAGCATTTCTCCTTTCTCCCCTCCATTCATGTTCATCTCACTTCCTCTCACTTCCCTCCCCTCCCCTCCATCGATGTCCAGCATTTCTTCTTTCTCTCCCTTCTCCTCCATCCATGTGCATCTTCTTCCTGTCTTACCTCCCCTCCATCTATGTCCTGAAACTCTCCTCTCTCCCCTGCCCTCCCGTCCATCCATCCATGTCCAGCGATCTCTTCTCTCTGCCTGCCCTCCCCTCCATCCATCCATGTCCAGCAATATCTTCTCTCCCCCTGCCCTCCATCCATCCATTTCCAGCAATCTCTTCTCTCCCCCTGCCCTCCCCTATATCCATCCATGGCCAGCAATTCTCCTCTCTCCCTTGCCCTCCCCTACATCCATCCATGGCCAGCAATTTTCCTCTCTCCCCTGCCCTCCCCTCCTCTCCAGCGATCTTTCTCTCCCCCTGCCCTCCCCTTCTCTCCATGTCCAGCTATCTCTTCTCTCTCCCTGCCCTCCCCCTGCCCTCCCCTTCTCTCCATGTCCAGCGATTTGTTCTCTCCCCATGCCCTCCCCTCCAGTGATCTCTTCTTTTCTCTCCCCCTGCCCTCCCCTCCCCTCCATGTCCAGCGCTTCTCCCTGCCCCCCTCAGCTCCCCAACAAACCTCCTCTCCATTCCTTCCTGCCCCCCCAAGCGTTTAACCCTTTTACTGTCCGTGGCAGCAACGTCAGTAAAGAAGGCACTACAGGCTTGTCTCCAGCCTCTCCTTTCTGTCAGGTTCTCAAGGATTTTGGACACTGGACTGACGTGAGCCCTTGGGCTGCTGATGAGGAGCGGCAGCAGCAGGCAAAAACCATCCAACTAGGACTGGACAGGATACAGGAACAGGACTTCACCTGCGCTTGACCACCGTTCCCTAGGGGTTGGGCCCCTAGGTGCAGGCAGCCGGCAGGACTGAGTGGATTGAAACAAACTCGACTAGACAGGGTTCAGGATACAGAGTCTCAAAACAGGTAGGAATCAAACACAAGCTTGACTAGAACAGGGTTCATGGTACAGGGTCTCAAGACAGGAAGGAATCAAACACAAGCTTGGCTAGAACAGGGTTCAAGGTACAGGGTCACAAGACAGGCAGGATACAAGGTTCACAACCAGAAGGGAAAGGAAGCCAAAAGCAGACAGGGAAGGAGCAATCAGGACTGGATTCAAGACAGGATACAGGAGAATCAACAGGCAAGGAATACAGACTAGGGACACTGACTAAGAAACAAGGCAAGACAAGGCAGAAGTGCAACTGCACAAACACCAACTTGGACCTTTGGCATTGCAAAGGCAAAGCAGAAAGTTTCTAGGTGGCTAATAAGCCCATCAGCAGCTGAGGCTCAGCTGCAGCCATCTCAAGGCAGCTAAGTGTGAGGCTAGCTGCCAAATTTCCAAGCAAGACTGGAAGGCTAAAATATCTGGACCGGACTGAAAAGAGAGTCTGGAAAGTCTATGGCAGCCACCGGTTCTGGCCACCAGAGGACGAAAGGAGCATAAACTAAGAAAAAAGTCACAAACGTGATACATTCCCTCTTCAAACAGTGTCCCACCCTCGGGGAAACAGGAAATGTGTCATCGGAGAAGGCAGGACACTGTGTGAAGAGGGAAGGGAGAAGCTGGAGCAGGAGGCGAGCCTGCAGTGCCTTCTTCCTCACTGACGTCGCTGCCACGGAAGGTAAAACACGTGCGGGGGTGAACGGAGCTGAGTCGGGGGGAGGGAGAACGAGCTAAGTCAGGCTGCTGGTCGGGGAACTGAGTTGGGAGGGAAGGAGCCTTGCGCTTGTGGGGGCAGCAGGGGCCCTGCGCTTGTGGGGGCAGCAGGGGAAGGTCACGGTTGGGCTGGGGAGGCTTAGCCTCCCCAAGCCTCTTATACGGGGCGCCTATGACCGCCGGGTTGCACCGCCCCTGGCCGAGCCGGCTCGCCTGCCAGAACAACTGGCTCACAAGAGCTTTAAAAATTTAACAACCGGCTCTTGCGAGCCGGCTCCAGCACACCACTGTTTATATGTATACCCGAATTTGATTTGTCCTTGCCATTCTCAGGGTACAGGCCGTAGAAGTCTGCCCAGCACTCTTCTTGTACTAAGTTCTGAAGCTAACGTCGAAGCCCCTTAAAATTTACACTCCAGTCCATCCCTATCTATTCAGTCACGATCAGGGCGTAGACCGTAGAAGTCTGCCCAGCTCCCATTTTGTTTCCCAATTACCGGCATCAACACCCAATCTCCGCTAAGATTCCACAGTGTAACCAGGTACCTCTCTTGTTCAGCCAAGGATAGAACAATCTCCTCCAGCCACAGGCTCCCGGTACAATGAAGAAATAGATGTCCACCAGTAACTTCAATCTTAAGGACTTTTATTCCATGCAGGTTTCTAGTATACAGTTCCAACAGCAGCATAGCACATACCAGGATTCAATACAGGCTTACAGGCTCCAGTCTGGGCTCTTTATCCAGTGCACAATAAATTCAATTCCCAAGACAAACAGTTCTTTCAGTTCATCATCACAGTTCAGTCCCCAAGCAGCATTTTCTACCTTCTATCCTCTTTACCTTCAGGAGAGTTCAATATTTTAGGGACTCTTTCTACCCAAGGGTTTTCCCCTGCATCAGCTTCACAGAGAATCCAATACTTTTGGGACTTCCTCTCACCCAAGGAATTTCAGCCTGCTTCAGTACTTTAGGGACCTCCCTGCCCAAGGGTTTTCAGCCTGCAACTGCCAGTACTTTAGGGACCTCCTTGCTCAAGGGTTTTCAGCCTGCAACTGCTTCTCTCCTTCTGATCTGAACTCCTGGGACTCCTTCCAGAGCGTAGCTACGGCCCAATCATGGCTCAGGCCCACCCAGTTTTGCTTCTCTCGCCCCAACGCCGATCGTAAGTCAGGTGCCTGCCTTGCTTGCCTTACCCATTCCCCGCAGCATGCAGACCGTTGCCACAACGAAATTTCTGTCACCAGTGTTGCAGCTCGGCTGGAGGACACCCAGTGGTTTGCTGGCTCCGGTTCGCAACGCGGCGCAGCTCGCCAGAGCTGTTTGTTATTTTTTAAAGAATTTTGGGAGCCGGTTGTTAAAGTTTAACAACCGGCTCCCAAAATTTGGGTTGGGGTGGCTCAGGTCCCTTCCTGGCAGCGTGAGCTCCAGCTGCCCTGTGGCGGGACGTCTCACTCCGAATCCGACCCTCGCAGTCACAGCAAAACTAAAAACAATATGAAACTGTGCGCGGGGCCTGTAGCACTGCACGCGCCGCTGCCGGCTCCCTTCCTCCTCCCTCTCCAAAATGGGAAGTTACATCCTGAGGGGAAGGAGGAGGAAGGAAGCCGGCAGCGGCGCGTGCAGGGCTACGGGCCCCGCGCACAGTTTCATACTGTTTTTAGTTTTGCCTGCCATAAGCATGAGGATCGCAGGCAGCTCAAGGTTCTTACTGTTCAGGCCACCGAAGTACCGGCCCGGGAGAAGAAAGGAAGCCGGCAACAAATAGTGAATGGAGGGCTGCAGCTCAAAGAGGTTAGATTGAGAAAAGAAGAGTCAAGATTCCTCAGAGGTTTGTCTGTCTCTTTCCCCTACCCTGCGCAGCCATCATCCCAAACAAAGCAAACAGTCGTTTGAGCTGCTGCATCCATGTTGGCGTTCTTTAATGTTGGTAGCTTGTTTAATCTCACTTATATTTTCAAACATGCCAGCTTTTCATAGGTAGAGTAGTAAATTGTTATAAATCGTAATTAGTGTGTCATTTGGAGGAGGGGCTGGTTATAGGGACACTCTAGCACCTATTGTTTTCATGCAGAGATTTTTTTTTCTCCTGGAAAGAGCCACTAAAACAGATATCATATTATGAAAATCAGGTTCTCAACATCCAGAGTTTCTATCTATTTATTTACTCATTTTAAGTTATTTATGACATTTATATTCCTACATTAAACATGGATTAGGTTGAAACCTGGGAGCATTTAAAATCTTTTTTTTTTCTTCCTGTGCCTAGATCAAAAGAGAAAGATAGTCGGCATCCCTGCCAGCAAAGGTATGCCTTGCATGCTCGCATGGGGAGCGGAGGGGAGAGTGAGGAGTGCGTTGCCCTCCAATCCACCTCGGCCTCCCCCCTCCCCCCTACACCCCACACACACATTGTACGGCTGGCTATGCCCAGAGAGAGAGCCTGTGCTTAAGGTTTGCAACATAGACTCTAAGAAGCTTCTTTGCAGGATTTTCTGTTACTTCACAAAGTACCTGGAGGTGAAGGGATTTTGTGTTGTTATTATTGAGGTGCTACCCGAATTGAAATATGTTTTTCCTATGGAAAGCTATAAGAGGAAACATTCTAGCTATGTTCTCTATATGCGACAAATTCCATAGTAGGTAGAAAAGGAAGAAGTTTTCAAAGGTATATTTACCAAATTTTAAATGTTTGAGTAATACAGCTTAGTAAGGCATATATATTTATTATAATGTGAAGTTGAAGGATATGTACCGAACCGTGGTCATTTTATTTTGTCAGCATCAGAAGGGAGATAGAGTAGAACTAGAGGAAGTGAAAAAGACTTCAACGTTTACTTAATCAGGCATTTGTTATAAAGCAAAGTTTGAAGGATATATGCTATTTCTGTAATTATATTGCAGGATCCTGCCATGTGTATTGAGATGTTTGCCATTATTGCAGACTTATGTCTGGTCAAGTTTAAGATATGGGATAATGTAACTGTATTACAAATATCTGTTTCTCTATTAAGTATACATGTAGTTTATATTGATGCAGGGCGGCTGTTGGGCAGACTACTTAGAAATCCATCATTAAGTGCTGCTCATACCTATATACATAGTGCCCACCCATATTAGCTCCAGGCCCACCCAAAATGTCAGGTCTGGCTACGCCACTGCTTCCCACCTGCCTAATCAATCCCTGGCTTCAGCTACCACCACCAATCATTCTCCTTCCATTAGCTTCCTCACACCCAAACCAGCTGAGTTAAGCATTAGACTAATGAGACCAATGATGAGCTCCTGCACACAGGGTTTCCTAACTCTCTTTCTGCCTAGTGGCAGCCACTCTACACAACCTGCCAGCTTACACCCATGTCTTCCCTGATTGCAGCTAGGAGTCCAGTCCGGGTTCTTCATCTCACCCTCTGGCGCCTTACCTGCAATGCCTTCTGGGACTTGTATTTCAGACTGAAACTGCCTTAACCCAACTATCCTGGAGGTGACTTTATCACAACAGAACCATTCCTTCTAAACAGGATTCCTTTGTGTTTATCCCACACACGTTTGAATTCCATTACCATTTTCATCTCCACCACCTCCCGCAGGAGGGCACTCCACATATCCACCACCCTCTCCGTGAAAAAATACTTCCTGACAATTGTCCTGAGTATGCCCCCCTTCAACCTGAATTCATGTCCTCTACCGCCTTCCCATCTCCGAAAAAGGTTCATTTGTGGATTAATACCTTTCGAATATTTGAATGTCTGTATCATGTCACCCCTGTTTCTCCTTTCCTCCAAGGTATACATGTTCAGGTCAGCAAGTCTCTCCTTGTATGGTTTGCAACGCAAATCCCATACCATTTTTGTAGCATTTGTTTTCACCGTTTCCAGTCTTAAGATACAGTCTCCAAAACTGAACACAATACTTCAAGTGGGGCCTCACCAACGACTTGTAGAAGGGCATCAACCAGATAAGTTATAAAGTACAGGCCTACCCACAGACTTCAGCCACAAACATTTCTACCAGCTGCTGAGAAGGTATATAAATATATGATGTCATATTATGCCCACAATTCCAGCAGCTTTCATTCTGCTGTTTTATAAAGACATGTGGAGGGGCATTTTTGATAGTGTGTCTAAGTCGGACTTTGGATATTTTGCACTAAATGTACCAAATCCGATTAGGAAATATACCCATTTAAAAAAAAAAAAGCAAAACTTTTTTTCCAAAAATACCATTTCGAACAAGGCTTTGTGATCTTTCGAGGCCATTTAAAAAAAAAAAAGAACTTCACAAGTTAAAAACGCACAAAATCACCCCGTTGGGGTGTAGGAGGGACCAGCATTTTTAGCAGACTGGTCCCCCAGACACCCTAGGAGAGCAGTGGGCCATCCTAGGGGGCACTGATGTGGACTTCATATAAATGCTCCTAGGTACATACCTCACCGTTGCTCCCTTTTCTTGTCTGCTGAGTCCTCCAAAACCCACTATCCCCAACTGCACACCACAACAATAGCCCTTATGGGTGAAGGGGGCACCCATATGTGGGTACAGTAGGGTTTGGGTGAGTTTTGAAGGGCTCACAGTTTCCACCATAATTGTAACAGGTAGGGGGAGGTATGGGCCTGGGTCCACTTGTCTACAGTGCACTGCACCCACCACTAGACTACTACAGGGACCTACATGATGCTCTAATGGACCTGTCTATCACATATCAGGCTGTCATAGAGGTTGGTACTATTTTTATTCACATTTGTGAGGGGGTCAGTGACCACTGAGGGAGTAAGGGGGGGACATCTGGTCATTTATGGCACTTTTTTGTGTCTTATTCCTTAGGAAACAGGTCTAGACCAAAACATTGAAGATTTTGCCCTAGATGTTTTGGTTATGCTCCATTATGGTAGAAAAACATCTTAAGTGTTAGACATGTCCTAATCCTGCCTTCAAAAAGCCCACAGCACACCTGTTACAAAACACCTAGCCACCCGCCTGGGGTTACCCTGTGGCCAATAAGTGGGTCTATCCCCAACACAGTTCAGGTCCACCTGCACCTGCCGCTTGTGCTCTACACTAGCACCCTCCTCCCACTGTCTGGGTCACAACCACCTCTGGGTAAGTCTCCCGCTCTCAAATTATCCCCAGTGATTTCTAGGCTACTGGGGCCACACTCCCAGTAGTCCCACAGTTCCCACAAACCACCAGGATTCTTTATCAGTTCAGACAGCAGAGTCAACAAACTGAAAATTTATTGTCTTAAAAATTGAACAGTGAAACATAAAAAGTGCAATCAGCAAACAATAATAGGTAGTTTTGTAATTGATCCATATTTCAATTATCTAAATACTAGTTAAAAAGGCCCATTTCGAAACACAATGAAACGGGCGCTAGCAAGGTAAATTCCCACCCATCCTCCCTCCCTGGCGAGTTGCAGACCCCCTCCCTCCCTTGTGAGTTCCAGAGCCCCCTCCCTCCCAGTTCAAGGCCCCCTTGAAGCCCCTCCCACCGAATTGCAAACTCCCCCCTCCCTTCGATTTGAACCCCCCCTTCGCATTACTGCCTGCCCCCCCGGCGTGATCCTGTGGACACCACCTTTCCTCCGTAAAACCTCCCCCCGAAGCGTCTGCATACAACTGCTGACGGAGGCGAACTTCTGTCTTCTGCCTTCCCCGCCCCCGACGTCATCGCGTTTTGACGCGAAGGCGGAACTGTACTATAATAAAACGCACCCTCATTCTGAAGCCCTACTGTTCCGCCCTCTACGTCATCACGATGTGACGCGAGGGCGGGGCAGAAAGACATGTTCAGTTTGCTGGCTTCACCACCACGAACCCTTCATGAAGTAAGTGATGTCAGAGGGCTTCAGAACGTTGAGGGTGCTTTTTATTATAGTAGATTTGTTTACTTTCTGAAAAGTACCTGGGAAGATCAGAAATATAACTGTTCACAGAGCCTCAGCAAAGAGATCCTACACTCTTTTCTTTCTGGCAAAGACTGGGGAAAAAGTCAGTAAAATCCAAATGAAATGAGCTCCTGGGCCAATAAGAGCCCAGAACAACAATCTTTGAAAGTATACTGCAGACTGCCTTTCCAAAAGGCTTAAACAAATAAAAATAGCCTTAGGGGGTCTTTTATGTAGGCACACTGCAGTTTTTAGTGCACATTAAAAATAGGTGCGCGCTAAACACTGAAGACGCACATAGCAATACATAGGCGTCTTTAGCATTTAGTGCTATAGAAATGATTTGTAGTAGTAGTAGTGCGTGCCTATTTTTAATGCGCACTAAAAATACCAGCGCGCCTACGTAAAAGACCTCCTTAGTTCTGCAGCAGCTTCAAAACATAAACATGCACCACCTGCTGGCCAAACTAGAGAAATACACCAGGAAATAAGGCAATTTATAGGCTTAAAACAAACTGTTCTGTCACAACTTCCTCCTCAAGAGAGAGACCCCGGACTGCGGCCTCCACAGACCATTGAGTGGGTTTTGATAGTCCCGTGTCAGGGTGCTTCTGGCTCTTCCCTTCTGGACAGGCCATCAGCGTTACCATGTTCATTGCCCTTCTGGTGCTTATAACCGAAGCTTTTACCACACTCGGTACATGTTAAGTTTTAATCTTGCATGCTTCATTTTGTGAATAGTGAGGAGTATCTTCTGAGAAAAGCTTTTACCACATTCAGCAGATATGAATGGTTTTACTCCTGTGTGGATTCTCTAGTGCTTTCTTAGCTGTAATTTATGAATAAAGCTTTTTCTACATTCAGTGCACGTAAACGGTTTCATTCCTGAATAGATTCTATGCTGCTTTGACAATAATTTCCCTCAACTGAAACTTTTCTTACACTCTGTACTTGAAATTGGCCTCTCTCCTGGGTGAAATTTTGCATTTCTTGTGGAGCTTTCTTCCCTGGTTGAAGCTACTGTCATTATTAGGACATGAAGATATTCTATTATCAGTGTTTTTCTGATATTCTGTAATGTTTGCTTTATTGATACAGCTTTTCCCATATTCTATACTTGTATGTAATCCAGTTTCTTTACTATTTTTCAAGTGCTGCATTAGATCCTTTTCTATACTAAAATCTTTCTCATGCTTACAGCATGTAAAATGCGTGTCTTTTATACATGTTTCCTGTTGTTCTTGTGGTTCTCCCTTTTGACTGAAGTGTTTTCCACAATCTGTACATTTAGATTGTCTCTCTTTAGTGTCAGATCGCTCTGGTAATGTCTCTTCTAAGAGGTCAGGTATGGGATCACTATCTTGTGAGATGCACACAGCTAACACTATAGCTATACGGTCTGCATAGGCCTTTAACATATTTACATGAAAGTATGCTGCTTTCTGTCTTGAAAGTCCATAAATATAACATAATTTGTATCATTCAGGCAACTTATAACCTAAGTCCTGCCCAAATAACCTGAAGTTTATTCTGACGTACGGGAACTAAAACAAGTACCTGATGGCCCGTATAAAACTCTCTATTTTGGGCCTTACAATCATAACAGGTCTTTTGCTTAGTCTGAGCTGCCTGCAAGTTATCTCTGACAAAGCCCACAAGTTATTCTAGTCTCTGTCGCATATTAACTACATATTTAATTACAGGGGTGTCAGAGGTATCAACTTTTCCCTCCCAATTTTCTCGCATTAGGTCAAGAGGCCCTCTCACCCTCCAGCCATAAAACAACTCAAATGGGGAGAACCCTGTAGACTCCTGTGGTACTTCTCTGTATGCAAACAGTAGGTAGGGAAAGTATTTCTTCCATGCTGGGGCGACGGAACCTGCTTTGGGGAGGAGCGCTGACTCAATTTCCAGCATTCAATAAATGTGGTTGGTCCATCTGTAATCATGGGTCAAAAAAACCTCCCTCAAAAAGTTAATGTTTAGTGGATCCAAAACAATTTTCAATTTTATTATGCAATTCACCTCCACTAAATCGAACAAAAAGTTTTTTGAACTTAGCTTAATTTGAAGTGCACAGCTGATTTTCCATACGGCTGAGGTCCAACAGGGACCCGTTTCGCAGCAGCTTCTTCTTGAGACTCAAGTCAAGAAATGTCTAATGCTGTGCGTTCATGTTATGGCTAGCTTTCAGCAACCCTTGAGTCAGCAAAGTGTGTGGGTTTGGGGCATTATGAGGTCTTTTCCACCCTATTTTTTAATGGATTGTACTCTGGAGAAACAGTTCATTTGAAATTAGACTTGGTTCCTGCAATTGTGCAATGAAAGTATATTATCTATATTGATACCATTGGCAAATTTAGACAGGTTCTACTTAATTTTTCACAGACTATGACAGTAAAAAACTTCACTCTAAAACCAGGGTATATGGTATACGCTTTCAGTCTCTCAAATTTACTGCAAACCCCAAGATGTAATACTTGCATCATGCCAAACAGAGCTTCCTTCTCAAGTTCATACAATGTAGCTAGGGCTTCATTTCGATTACAATTTTTAATTGCAATTAATCAAACAACTAGGACTTCCGGTGGAGCCGAACAGCAAGATGGCTGCCACGCTATGAGCGCCGCGCCTCGCACGAAGCCCCGATCCCGACAGCACCGGACCTGCCGCCGAAGGAACAAGCTCATGTCGGAGAGCGGCGGTAGCAGGGAGACACCCCAGAACGATTCCCACTACAGCCCGTAACAGCACAAGGACTGCTGAATGCACAGTACCTGGATCCCGACCCAAGATGGCGGCCTAAGGCGGGCAGCGACACCAGAGCGGGACACGAACTGAATGGTGAGCAGGGGAGCCAGAGAGAGAACGGGAAGGAGAGTGGCAGCGGAGACCAGGAAGCGGGGAGAGAGGGAAGAACACGCCAGGCTGGATAAGTCCCCGAAACGAGAAGATACCAGGGCAGGTGAGAAGGCCATGCCGGGCGCAGCATAAGTAAACAGCGGGGAACAGAGCTGGAAGTAAAGTGGGAAACGGGAGGGGAATGCTTACTGGCAGAGGAGACTACAGATTGAAAGAGACCCACAATGAACAACTGCTAGTGTAGCGGTTGCGGTACAGGGGAAAGGAACTGCAAAGTACACAAGGTGGGATACACCCCTCCCCCCCTCACTAAGTCTGACTGGAAGCACAGGGGTATGAAACAAATACTGGACCCCTATTATAGAACTTCAGTGACCAGAAAATAAGTGCTTGTGTATCAGCTACAGAAACTGGGACATCCTGATTAGAATCGGCACCTAAAGAAATTTGAACCAAGCATACAGTTGAACCGCCTGCTGCAGCGCAAAAGTTGCATGCAGACAAAGTTAGAGTGTGCATGGAACAATTTCTGAAACCTATGCCCTCCGGAACTACCCGTAGAGGTACGAAATTTGACAAAGAAAAAACATCACCGCCAAAAACCGGCAACAAAATGGCTGAGGCAAAAGGCGGAGGCGCAGGAGAATTCACTGAAAAACAACTGGCGCAGATAACAGCAGCTGTGAGCGCTGCATTAAGTCCGAGATTCGATTTGTTGGCGGGGCAGCTGAAAAACTTGGAGTCCTCCGGCGCTGATACGGAAAAAAGAGTGGGGGAAGTGGAAAATCGGATCTCAGCAGTAGAGGACTCTACCGCACATTACACACAGGAGATCGCACGCCTGAGGGAACAGCTCAAGTTACAACAGGATAAAATGGAAGACATGGAAAACCGAGCACGAAGATGCAATCTGCGATTAGCTGGCCTCCCGGAGAAGATTCCTGAGAAAACGCTAGGACATCACCTAGAACAATGGCTGAAAAAGGAAATGGCCCTCTCGGAGAGTCATGGAGAGCTCTGTATTGAACGAGCCCACAGATTGGGACACTGGCAACAGGGCATGCAAAGGCCGAGAATAGTCATCATAAAGGTGCTCAACTACCTGCACAAAGAAGAAATTTTATGGGGTTTCAGACTGAAGCGTGAATCCCTTACGTATGATTATTCGGCAGGAGTACAAGAGCAAAGACGCAGATTCCATCCTATATGTACTGCGCTGGTCAACAGGAACACTAGTTTCATGTTACTATACCCAGCGATCCTGAAGATTCAACACGAGAACCAATGGCATGCCTTCCATACAGCCCAGGATGCCCAACAGTTCCTGGACGCAGAACTGAAAGAACCAGACCCATAAACCCTATCCGAACAGGAGATCGGAAAATTGCTTCAGCGGAACTCCCCCCACAGTAGGGGGAGGCCGAAAGACTGGTAAATGAGGAATAGTGTCATGGTAAAGATTCAGATTTACACTCTGTGCTTAATATAATGTTCTTTAAAGAGAATTAACGTAAGGGGGGGGGATCGGGGATTGTTACACCAAACACCGGGGCTACAGGTTTCCCTAGATGCCTGATATAAGTTATATGAGCAGAGCCACGAAGGGAGGAGGATAGAAACCGTTACCAAACCGAAATGGATAAGTCAGGGGCTCGTTGCAGGCGATAGAAGTCTATGGGTAAGAGGGAAATTTTGGAATGGGCGAGAGGGGTGAGGAGGGAGGGTAGGGTGGTGGGGTGGGGCAGAAGGGAGAAAAGGTTGAGACAGCAATATAGATGGGATTTAGAGAGGGAGGGTTTTCTGCACCTAAGAGAAAGCTCCTACAGGAAGGGTATCACTAAAAATCTATACAGGTCAAAACATGAGAGGATAAGGAACTGTGTTAAAGGGGCAAGGTATGCAGCATGGCCACCGGGTAGGGGTAGGGACCCGGGGACCGCAAAATTAGCAGTAGCTTTAGAATATTTTGAAACCGATATGGGTAACGCACTGTAACCTAGTAACATGGAATGTGGGGGGCATCACCTCCCCCATTAAAAGGAAAAAGATATTAGCGCATTTAAAGCATTTAAATGCTGATATTGCATGCTTACAGGAAACAAAATTGATGGATATAGAACACGAAAAACTTCGCCAAGCTTGGATTGGACAGATACTATATGCATCATCCGAGGGACGAAAAGGGGGAGTAGCGATTTGTTTCCATAAGCGTTTGACATATTCTGTAGAAAAGGTCTTGCAGGACCCTGCAGGGCGGTTCCTTCTGGTTAAATTATGGCTACAAGGCAGGGAATTATATATACTAAACGTATATGCCCCTACACCGCCAGAGCGATCCTTTTTCCCCAGATTGCTGAGACAGCTGTTACCGTACCAAGGAAAAAACTTGATTATAGTAGGAGACATGAATAGCTTGATGAACCCAAAGACAGATTGTACAGGAGCCAGAGGGCAGACACACGAGGGTCAAAAGGTAGGGAAAATACTGCATGAGTTTGGGAACTCTCTCTCTGTGGTAGATGTATGGAGAAACCTGCATCCAAAGACACGAGAATACACGCACAGATCGAGAGCTCACAGAACGTGGGGAAGGATAGATTATATGTTTATTTCAGAGGACCTCTTCCACTGCGTGAGAGATTCTAAGATAGAGGAGATATTAATTTCCGATCATAGTCCCGTCTGGTTCACCTTGGACGCCCCTTGTAGCTTCCAATCGACCAAACGTTGGAGATTTCCTAGCCACCTAGTTCAGGATAAAGCATTTCAGAAATTCTTAGCGGCAAAGTGGGAGGACTTTGCACAAAATAACAAAGAACACCAATCCAACCCACAACTATTTTGGTGCACAGGGAAAGCAGTGTTACGGGGCGACCTGATTGCGTATGTAGCTGTAAGACGAAAGAAGTCTGCCCGTGGACTTGTTAATTTAAATAGACAATTACAGAAGGCAAGCGTCGACACATAGCACAACGGTCAGAAAAGAACAAAGACCATTATCTAGCTATACAGGCTGCAATTAACTCATTGTTGCATGAACGAATGCTTCGAAACCAGACCCTTCAAAAGTACAGGTTTCACAGATTTGGAAATAGGGCAGGGGGCCTACTAGCTAGACTAGTCCAGAGAACGGGAGGTAATCGAACAATTCCAGCGATGAAAGATAAAAAGGGGGATCTGACCAATAGACCGGATGAGATATGTAGTATCTTACAGGAGCACTTTACAAAATTATATGCGCCGGGACAGTCGGGAGGAGAGAGGGAGAGGAGAGAGTTGTTTTTAAAAGCCCAAATGCCAAAATTAGGGGAGTTGGATGTGGCATTACTGGATTCCCCGTTACATCCTAAGAGCTACAGGGGGGCGATCAAAGGTCTAAAATCCTTTTCGGCACCTGGGTGGGATGGATACTCAGGAGAGTTCTACAAAATGATGCAAAACTCTGTGATAGGCCCCCTGTTCAAATATCATCAGGCAGTCATCCAAGAAGGGTGGTTCCCTATGCATGAAAATACTGCATTTATATCCCTCTTATTGAAGCCAGGAAAGGCTCAGGAGGAATCAGAATCCTATAGACCAACTTCATTAATTAACGTAGATATTAAACTTTTGGCAAAGATTCTGGCAGAACGCTTAAAGAAATGCCTCCCCAGCATTATTGGGCCAGCGCAGGTGGGATTTGTCCCCATGAGGCACTCGGTGTTGCATGTAAGGAGAACATTATTAGCAATGGCCAAATGTAGATGTCAGAAAATTCCAGGGATAATAGTAAGTTTGGATGCTGCCAAAGCATTTGACCAGGTGGGATGGGATTTCCTGTTTGCCACAATGGAGTGGGTGGGACTGCCCGAGGGGATCCTATGGACCATCAAGACCCTGTATACTGACATGAAAGCACATGTGGTGGTCAATGGAGGAAAGTCGGAAGGCTTTCCAATAGGCCGGGGAACAAGACAGGGTTGCCCCCTCTCCCCCTTACTATTGATTTAACCTTAGAACCATTGCTTCGGCTTTTAAATTCAGACCCGAGCATCAGCGACGTATATATAGGAGATCAGGAGGTTAGGGCTTTAGCATACGCGGATGACATTCTGCTAGTGCTTACCGAGCCTCAGAGATCACTGCTACTACTACTACTATTTAACACTATTTAGCATTTCTATAGCACTACAAGGCGTACGCAGCGCTGCACAAACATAGAAGAAAGACAGTCCCTGCTCAAAGAGCTTACAATCTAATAGACAAAAAATAAAGTAAGCAAATCAAATCAATTAATGTGAACGGGAAGGAAGAGAGGAGGGTAGGTGGAGGCGAGTGGTTACAAGTGGTTACGAGTCAAAAGCAATGTTAAAGAGGTGGGCTTTCAGTCTAGATTTAAAGGTGGCCAAGGATGGGGCAAGACGTAGGGGCTCAGGAAGTTTATTCCAGGCGTAGGGTGTAGCGAGACAGAAGGCGCGAAGTCTAGAGTTGGCAGTAGTGGAGAAGGGAACAGGTAAGAAGGATTTATCCATGGAGCGGAGTGCACGGGAAGGGGTGTAGGGAAGGACGAGTGTGGAGAGATACTGGGGAGCAGCAGAGTGAGTACATTTATAGGTTAGTAGAAGAAGTTTGAACAGGATGCGAAAACGGATAGGGAGCCAGTGAAGGGTCTTGAGGAGAGGGGTAGTATGAGTAAAGCGACCCTGGCGGAAGATGAGACGGGCAGCAGAGTTTTGAACCGACTGGAGAGGGGAGAGGTGACTAAGTGGAAGGCCAGCAAGAAGCAGATTGCAGTAGTCTAAACGAGAGGTGACAAGGGTGTGGATGAGGGTTTTGGTAGAGTGCTCGGAAAGAAAGGGGCGGATTTTACGGATGTTGTAAAGAAAGAAACGACAGGTCTTGGCAATCTGCTGGATATGAGCAGAGAAGGAGAGAGAAGAGTCAAAGATGACCCCAAGGTTTCGAGCTGAGGAGACAGGGAGAATGAGAGAGAGCCATCAACAGAAATAGAAAACGGGGGGAGTGGGGAGGTGGGTTTGGGGGGGGGGGAAATGAGAAGCTCGGTTTTGGTCATATTTAATTTCAGGTAGCGTTGAGACATTCAGACAGCAATGTCAGACAAGCACGCTGAAACTTTGGTTTGGATGCAAGGTGAGATATCAGGGGTAGAAAGGTAGATTTGGGAGTCATCAGCATAGAGATGGTAGGAAAAGCCATGGGATGAGATTAATGAACCAAGGGAAGAAGTGTAGATAGAAAAGAGGAGGGGACCAAGAACAGAACCCTGAGGTACGCCGACAGGCAGAGGGATAGAAGTAGAAGAGGATCCACCAGAGTGAACACTAAAGGTGCGGAGGGAAAGGTAGGAAGAGAACCAGGAAAGGACAGAGCCCTGGAATCCAAGTGAGGACAGGGTATCGAGAAGTATGCTGTGATCGACAGTGACAAAAGCAGCGGAAAGATCAAGAAGAATGAGGATGGAATATTGACCTCTGGATTTAGCCAGTAATAGGTCATTGGAGACTTTAGTAAGAGCAGTTTCGGTTGAGTGGAGAGGGCGAAAACCAGATTGTAGTGGGTCAATGATAGCATGTGAGGAGAGAAAATCAAGGCAGCGGCGGTGAACAGCACGCTCAAGTAATTTGGAGAGAAAAGGAAGGAGGGAGATGGGTCGGTAATTAGAGGGACAAGTAGGGTCGAGTGAAGGCTTCTTAAGGAGAGGTGTGACCACAGCATGTTTAAAGGCAGCAGGGACAGTCGCAGTGGAAAGTGAGAGGTTGAGAATGTGACAGATAAAAGGAATAAGAGCGGGAGAGATGGCATTAAGAAGGTGGGTGGGAATGGGATCAGAGGAACAGGTGGTACATTTTGAGGAAGAAAGGAGAAGTGTAGTTTCTTCAATAGTAACTTCAGGAAAGGAGGAAAGGGAATGAGGGGAAGGAGAGAGAGGGGAACGGACTAGTGGAGGGAGAGGTGGTGAGGTAGAGAAAGCAAGGTTTATCTTTTGAACCTTGTTGTGAAAGAATTCAGCAAGGGTCTGAGGAGATAATGAAGGGGGAGTTGGGGGAGGGGGCACCTTGAGGAGAGAGTTCAATGTGGTGAAGAGAAGTCGAGGATTAGAGCCAAGAGAGTTGGTCAGTTGGATATAATAATCCTGTTTGGCACGTAAAAGAGCAGATTGGAAGGAGGTCAGCATGAACTTAAAGTGTAAGAAATCAGCAAGTGCCCGAGATTTCCGCCAGAGGCATTCGGCGGAGCGGGTACAGGAACGTAGGTAGCAGATATTAGAAGTCAGCCAAGGTTGGGGTTTTGTACGCCTTACAGGGCGGGTCATCAAAGGTGCAAGAGTGTCTAAGGCAGAGGATAGAGTATTGTTGTAAGAAGAAACAGCCTCGTTGACAGACGTGGATGGTGCCACAGTAGAGAGGAGGTTTGAAACATGGGAGGATAGAGATGAAGGGTCAATATCGTGAAGATTCCTAGATAAATTAGATAAGATAGGACGGGACTGGGAGGGAGGAGATTTAAGTGTGAAAGTTATAAGATGGTGATCAGAGGAGGGAAGATCAGAGGCAAGGAAACTAGAGGGTGAACAGTTGGAGGAGAAGATGAGATCAAGACAGTGACCATTTCGATGAGTGGGGGAGGTGGAGCATAGTTGGAGATTAAAGGAGGACGTTAAAGCGAGTAACTTGGAAATATAAGAGTTGGAAGGATCATTAGCAGGAATATTAAAGTCACCAAGGATGAGAGAGGGGGAGGAAGGATCATGGAAGAAGGCAAGCCAGGCGTCAAAGTCACTGAGAAAGGATGAAAGGGACTTATCAGGGGGACGATAAATGACCGCTATTCGAAGAGGCAGAGGAGAGAAAAGGCGGATAGAGTGGACTTCAAAGGAGGAAAAACAGTGAGATTGAGGTGGAAGAAGGGGTTGAAATCTGGAGGAGGGAGAGAGAAGTAGTCCAACACCGCCCCCACGGCCAGCAGGACGAGGAGTATGTGAAAATAGATAACCGCCATGGCATAGGGCTGCGACTGAAGCAGAGTCATCAGGGCAGAGCCAGGTTTCTGTTATGGCGAGCAGATGGAGGTGACGTGAGATAAAGAGGTCCTGGATATAGGCGAGTTTGTTACAGATAGAGCGGGCATTCCATAGGGCGAAAGAGAAGGGCAGAGAAGAGGAGGGGAGTAGAGAAATAGAGATTAGGTTAGAGAGGTCGCGGTGAGATCTGTAGAGTTGGGATAATAGTTGATGAGGGGGGCCAGGATTGGGTTTGATGTCACCGGCTGAGAGTAAGAGAAGGAGTAAAAGAGAGCGGAGGAGAGTAGGAGAGGTGTGGCGTCGAAGGCGAGAGGTATTTAGGTGGAATGGGGAAGGCAAAATGGACGGAAGAAAGAGGCGGAGATTAAAAGCCAAGAGGGAGGAAGAGGGTAGGAGAGAAGGTGAGGTGATGAAGTCGATGGATGGGCAGTGAGTTCCTGTAGCGGAGAGCGGTAGGGGGTGAGGGAAAAGATTAGGAAGGGACAGGGCTAGGAAGAGAATGTGAATAGGGGCCATAAATGACTGAGGTACTTTAGCAACTGGGAAGAAGATTAGATGTAAAGAGAAAATGCCCCGGTGTGTGGCACCTAGAGTGGAGGCCCTGAGTGGATCGGAGTGGACCTGGGTGTCACCCCGGAGAAGGCTGTAAGGATATGCAGATGAGCTGCAAGTCCTCCACAGCACCTGAAAGGCAGCCGGTGGTAGAGCTGGGCACCTCTCAGCTGAGGAAAGGCTTACCAGGGGTTAGGCCAAAGCCAGCATTCCTCCCCCTGAGGGTCGCCTGATCCTAGCCAAAAAGCACCTGGAAACTCTGTGCACTTGGAGCGAGGGCCCTGGGAAGATCGGGGTGGAACTGGAGTCACCCCGGATACAGCTGTGAGGAAATGCAGAAGGGCTGCAAGTCCTCCACAGCACCTGGTGGGAGCGCTGGGCACCTAGAGCGGAGGCCCTGAGTGGATCGGAGTGGACCTGGGTGACACCCCGGAGAAGGCTGTAAGGATATGCAGATGAGCTGCAAGTCCTCCACAGCACCTGAAAGGCAGCCGGTGGTAGAGCTGGGCACCTCTCAGCTGAGGAAAGGCTTACCAGGGGTTAGGCCGAAGCCAGCATTCCTCCCCCTGAGGGTCGCCTGATCCTAGCCACTTGAGGCTGCACTGAAGGTGATCCAGGACTACGGTCAATTATCAGGATTTACCCTTAATTATAACAAATCGGGTGCAATGCCCCTAGATGGTAGTGTACGAACAAAATGGAAAGGGAAATTCCCCATCAAATGGATAGACTCTAAATTGAAATACTTGGGGGGTGATTATTACAACCAATCAATCCTCTTTATATAAGGAGAACGTTGGCCCGTTATTAGACATGACAATGTAAACTATCCATATGGCAAGAGTTACCGCTTACCATCTGGGGCCGAATAGCACTTTTCAATATGATGATTGCTCCTAGATGGCTTTACATATTCCAACAGCTGCCCCTCTTTTTAAAGTATAGAGATGAAAAGGTGTTGATAAGATTAATACAGGGATACCTATGGCAAGGGAAAAAACCCAGAATACCATATCAACAAATTGCAACCCCACGAGAGGCAGGGGGCATGGGCCTCTTAAACATTAAGTTTTTAACAATAGCCTGCTCAATGAGGCACATTAACGACTGGTACCGTGGGACATCGGATTTTTCTCTGACACCCGTGGAGATCTCCCGGTTCCCGGGAATCCATTTTAGTTCACTATTGCATACTGGGGGAGGCATGCCTAGAGACGCTTTTAAAATACACCCACTGTTGAAAGCCCTCAGGGAAACCTGGAGATGGATATGTAGACATCATCATTTTTCGGCCCGGGTGTCCCCCTGGCTATCCATCTGCGGCAACCCAGCTTTCCCACCAGGTCAAGAGGGTGGTATATTTAGCAGATGGGCAAAACAAGGAATGGTCTGTCTATCTAGCACATATAGTGACAGATGAGGGGAAGATGTATTCCTATCTAGAGCTACAATTAAAATTTAAGATCTCAGGGGGGAAATTACTTTGCCTATCATCAACTAAGACATTATGTAGCTTCTCTGAACTGGACAGATTTGACTGAGGATGTGGTAGAGGTCCTTTCAGAGGATTTTACATTGGGAGCGCAAGTATCTGTACCCCTGAAATTTTACCACCAGCAGCTTAAAGACACGACCGAAGAACCGGATTTTGTTAGTCTGGCCAAGGAGTGGTCTTGAGATCTTAATTGCGAGGTATCGGCCGAGGTATGCAGGACGTTCCTGAAATCTCTGTACAGGCAGAGGCTTTCGGTACCACAGAGAGGTTATATAGATGGGTATTGAGAACGCACATATCCCCACGCAGAGCACTGAGGGCAGGGTTTTCAACAAATGGGGAGTGCCCCAAGTGTAAGCACAAATTGGCCTCATTGGGACATATGTTTTGGAGCTGCAAATACATTGAAAGGTTTTGGCAAAGGGTGGGGCGAGAGATAGATCAGATGTGGCAGTGTACTTTTATAAGGGACCCTCAGATACTATTCAACATCTTTACCTATTCGGCAGAACCCCCGGAGGGTTTCAAGGCGTTTGCCAAGATGGGTATATATTTTGGAATAACTTCTATTTTACAATTCTGGAGATCCAGAGAGGAACCGTCATTGCAGGTGTGGCGAGCACAAATGATAAAGCAAATGCGGATAGATAAATACGGGGTCAGCGATATAGATAGCATACCGGGTCAACGATTTAAGGCACAGTGGGAACCCTTGTGGGCCACCCTCCCTCCTAGAGGGAGAAGTCTGCTATTAAATTTCTAGAGTATCTCAGTTACTGTATACCTTCTTAAGGCTTAACAGTGAGGAGAGGAAAATCCAGAGTAATGGCAACCGGGAGTCCTGACATACACACTAGTTGACCCTACACTCACTCCCCCCAGGTGCCACAGCATAAAGGTTGCAAGGAGACTAAAGAGGAAATTAGTACCCACATACTCATTTACACTGAAACCCAGGACATGGACCGGCAGTAGCCTGCTATGGGGTAAGAGAGACAGGGGGGAGGAAGGGAAGTGGAGATTGGGCGAGGAGGAACATACACTCTATTTGTCACTGCCACGCTGGAGGGATAGAATGTTATCAAGCTGGTCCCCTGGGGGATGTGAAAAGAGGAGACCGTGGACTCCTGCTGCCTTGCCCAGAAGACAGATATCTTGATTGTAGTAGGTGCAGACCGGTGGGGGGGATAGGAAGGGAAGAAAGTGGGGGGGGGGGGGGGGGGGGGGGAGTTCAATAAGGATTGCAGGATAGACAGTGGAATTTTGTCGTACTTATGTTATGTTCATTGTAAAGTTTTGTATAAGTGGCCTAAGTTATTGTGCCTAGGGACAGATCACATACTTAAAAGAAGAGGGCCATCAGAAACCAGGCGCTCTGAAGCTCGGTGGAATGCTGATGATCAAAGATAGTGATCGCAAGGGTGAGTTTACTGGCCCATATTATGCTCAAAATGTTACTAAGAAGGTCCAACCAACTTATGAAGGGACAGGGGATGGGTGATGGGGAAACAGAGAGGAGAAACGTAAAAACATTGATGATAAGACTATCACTATGAATGTATTCTGTTCTTATTGTTTTACTTGGTTAAGTTCTGTGAAGGCTGAATGTTGAGTTTGTTATATCATCAATAAAAATTATTGAACCTTTAATCAAACAACTAAAGATATTTTATTTATTTACCATTGCAGCTCCTTGTGACTCTGGGCAAATCACTTAACCCTCCATTGCCCCATGAACAAAATAAGTAGCCATATATAATACATAAACCGCTTTGACTATAACCACAGAAAGGCAGTATATCAAATCCTATCCTCATTCCCTTAACTAAAAGATTGATAAACTCCCTCTCTCAGATCCAACATCTCTCCCTTTCTCTTCCTTCCCTCCATCTCCTCTTTCCCCAGGTCCATTATCTCTTTCTTTCCTGGGGTTTATTCTCTCTTTCCCTCTCTCTCCTCTTCCCCCCACTCTAACACTGGAGTTCGGCATATGCCCCTCTCCTCAATCCCCTCCTCTTAGCGCTGGTCCACATCAAAGTTGGTCTTATATTGATCTCCAGCAGTGGTATTGTTGCAAATATGCTGCTTACAGCATGCTCTGAAGCTTTCCCTGTGACCCATCTGTGCATTATTTCATAAATTATGAGGAGAGGTGTGGTAACCGTGTTAGTTCACTTTTAAAGGTGATCAATAGAAATCAAACAAAATAAAACATGGAAAAGAAAATAAGATGATACCTTTTTTATTGGACATAACTTAATACACTTCTTGATTAGCTTTCGAAGGTTGCCCTTCTTCGTCAGATTGGAAATAAGCAAATGTGGTAGCTGACAGTATATAGAAGTGAAGCATCCAAGCCTTTCATTGACAGTCTAACTGGGTGGGTAGGAGGCATGCATGGGGACATCAAAGCATTCATAGTAACATAGTAGATGACGGCAGAAAAAGACCTGCACGGTCCATCCAGTCTGCCCAAGAAATGTGCCACTTTTTTGTGTATACCTTACCTTGATTTGTACCTGTCTTTTTCAGGGCACAGACCGTACAAGTCTGCCCAGCACTATCCCTGCCTCCCACCATCGGCTCTGGCACAGACCATATAAGTCTGCCCAGCACTATCCCCACCTCCCACTACCGGCTCTGTTATCTGTTATTCAATTGATAGTCTAACAGGATGGGTGTGGATAGGGTGATAAACAGAGAAATACAACTTTACGGTTTATAATGGGCTAGAAAACTCAGATCCTTGTTAAGTAATGTCTGTTGGGTGTCAAAATATTCAATCATTCTGACTTCAAAGGTCTTACGTTCCTGTATTGTTTTAAAGTTACCTTTCAGGATTCTTACTATGAAATCACTGGTAGTGTTCTGGTCCTGTAAAGTGCTGACCAACAGGGGTGGGAACCCTACTGGCACCAGTATTGTTCATGTGATGTCTATGTAAATTAAATCTTGTCTTTAGCATCTGGCCTGTTTCTCCAATATTGCATCCTTTGTTACATTTTTTACACTGAATGATATATAACACATTGGAAGATGAGCATGTGAACGATTCCTTTAAGTTGAATATCTTTCCTTTGTGAATGACTGTGGGGTCCTGTGAAATGTTTTGGCATAGCTTGCAGCTGGATATATTACAGGGAAGGTTTGTGGATTTTGGGTAGCATGTAGAATGTGCCCACCGACGGTTGGTTTGGTATGAGTTTCTTCAGGTGTGGCTGTACTTGTTTAGGAAATGTTCTGATAAGGTCTTTTAGCTGCTTTGTATAATCCTGTGTGAGGTCCTCAGTTAGTTTCCTGTAGTATTTATTGTCTGAGAGCTGTCTGTGTCCTTCTTCAATGTATTTTTGTGTGTCCATAATTACCACTGCACCTCCTTTGTCTGCGGGTTTGATGGTAATGCATTCGTTAGTTTGTAGAGGTCTTATGGCCCCTCTTTCTGGTGGGGTAAGATTGTACAGAATTCTCTTTTGTTTGTTGTAAAATTGTGATTTTACCCTATGTCTGAAGTTTTCTATGTAGTTGTCCAGTTTGTAGTTTTGTCCCTCCTGTGGGGTGAAATAAGTGTTCTTTTGTTTAAGACTGTATTCCGGTTTGTTGGGGGTCCCTTTATTGTAGAAATGTGTTTTCAGGCGCATTTTTCTAAAGAATTCTTCTAGGTCTGAATATAGTTGGATTTCATCCAGTTTGCTGGATGGGCAAAATGAAAGTCCTTTGGAGAGCACAGAGACTTCATGCTGTGATAATTGATGGTTTGAGAGGTTTATTAAATTATGAGGATATTTTACTGACTGAAGCTTCTACGACATTTCGGAACATTTATATTATCCAGTGTGGATTTTTTCACGAATTAAACGTTTCTCTCTAGTGTGGATTCTTTCATGAATTCTGAGCTTATCTTTTCGACTGAAGCTTTTATCACATTCAGAACATTTAAACCTGTTTTCTCCAGTGTGGATTTTTTCATGAATTTTGAGGCTGTCTTTTCGACTGAAGCTTTTATCACATTCAGAACATTTAAAACCTTTTTCTCCAGTGTGGATTTTTTCATGATTTCTGAGGTTATCTTTTCGATTGAAGCTTTTATCACATTCAGAACATTTAAAACCTTTTTCTCCAGTGTGGATTCTTTCATGAATGCTGAGCTTATCTTTTCGATTGAAGCTTTTATCACATTCAGAACATTTAAAACCTTTTTCTCCAGTGTGGAGGTTATATTTTTGATGGAAACTTCTACCACATTCAGAATATTTAAAACCTTTTTCTTTGGTGTGGATTCTTTCATGAATTCTGAGGTGATATTTTTGAGTAAAGCATTTATCACAATCAGAACATTTAAAAGGTTTCTCTCCAGTGTGGCTTCTTTCATGAATTCGGAGGTTATCTTTTCGACTGAAGCTTTTATCACATTCAGAACATTTAAACCTGTTTTCTCCAGTGTGGATTTTTTCATGAATTTTGAGATTGTCTTTTCGAGTGAAGCTTTTATCACATTCAGAACATTTAAAACCTTTTTCTCCAGTGTGGATTTTTTCATGAATTCTGAGGTTATCTTTTCGATTGAAGCTTTTATCACATTCAGAACATTTAAAACCTTTTTCTCCAGTGTGGACTCTTTCATGAATGCTGAGGTGATATTTTCGATTGAAGCTTTTATCACATTCAGAACATTTAAAACCTTTTTCGCCAGTCTGGAGGTTATCTTTTTGATGGAAACTTCTTCCACATTCAGAATATTTAAAACCTTTTTCTCCAGTGTGGATTCTTTCATGAATGTTCAGGTGATCTTTTCGATTGAAGCTTTTATCACATTCAGAACATTTAAAACTTTTTTCTCCAGTGTGGATTCTTTCATGAATGCTGAGCTTATCTTTTCGATTGAAACTTTTATCACATTCAGAACATTTAAAACCTTTTTCTCCAGTGTGGATTCTTTCATGAATGCTGAGCTTATCTTTTCGAGTGAAGCTTTTATCACATTCAGAACATTTAAAACCTTCTCCAGAGTGGAGTTTTTCATGAATTCTGAGGTTATCTTTTCGACTGAAGCTTTTGTCACATTCAGAACATTTAAAACCTTTTTCTCCAGTGTGGAGGTTCTCTTTTTGATGGAAACTTCTACCACATTCAGAATATTTAAAACCTTTTTCTCCAGTGTGGATTCTTTCATGAATGCTGAGCTTATCTTTTCGATTGAAGCTTTTATCACATTCAGAACATTTAAAACCTTTTTCTCCAGTGTGGATTCTTTCATGAATTCTGAGGTTATCTTTTCGATTGAAGCTTTTATCACATTCAGAACATTTAAAACCCTTTTCTCCAGTGTGGATTTTTTCATGAATTCTGAGGTTATCTTTTCGATTGAAGCTTTTACCACATTCAGAACATTTAAAACCTTTTTCTCCAGTGTGGACTCTTTCATGAATGCTGAGGTGATATTTTCGATTGAAGCTTTTACCACATTCAGAACATTTAAAACCTTTCGCTCCAGTGTGGATTCTTTCATGAATGCTGAGCTTATCTTTTCGACTGAACCTTTTATCACATTCAGAACATTTAAAACCCTTTTCTCCAGTGTGGATTTTTTCATGAATTCGGAGGTTATCTTTTCGACTGAAGCTTTTATCACATTCAGAACATTTAAAACCCTTTTCTCCAGTGTGGATTTTTTCATGAATTTGGAGGTTATCTTTTCGATTGAAGCTTTTATCACATTCAGAACATTTAAAACCTTTTTCTCCAGTGTGGACGTTATCTTTTTGATGGAAACTTCTACCACATTCAGAATATTTAAAACCTTTTTCTCCAGTGTGGATTCTTTCATGAATGTTCAGGTGATCTTTTCGATTGAAACTTTTATCACATTCAGAACATTTAAAACCTTTTTCTCCAGTGTGGATTCTCTCATGAATGCTGAGCTTATCTTTTCGATTGAATCTTTTATCACATTCAGAACATTTAAATGGTTTCTCTGCAGTGTGGACTCTTTCATGCCTTCTCAGCTTTGATTTGACATAAAAACATTTATCACACTGAGAACATTTAAAATATTTCTCTCCACTGTGGTTTATTTCATGAATTCTGAGGTATCTATTTTGAGTGAAGCTTTTATCACACTGAGAACATTTAAAAGGTCTATCACCAGTGTGGATTCTTTCATGAATCCTGAGTGCATATTTTTGATGGAATCTTTTATCACATTCAGAACATTTATATAGTTTCCCTCTGGTGTGGTTTCTTTCATGTATTCTAAGCTTATTGTTTTGACTGAAATTTTTATCACGTACTGAACAGTTGAATAGCTCCACGCCCTTGAAGTTCATTTTATGTATTTCCTTCTTTCTTGTGTTGATTAATTCATATCTTCTCCGTTCAGATATCTGACTATCATGTACAGAACGGAATGGCTTGTCTTCTCTGTGAATTTTCTTTTGTTCTGTCGTGTTTGTCTTCCCAATGAACCTTTCCTCAAATACACTGCTCTGAAGAAGTGTCTCTCCACTGATTCTTTCATTTTGCTTTAGAATTGCGCAGTGGGTGGAATTCCTTTCTTGTTCAATGCATACATCGGTTTTCTCTCCTTTTGGGGCACTTTCTTTCATGCTAGGAGGTATTAGCTTATCAGTCCCTTCCAGACGATCAGCTGAAGGATCTGGGCTGTCCTTGTGTTTCCATTCTTCCCTCTGCTGCTCATCGAACTCTCTCATTATCTTGTTCCCAAACCCATCATCTATAGGATAAAAATGAGAGTATGTATATAAATTATACAGCCACTGAGTAAAACATATACATATACATACATACATATATATATATATATATATATATATATATATATATATATATATACAGAAAATCAGGAGATTCTAAACAGGAAGCTTAGGTACGTGAAAAGAAAAAAGCATTCAATCTTTAGATATCAGAAGATATTATATATTTAATTAGAGGAAAGGCCTCAAGAAGCCCCCAGCGTGAGTTTTACCTTCGGGGGCTGGACTTCTTCATCATCGGCCAAAAACCTCTTAGAGCCTTTAATTCTCGTAAATCTCATAAATCTTCAGCTCCATATAATTTTAAATTCTTATGGGTGCACATTACAAATTACTTAGCTTGTCTGCTGTTTTTTTTCTCTGCGGGTCCTCCCTACACCTAGATATCTGACCACGGCCTACGATGGCCAACGTTTCGGTGACCTGCTTCAGGGTCCTGTGGTCCGCGTGTTACCTCCGCACTGGTGAATTGTAGGAAGACGCTGGCCATCGTAGGCTGTAGTCAGATATCCAGGTGTAGGAAGGACCCGCACAGAAGAAAACAGCAGACAAGCTAAGTAATTTGTAATGTGCACCCATAAGAATTTAAAATTATATGGAGCTGAAGATTTATGAGATTTACGAGAATTAAAGGCTCTAAGAGGTTTTTGGCCGATGATGAAGTCTAGCCCCCGAAGTTAAACTCACGCTGGGGGCTTCTTGAGGCCTTTCCTCTAAATAAATATATAATATCTTCTGATATCTAAAGATTGAATGCTTTTGTTTTGACATACCTAAGCTTCCTGTTTAGAATCTCCTGGGTTTCTAGATTTAGAGCAAACTCTAAAGGAGATCACCTCTGATAGTGTTTATAGTTTATAACATATATATATGCCATTTGCTTGGCTAAAGCTCATGTCACATGACAGGAAAAGGTGTTTCTTGTAGACAGGTGCAAATGGGATTGACACAAACAGGCAGAAACAGACAATCCTGATATCATCTGCTGGCTCTGGACATCTCATCTTCACTTCAGTCTCTGTAGTGATACCCATTAATTATATTCACCCACTAAAAACACCCTGCTGGAGACGCAAATCTCACACACCTGGTAGCTTAAAAGAAGCTGAATTCTAATTACTAAGAAATAAAAATGTAACTGAAAATCACTAGTAACCTTCACCATCTATGTGAAAATCAGAGCCTGACAATGTGAATCTGCATCCAAAAATGGTGGCTTTGTTGTGGCTGAAGCTGAAGTCCAAAATGAAAATAGCCTTGCCCCTCCCATCAAGAAAAAGCCTCCCTCCCAGAACTGTCGGCTGCAACCCCTCTTTTGGGCCTGCTGAATTGTTCTTGGCTACAGAGGGCAGAAGGCTAGGCACAGTTCCTGTATCAAAATGGTTGCCGAGACCTAATTTCCTCCTGCCTGTGTAAGCTCAAAATGGTTGCTGGGACCTCATTTCCTCCTGCCTGTGTCAGCTCAAAATGGTTGCTGGGACCTCATTTCCTCCTGCCCGTGTTGGCTCCAATCTCAAAATGACTGCCTCTGGAGGTCCCGGCAGCCATTTTGATGCAGGAGCCGGTGTGGGCAGGAGCAAGCGGAGACCACTCTGCTGATGGCAGAATCAGGGAGGGGAATCTTTCTGGTTGGGAGGAGGGATTTGGGGCTGGGCAGTACCTGTATTTTCATCTGAAACTGACACATGGCTAAACACAAATTTCAGGCTGGTTTTGACATTGAAACAGAAACCAAAATGTGGTTGGCTTCTAGTGAAAATGCAGAAATTCTCCACAGCACATAGGATTTTATTATAAACTAATTTTTGGCTCACTGCTCCTGGTATCCGTATCATCCTCTCCATTTTCCAGCTGGTCACTGACGATATCCTCTTCAATTTTCAGGATCTCAACTGTGGGCTCAGTAGTGTAACTTTGGCTGCCTGTAAGAAGAGTAGAAAAATAACTTCAGGTTTTAAAGGGAAGCTTAAGCTCCAAGAAAAGCAACACTTGGCTAAAACTGATGAGAATGTTATGAGCTTTGAAAATATAAGTATCCTGCTGGAAGGACCCTCTGTAGTTCTGAAAAGAAACTGAGGCAGCGGGCAAAGAAAGTGTTAACTCTGAGAAATGATATTAAAAGCTTGAAGTTAGAATTCTAACTTTTTACTTTGCAACTAAAGTGAAGGTATGCCAGATGGTTCAGATTATATTGAACTCTAGCCGTCGAGCAAAAGGGTTAAAAAGGTCAGAGAAAGGAATTTCTTTCACCCTTGTGAATTGCCAATGCTAGCTGGCACATCTGTATACTATTAAATCTTGAGGGGATATTATTATGAATGGACAAAGGAATGAGCCAGATATATTGTAGTTTAAGATTAGATAGAAATACTGTTTAGAGAGAGGCAATAGATTAGTATTTACAAGTTTTTGATATTTAGAATATGTGTTATAAGGATGCTTACTTTAGAATATGTTGTATTCTGTGTAAATTAATAATTCTGTGTGGAATGTTTGTTCAACTCTCTGTCTGACGTTCTGAGTAGGGCTACAGTGAAGGGGGGCCAACATGTGTTTTGAGTTATTCTGCAGTCCTAGCTGGTTCAATGTATAAGCTGAAGGTGAAAAAGGTCAGAACTAGTCAGCTCTCTTCTCCTTGATTAATTATAGGTAACTGTAGGAATAGTCCTGAAAGTATAGCAGTATGCCATTAAGTAAGACTAGCCTTTGACCCCTTTAATGAATGCCAGAGTTCAGTTAGCAGTTAGTATGAATCAGACTAGGAATATGAGAATAATTAATGTTAGATGGGGCCTCTTAGTCTCTAAGGGAATCCAGTTTAAGCCATAGATGAGAAATCAATCATAATGAGAAATGTAAGAGTTCTGGAGACCAAATGTCTGGCTTGAGGGGCCCCAGGTCACAGGTCAGTTTAGGATGTCTGGAACCTATGTAACTGATATTTCAAAAGTAATGATTGGTTGAGGCAAGGTAGCCAATCTAATTTCTTAACCAATTGGGAGTAAAGGGGGCTAGGCTAGGAGGAGGGCTTAGGACCCTATTTAAGTAGGAGCAGAAGCAGTTTACGTCAGAAGGAGCTCAGAAGAAAGAGAAGGACAGAAGGAACAGACAGAAGAAGGAGAAGACAGCATAAGAAGAGAAGCAGCTGAGACAAAGACACAGAGAGCTGAGAGAAAGAGAAGAGAGCTAGAACTGATGTCTTGCTTTGTTTGCTGGCAAATAAAGAAGATTTTTCTCTCATACTGGTGTGTGCTGTCTGACTCCTGAAGCATCACAAATTCATGCATCCATTCCTGCAACAATTCTTGGTGGCAGCGGTGGGATAAATCCTGCATTAATCCCAGCACCCAACTGACTGGAGAACATTCGCCGGGTATGTATCCTGTATTTTGTATTGTAATCCTAGCTAGGAAGTTGTAAAACCAGCCCCTCAAGAAGGAGGGAAGGAGAATCTGATCAATTCTCAGCGAAGGCCCTAGTACCTTCTAGTCGTGGGGACTAGAAGCGAAAACGCTTGAGCTTATCTGTATCTGAGAAATTTGAAATTGTTGGGTGGGATTTTCTGTATGGAATGTGTGATGCGTGAATGATTAACTGAGTGCGGACTTCTTATAGCTGCATTTCCAATTAACGCGAGTTCAATTGGTCAGCAACGGAAGGAAGCGATTGCTGTCTGTCTACCTAGTGTCTCGAGAGTGCAGACCCCTTACTGCATTCTCAAAAATTCCCCCCCTCTTTGTGTGTTGTAACTGTAAGCATTATGGGTGGGACATCATCTAGACAAATTGCTACCCCCCTAGACTGTATGCTTAAGAACTTCAAAAAAGGCTTTTTAATTAATGACTATGGACAGACTTTAAGCTCAAGTACTTTAAGAACCTTGTGTGAAGTTGAGTGGCCATCTATGGGAGTGGGGTGGCCCCCTAGTGGCAGCTTAGATATTGAAGTAATCCGGAAGGTCTACAGCATAGTAGTAGGAGGACCAGAATATTCTGAACAACTCCCTTATATAGATTCCTGGGACAGCCTTGTGACTGACCCTCCCTCGTGGTTGAAAACTTATATGGGATCCCCAGTAAAATTCATGTTAGGCCGTGTTCAAAGAAAGATTAGAAAATCTAGACTAGAAGAGGGAAAGAGCCCTAGGAAGCCTACCACCCAATCGGTGGCTTCCGCCCCTACCCTGTCCGAGAAACCCATACTCTCTGATGACCCCTCAGACCTTGAGCCACCACCTTATGGCCCATTGTTGGGGTTCCGTGCCACCCCCAGAGATCCACGCCGCCCAGCTCAAGCCTCTCCAGCACAGGCTTCTCCGGATAGTTCTTCCCCTCCTGTGCCAAACCTGCCACACCCTAGGTTGGACTTTTCACCTGGCCTCTACCCTTCTGTGCCAAATCCTCTCCTGTTAACCTCTGAAGACCCGTTTTGGGTTCCACTCCCTGACTCCTCAACTCCCGACAGCCCAGCCTCTCCCTCTAATACCCCTACCCACTCATCAGGGGCCCGGCATCCCTTTCAATGGACTGACTCACCTGTGACCACCTCTCAGTCTATGAGTACCCCTCCCCATCCCTCAGGATTTCAACCTACCTCTACTGAATGGGTTAGACCCGCTGCAATTACCTTTGAGCATGATAGGAGGGTAGCTCCTAGCTCTACCTCAGGTTCCATTCCCACCTCCTCGAGAGTTCTGCCACTTCGTCAGGTAACTACCACTCGACCGGATCCTAATAATCAGGGTCAGGTTATACAGGCACAGGCCTATCAGTATGTACCCTTCACAACCACCGATCTCCTGAATTGGAAGACGCATTATCCCTCTTATACTGAAAAGCCTCAGGCAGTGGTGGACCTAGTGGCTAGCATTATGGCCACCCATAACCCAACCTGGACTGATTGTCAACAACTTCTCCTGACCCTCTTCACAACTGAGGAGAGGCGGAAGATTTTGCAAAATGCTGAGGCCATCACGCGAGAGCGTGTCCCCGGGGGGACACAGGACCCAGAGGGATGGGTTAGAGCTCGGTTTCCTCGCGCAGCTCCAGATTGGGATCCAAATGATGGGCAGCACTATGAACTGTTGTCTGGCTATTGCCGGGACTTACTGGAAGGTATGAGGAAAGGCATAAAGAGGCCCATTAATTTGGCAAAGGTCTCTGAAATTCTCCAAGGGGCAACTGAATCCCCTGGGGCCTTTCTAGAGCGACTAATTGAAGCCTACAGAACATACACCCCATTTGACCCTGAAGCCCAAGAAAACCAGAGAATGGTGAATAGCGCATTGGTGGCCCAGAGTATGCCAGATATCCGGAAGAAGTTGCAGCGTCAGGAGGGATTCGCAGGGATGAATACCACCCAGCTAATTGAGATCGCAACCAAGGTTTTCATTAATAGAGATCAGGAGGTGCGCCGAGAGGCTGACCGGAAGATGCAGAAGAAGGCCGACCTTTTAGCGGCAGCCATTACTAATTCCACCCTTAACCGAGGTCGACCTCTAGCTAATGGGAAGCCAAAGTGGGACCCCGGACCACCAGCCAGGCCCCGAGATTCCTTCAATCAATCCCGGCCAAGGGGGGAGAATCCCAGACCAAGATTGGAGAGGGATCAGTGTGCCTATTGTAAGGAAAGAGGGCACTGGAAAGATGAATGCCCCCAGAGGCGCCAGGGACTGAGAAGGGGACCAGGAGATCGAGGAAGCCGAGGCCGAGTTCGAGAGGGAAGATATGAGCCTGCTGAATCTGACATCATCGGGATAGCCGAGATGGCAGAATGGGACGAATAGGACAGACCGGGTTCCTACAAACTGGGCTCCCAGGAACCTATGGTCAAGCTAACTATAGGGAGCCGCTCAATTCCATTCATGATTGATACAGGAGCTGAACATTCTGTTGTGACGGAGCGATTAGCGCCTGTGTCTGGAAAAACTGTCCGAGTGGTGGGAGCCACGGGGGTGCAGAACCGGAGGCCCTTTCTGACAACCCGTAGATGCCAATTAGGCTCACACATAGTCACTCATGAATTCCTGTATATGCCAGACTGTCCAATCCCTTTGTTAGGTCGAGACCTGCTGTCCAAGCTTAGGGCCCAAATTTCCTTTGACTCTGATGGCCAGACTTCAGTCTCCTTTTGGCCCCCGACCTCCAGCCCTAAGGGTATATTGAGTTTCTGCTGCCCTCTTGAAGAAGAATGGCGGCTGCATCAGTCACATAGCCAAGTTGACCTACCCCTGGCAGACAGCTTTCAGGTCAGTGGGGTATGGGCAGAAGATAATCCCCCAGGGTTGGCCCGAAATATTCCTCCTGTACATGTAGATTTACTTCCAAGTGCCCGGCCAATCCATCTTCGTCAATACCCAATTCCCAGAAAGGCTCTGGAAGGGATTCAAGCACATTTGAATCGTCTGTTATCCCATGGAATTATTCGTCCTTGCCAGTCTCCATGGAATACGCCACTATTGCCAGTTCAGAAGCCAGGGACTGAGGACTACCGGCCAGTCCAAGACTTACGAGTGGTTAACAAATCCACTATTTCATTACACCCTGTAGTGCCTAATCCATATGTCCTGTTAGGATTGATACCTTCTGGGGCTACCCATTTCACAACACTAGACCTAAAAGATGCCTTCTTTTGTATTCGGGTGGCCCCCGCCAGTCAACTGCTTTTTGCCTTTCAATGGGAAAACCCAGTAACAGGAAGGAAGCTTCAGTATACATGGACCCGCCTGCCACAGGGGTTCAAGAATTCCCCCACCATTTTTGGGACAGCCCTAGGGCAAGACCTTAAGACTTTTAAATCTGAGCCTTCCAGGCGAGTTTTACTCCAGTATGTAGATGACCTCCTGATTGCAGCAGTGACCCAGGAAGAGTGTTTTGAGGCTACTAGAGAATTGCTGGAGCTACTCTTGGATGCAGGCTATAAGGTCTCACGCTCAAAGGCCCAACTCTGTCAGTCAGAAGTGAAGTATCTGGGCTTTTGCATTTCCCAGGGAAGTCGGAGACTGGATGCTAGTAGGAAGCAAGCGGTAGCTGCAATTCCCCAACCCAAGTCCAGAAGAGAAGTTAGGGAATTTCTGGGAGCAGCCGGATTCTGCAGAATTTGGATTCCAAATTTTGCATTGATGGCGAAACCCCTTTACCAGGCCACAAAGGGGGGTGAAAAGGAACCATTTGAATGGGGACCTACTGCTCAACAATCCTTCATTGCCATAAAGAAAGCCCTACTTCAAGCCCCTGCGTTAGGCCTTCCTGATGTGGAGAAACCTTTCTCATTGTATGTCCATGAGCGACAGGGGGTTGCTCTGGGTGTGCTGACCCAGATGATGGGATCCTGGCAGAGGCCTGTTGCATACCTGTCTAAACAGCTGGATGGAGTGGCTAAAGGATGGCCAGCCTGCATGAGGGCCATTGCAGCAACAGCCTTACTGGTCCAGGAAGCTGATAAGTTGACCTTGGGGCAAGAACTGGTTGTTAAAGTCCCCCATGCAGTTCTCACCCTCATGGAGTATAAGGGCAACCACTGGTTTACAAATAACCGCATGGTTAAGTACCAAGCTAGCTTGTGTGAGAATCCACGGATACACCTGGAAACAGTGGCTACATTCAATCCTGCCACTCTTTTGCCAGCATCTGAGGGACCACCGGATCATGACTGTATCCAAACCATGGATGAAGTGTATTCCAGTCGACCAGATCTTAAAGATGTTCCGTGGAGGGACCCAGATGTAATTTATTTTACAGATGGAAGCAGTTATGTGGAGAACTCCAAGCGATTGGCAGGCTATGCTGTGGTGACAGAGGACAAGGTGATAGAAGCAAGAGCCCTGCCCCAAGGAACTTCAGCCCAGAAAGCAGAACTTGTGGCCCTCATACGAGCTCTGGAGTTAGCAGCAGGACTGGTAACCAACATTTATACTGATTCCAAATATGCCTTCACAACTCTACATGCTCATGGAGCTTTGTATAAGGAAAAGGGACTCATAAATGCTGCAGGCCAACCTGTTAAGTATGGACCTGAAATACTTCAGCTGCTAGAGGCTGTGTGGGCCCCTAAGAAGGTAGCTGTTATTCACTGCAGGGGACACCAAAGAATAGATACTCCAGTGGCCCGAGGGAACCGCCATGCTGATCGGGTGGCCAAGGAAGCTGCTCGAGGACCCCCAGCAAGTACTGTGACCCCCCTGTTCCAAATCCGACTGCAAGAATGGACACCTATATATACCCAAGTGGAAGAGAAATGGGCTCAAGAAGAAGGTGCAGTAAGGAGACCTGATGGCTGGTTACATCTCCCTGATACCAGAGTTCTGGTGCCACGCCACCTAGCTTGGCCTGTAGTGTCTCAAGCTCATGACCTATCACACTTAGGGAAAACAGCACTAGCCCGCCTACTCAATCGAGTAGTGGTGCTGGAAGGATTGGATAGTCTGGTTGCCACTGCCTCTGCCCGATGTACTCTCTGTGCCCAGAATAATGCTCGTCAGGGACCCCGTATTCCACCAGGAGTTCAGTCTAGAGGACTAACACCCTTTGAGTCCCTAGTTATAGACTTCACAGAAATGCCCAGGAGTGGTAGGCTCCGATACCTCTTGGTCATGGTCTGTACCTTTTCTGGGTGGGTGGAAGCATATCCTACAGTCACTGAGAAAGCCACAGAAGTAGCTCGAGCCCTCCTTAGGGATGTCATCCCCAGGTATGGACTGCCCCTTGCCATAGGTTCAGATAATGGTCCCGCCTTTGTTGAAGCTACACTTCAGGCCCTGTCCCGCGCATTGCGCATTACCTGGAAATTGCATTGTGCCTATCGTCCCCAGAGTTCAGGGCAGGTTGAGCGAGCAAACAGAACCTTGAAAAATAGCCTAGCAAAGATTTGTCAGGAAACCCAATTGAAATGGCCACAGGCATTGCCACTAGCCCTCTTCCGCCTCCGATGCACTCCAACTAAAGGAACAGCCCTCTCTCCCTTTGAAATTGTGTATGGGAAGCCCCCAGCCATTTTGCAGGGAATTAAGGGAGACATAGGGATTTTAGGGTCTGCCCAGGTGCAGGAGCAGGTAGCCCTCCTGGGAAAGATAATTTCTGAGCTTCAGTCTTATGTGAGAGAAATAAACCCTGTCCCCTTCCAGGCTCAGGTACATTCCTTCCTGCCAGGGGATAGAGTTTGGGTAAAAGACTGGAAGCTCCAGCCTTTGGGGCCCCGATGGAAAGGACCTTTTACTGTTTTGCTTTCTACCCCTGCAGCTGTGAAGGTTGCAGGGATAACTCCATGGGTCCATTGGTCTCGAATTAAGTCTGCTGACCAGACTGAGCCCAGCACGGATCAGACGGAGCCTAAACAGTGGAGAGCAGAAAGAGATCCAGCGGAGCCATTGAAGTTGCGCTTGACCCGAACCAAAGAATCTACTAGCTGAAAAGAAGGGTCAACTGCATACTGCAGGAGCGGCTGAACTTCGGCTTCACACTGAGACTCTTTCTTGCCTGATTCTGGCTTTCCTGGAATTTGAAAGCTTGATCCTTGTCAGTTGAGGGTCTATCCCAACTGGTATAAGAACTCAAAGACTGAGAACACTATATGAGAGTAATCTGTGATTAGCACAGACTGTTGAAATATTATTGCTTAATTAGTTTGCTGTATTTGTTTTAGATTAGGAAGAAAGAAAATGTTAGTAGTTTGGATGCTTTTGTTGTTTTCTACTCCTTGCCTCCTTGTTCCTAATACCCCAACTCGCTCCAACCTTTGGTTACACTCTGTCCAGGAACTAATTAGCCAGGCAAAGATTACTTCCCCTTGTATTGTGTGTTCCCGATTTTCTCCTTATACCACAGATGTCCCAGCTGTTCCTGTCCCTGTGCAACTCCCAGCTCTTATACCTCCCTACTTTTCGAGTTCAGGCCCTTGGAGCCAGGATTATACTTGGTGGTCCTTTTATAATGCTACTTCCCCCTCTGAATCTTCTCTAAGGCCAGTTTTTACGTCTCCCTATCCAGCCTCTGGAGTGTTTTGTTTAACAAGAAGCATCTCAACTGTTCTTCCCATTCCCTGTAACTATACTAATGTTCTCCCAGAAAAAGGAGAATCTGTGTGGGTAGTTTCTCCAGGTACTCCTATGTGCCCTGCTACCATACCTGTAGATTATGACCCAGGTGATTATCTGGCTCCTAAGCGTACCACTGAGAAGACTATAGTGTCCAAGCTTATTTTCTACTTTCATAAGTCCCCGGGGTATGAAGAGTTATTAACAAATGAGCAGCCTGTCACAATTGGGGATTGGCGCCTATGGTGTGCAAAGTCTCCATTTCGTCTTCGTTCCCCCTGGGATAGGGGCTCGCATTATGGGCACCCTAAGTACCCTGTCCAGCCTGAGCCAACATTTATTGGGAACTTTCCTCACCCTCTCCTTGGTCATTACTGGCTCTGTGATAATGTCCTCCACATGATTCTTCCCTCCACATATGATTTTTGTGTATTGGTAACCTTGAATTATTTTCCTAAAGTTATTCCTCTTAAGCCACTATCCCCGCACCGCTCTAAGCGAGAGGCTTTGTCCTTACCCTCCTCCGTTGCCACAGAGGATGAGGCGATTGAATTAGCCCTCCAGTATATCAATTCTACTTATCCTCTGACTAAAAAGAGACTTGTAGCCCTTTCTGCCACAGCCTGGATTCCAATTGGAGGCCCGGTAGCGGGTATTACTGAACTAGGTATGGCTACCCGGAGACTTCAATCCCTACTCCATGTTTTAGTTCATGAGCTGAACGTGGTAGTCAATGCATTGCAGGATCAAATTAATGAATTAAGTATAGTTTCTCGGTATAATCGTATGGGCCTTGACTATCTCTTTGCAGCTCAGGGTGGCCTCTGCACAGTGTTAAATTCTTCAGAGTGCTGTACTATTGTCATAAATAGGACGCATGTAGTTAGGCATGCCATGGATAAAGTCCTACAGTTGGCCAGCCTTAATGTGGAGGATTATCGAGGAGGATTAGACCTTACCTCTTGGTGGTGGTCATTGACCTCCTGGATACGTCCTTTGTTCATTTCCCTAATAGTCTTAGTTTTAGCAGGGTTTTTGTTTTGTTTCCTGGCCTCATGTGCTTCGGCAGTATGCCGTCGAACCTTAACAAGTAGGGTAATGGTGGTTCATAAGTCTATTCCCAGTTAGGATCACTATAATCTCCAGAGTTTGAGTTGTGAGACTTATCTCTGCATAAGCTGATTTTAGTCTCAAAGGGGGGAATGAGGCAGCGGGCAAAGAAAGTGTTAACTCTGAGAAATGATATTAAAAGCTTGAAGTTAGAATTCTAACTTTTTACTTTGCAACTAAAGTGAAGGTATGCCAGATGGTTCAGATTATATTGAACTCTAGCCGTCGAGCAAAAGGGTTAAAAAGGTCAGAGAAAGGAATTTCTTTCACCCTTGTGAATTGCCAATGCTAGCTGGCACATCTGTATACTATTAAATCTTGAGGGGATATTATTATGAATGGACAAAGGAATGAGCCAGATATATTGTAGTTTAAGATTAGATAGAAATACTGTTTAGAGAGAGGCAATAGATTAGTATTTACAAGTTTTTGATATTTAGAATATGTGTTATAAGGATGCTTACTTTAGAATATGTTGTATTCTGTGTAAATTAATAATTCTGTGTGGAATGTTTGTTCAACTCTCTGTCTGACGTTCTGAGTAGGGCTACAGTGAAGGGGGGCCAACATGTGTTTTGAGTTATTCTGCAGTCCTAGCTGGTTCAATGTATAAGCTGAAGGTGAAAAAGGTCAGAACTAGTCAGCTCTCTTCTCCTTGATTAATTATAGGTAACTGTAGGAATAGTCCTGAAAGTATAGCAGTATGCCATTAAGTAAGACTAGCCTTTGACCCCTTTAATGAATGCCAGAGTTCAGTTAGCAGTTAGTATGAATCAGACTAGGAATATGAGAATAATTAATGTTAGATGGGGCCTCTTAGTCTCTAAGGGAATCCAGTTTAAGCCATAGATGAGAAATCAATCATAATGAGAAATGTAAGAGTTCTGGAGACCAAATGTCTGGCTTGAGGGGCCCCAGGTCACAGGTCAGTTTAGGATGTCTGGAACCTATGTAACTGATATTTCAAAAGTAATGATTGGTTGAGGCAAGGTAGCCAATCTAATTTCTTAACCAATTGGGAGTAAAGGGGGCTAGGCTAGGAGGAGGGCTTAGGACCCTATTTAAGTAGGAGCAGAAGCAGTTTACGTCAGAAGGAGCTCAGAAGAAAGAGAAGGACAGAAGGAACAGACAGAAGAAGGAGAAGACAGCATAAGAAGAGAAGCAGCTGAGACAAAGACACAGAGAGCTGAGAGAAAGAGAAGAGAGCTAGAACTGATGTCTTGCTTTGTTTGCTGGCAAATAAAGAAGATTTTTCTCTCATACTGGTGTGTGCTGTCTGACTCCTGAAGCATCACAAATTCATGCATCCATTCCTGCAACAAAACCATGACCTTCAAATGATAGGTACTCTGGTAATAGAAACTGCTGCATAATATGTCATTTGTTATAGAATCTTACCTCTCACCTCTCTCCAACCTGGTGCCACCAATGTGAGTCTTCCTGTCTTCCTCCCCCTTCAACTGCCAGTGGGTGGGTTACTCAACCTTCCTCTCTCCTAATATGGATACAGGTGGTCACCTTCCTTTTCCCCTCCTGCTCCTTCCTCTGGGGGTCTAACTGCTTCTATCCCTTGCTTCCATTGAAGGGGGTGGGGGGGGGGTCACTTGGCTTTCCCCTTCTTCTATTCCTTTCTTCATCCATCCATCCTGCTCATGTCATGTTAAGCCATTCTGCCTCACTCCCACCTCCTACTCCTTCCTCATTCTTCCTGCTGATCCCAGTGGAGGTGGTTTTTCCTCCTTTCCTCCAGCTTCTTCTAGTAAAACCATCCTGCTTGCCTCTCTCCATCTAGCTGCACTTTGTGGTGCACAGAGAATAAAACCCACAACCTGCTGGGTGGGAGGAAGGTTCAGCAGCTTGGAGCACCACTGAGAGAGGTTAGAAATAGTGAAAGATTATTAAAACTGATAATGAATTAGAAACAGTAGGTGTTGAAAAAAAGAAGGGAAGAGAAAGAGAGGCATGGGGAACTGGTGGATGAAAATAAGAGAAAGAGAAGAAATGAAAGGCTAAAAATGCAGAGCAGATCATGAAAGGAGAAAAGAAGAAATAAGGGAAATGGAACAAACATTATGTATTTATTTGTTACATTTGTATCCCGCATTTTCCCACCTATTTGCAGGCTCAATGTGGCTTACATAATATCGTAAAGGCGATCGCCAAGCCCGGTATGGAAACAAACACACTTTGATATTAGGGTTGGGTAAGGTCAGTATATTCAAGTACATAGGGATCGAAGACAGGAAGGAAAATATAGTGTCCAATACAATCTATGGTTTTGCTGGAATGCACTGCCAAAGAGTTGAGGCATCTAAATTATGTCGGTGGGGAATGCTTTTCTGAATAAGTAGGTCTTTAATGATCTCCTAAAGTTTAGATGGTCATAGATTGTTTTCACAGTCTTTGGCAGTGCATTCCACAATTATGTGCCTATGTAGGAGAAGTTGGATGCACAGGTTGGAAAACAAAGGTTAGAAGCAGCAGCCGCAACTATAACACCTAATTTTCACTGTGCCTGATCCAGAGGAGTCCTTTTTCATGTAAGAAAAGTTTGTATCACCTCATTACAAGCTTTAATTCAAGCTACATCACATGCTTCATGCAGTTCCTCACATGTGCCTGCAGTGGTCAGATTTCCTCTTTCCTCGGATCCTTGAGGTTCAGTCCCAAATCCCTTTTTCTCAAATCGGATTAAAACATCAGGCTTGATATTGTAGAAGCCTGTTATAGGAAAAAGACAGTACAATATCTTTAAAACAAGTTACCAAAGAACCTGTGTAAGTGATCAGAATTATGCTGTTTTCATAGGCACTGCACCAGAATAGAGCAAGAGGGGTGCTGCTGTCCTGATCATCATCAGAAATATAGTCTAGCAATATCATGAACATATTCCTCTAGAGCTACAAACAGCTCCGTGGCGGATACTGCTACTGCGAAAATATAATGGATATTTCTGTCAGCAGGAGGGGGCATTTATTGATGGATCCACTTGTTGTCTTTTCAACGCCTGAAGCACCTTTGTCTGCTTTATCGGGGATGACACTCCCCCAATATTCCAAGAGACTATTTTAAGTGACCCCAATACACCAGAAATCTAATAACATCATAAAAAGAGTTATACATTTAAACAAAAGAAGAGAAACCCTCCCAGCCCATAGGGCTTCCCTCTTCAATCCCCTTGAATTCTGTCCCTGAAACCAAAGCTCTGTCAGATACCTCCCTCCCTCTTTAGCCTTCCCACCCCCCATCCCTACCCCCACCCTAGAACCACTCGACCATTCCCTCACGGCTAAGATCATGTGAGCTCCCCCCTCCCCACACCCTCTTCTGATTTTGTATCTAGTATAGTACCTCCTACAATCTTTCCCCCCTCCTTATATAATCCCTAGACCCATCGCTATTGGGGCTATCCCCCCACGAGAACCCACAATTACACTGTGAAATCCTCTATTCCAAAAGAAAACCTAGCTAACCTTTGTAATCCCTAATAGGGAACTTATACTATCAGATGTTAGGGAGCAAATTGTAAAACAATGCCCCTCTTCTTCAAAGTAGGGTTCTGCGGTCCCCCACAAACAAAGAACATTTGAAACAGCAACAGCAAACATAACATGCCCCATGTACCCTCTTTATAATCAGTTACAGATAGGTACGTTCTGGGTTATAAAATTACCAAACTGTGTCCCGATAGCTCGGTATGAGCGCACCACTGTAGCTCTTAAGGATCACCATCTGAATCAAACCAGCCAGGCTTCCTTGGGCGTTCCTTCAAGCCGGATCCTCAGGGGTCAGGTCTCGCTGCACAAACTTCAACGCCTCTGCCGCCGATGAGAACATGGAGTGTTTCCCATTATGCCAGATCTTTAGACGGGCAGGATAAAGTAAAGCAAATTGAATTTTCTTTTCAAATAATTGTTGGCACACTCCACGAAATGCTCTTCGCTGTAAAGAAACTCCGGTCGAGAAGTCCTGGAAGCAGCGTACTGTATGGTTTTCGTATTGTATGGTCCCAGCCTTTCTGAACACCCTAAAAATTTCTTGTTTGTGGTCAAAATTCAGTACTTTGAAAATGACGATTCTTGGGCGGGGGTCCTTCGAGTTTCCAGGCCCCAGCCGGTGAGCGCGCTCTATTCTTAAAGGCCCAGCAGACAGTTGTAAAGGTAGAATTTTTGGTAGCCAGTTTTCTAGAAAGTCTCTTAATTCTGAGTCTTTGATCTTCTCAGGCAACCCAATCATTCTGATGTTACTCCTGCAAGCTCTATTTTCTAGGTCCTCCAGCTTACTCTCCAGCCGTTCCACCTTGCTCTCCAGGTCTTTTTGTGTTGTCTCATGCTGCTGCACGCGATCTTCCACATCAGATAACCGCTGCTTATATTGAGAGAACTCTGACTGGATGGTTTCCAGCTTCGCATCGATGCCACCTAATTGTTCCTTGATCGCTTGTAATTTTTGATACACCGACGCACCCAACATGGCAGAGACCTCCGCTGCCACCTCCATGGCCCAGGCAGAGCTCACCGACCTCGGGCCTTCTCCATCTCCGTCCGCCATCTTAGATTCCATTGTACGGGTCCGCATGTTCTCTTTTTTGGGGGGTTTAGCCGCCATCGCACCTCTGCCAATCTCCGTTTTAGGAAACAAGATGGCAAGCGATCCGCAAAATCCAACGTGGAGACAAACAAAGCAGATCAATCAGTGATATGGTTCAAAACTTTATTTTCAGAGATTCGCCCGACACAGACTGTGTTTCGCCCACAAGGGCTGCGTCAGGGGCTAATAGTCCAAGCAGGACATGAGATTGAAACGTAAAAAACCAGCAGGGTGCTTTCCTCAGTCAAGATGAGGACATCAGCTCAATGCACAGGGTAAGTCTCTGGTCGCATCTCTCAGCCCTTGTGGGCGAAACACAGTCTGTGTCGGGCGAATCTCTGAAAATAAAGTTTTGAACCATATCACTGATTGATCTGCTTTGTTAATCTCCGTTTTAGTACTCCGCGATGCCCCGACGTTTCGGATCGCCGTTGTTGTTATCCTCACTTTTTAAAGCGGCGAAATGAGGTATTTAATTGAAAAAAAAACCGGTGCAGGGAAGGCGGGAGCTCAGCACGACGACACCTACTCTCTAGCCGTGCATCACGTGACCCCTTGATGGATCCTTTTAATTCTTTAGGAGCACTGTAGGACAGTTTTTCTGAATATAGAGATGTTGCGGGCTTTAGGCTGGATTTACAGAAATTGGTGGCATTACCATCTGACGTCACAGTTCGGAGACTCTGGGGGCCTCAGTTTCCTCTTCGTTGGGCAACAGGTACATTTCGCTATCTAGGTATAAATTGGGAATAGATTCTCAGGATCTGTATTCAGTCAATGTCATAAAATGTTTGGAGGAGACGCAATGCCAACTGGAGGCTTGGTGCACGTTGCTTTTATAAGTATTGCCACACTAGGACAGACCAAAGGTCCACCAAGCCCAGCATCCTTTTTCCAACAGCGGCCAATCCAGGTCAGAAATACCTGGCAAGATCCCAAAAAAGTTCAATAATTTTATGCTGCTTACGCTAGAAATAGGAGGTAGATTTTCCTCCCCAAGTCAATTTAATAATGGTCTATGGACTTTTCCTTCAGGAAGCCAGCCAGGCCTATTTTAAACCCCGCTAAGCTAACCGCATCCGGCAATGAATTCCAGAGTTTAATTACATGTTGAGCGAAGACAACTTTTCTCCGATTCGTATTAAAGTGAAGATGATCTTGTTTCCTAAATGGCACTATCAACTTCAAACTCTTCCTTTGCATTTATTAAAAAAGGATCTTGCTCTAAACTTTGGTATATTTCTGAAATGGAAAAACTTTGGGCAATACATTGCCATGCCCAGGTTCAATGGGAAGCTATCTGGGAACCGTTCTTGAAGCACTGTTCTTGTTAATGGTTTTTGCCCTTCGAGGGTCCTATCTGGAGTGTTCTTATTCTGACTAATGGTGGGTGGGAAGGAGAGAGGGCAGGGTTTTTTAAAAAAAATTCTTCAGTTGGGGTAGGTTTTGAGAGTGCCTTAGAGAGGGCAGGAGGTGTATTAAAGGGAGGGGAAAATCTTTTCAAAAATGTTAAGACATATACGCTCTGTTGTGTTATAATTAACACTGAGAATACTTACACTTTGTCATAGGAACAGTGAATTCATGTACTGGTATTACTTATTATTATTTTGATATGGGCTTTCCTAAATGTAGTCACAAACAGAAGGAAAATACTCTACTAAAAGGGGGCACCAAAAAATGGATAAAGTAGAGTAACAAAAACTCCTCACAGTTGATGTTCCAACAAAATTTATTCAGAGTTCTTCTAAAACATGGACGACCCGACACAACTCATGTTTCGGCCTAAATGTAAACTCTTGGTATGTTATGTTTCTCAAATTTCAATAAATGTTAAAAATCTCACTCGTTTGAATAGGTTAATGGCCAGATTCTGTTGGGCCGGAAAGAAGACAAAAATCCGCCTTCCCTGGTTGATAGGTGGCTGGAGGATGGGTGGCCTAGGTTTACCTAACAATAGGCTTTATAATATAGCATGTCTTTTACGCCATCTAAATGACTGGATCTCTGGTAGTGAAGATTAAATGCCTATTTCCTATGAAATGGCTCTGTTTTCCCCTTATCATTTTCTCTCCCTACTCCATGCTTCGTATCGGACTGTCCCAAGGCCTTGGGGCTCCAGTGTGCTTCTTCGCCCCAAACGAGATGCTAGGAAGTTTTTGGTTGCACTCCTGGGAGGGAACCCATTAGAAACAGATCAATTGTAATGGCGGAATATCAAGATCTAACTCTAGATTTTTTTTTTTTTAAGAAAATCACAAAGCTTGTAAATTTGGATTGTTCTTAGATGAACATAAAGATCTACAGGGAAGATCTGAGTCCCCTGATTTACAATCCACTGAACTAACCCCTAGGCCTACTCCCTCTGTTCTGCAGGGATGTCTGTGTGGCCATTTTAATAAGAATAATGTCAGACAAACGTACCTGTGCCTTGTTTTTCCGTTTATAATTTAAAAGTTTCAGTTTGCAAGATGGCTGTTCAGGATGGACGTCTCCAGCATAACGTTTTCCTGTTTGAAAATGGCTGTGAGATGGTCGTTTTTACTGGACATTATGAGAAGGACATCTCAGTTCTGACTTGTTCTTTCAAAAATGCCCCCACCATGAGCCAGAGTGGAAGAAGTCTCGGCCCCCACTAGAGGGCACCGAAGACAAAGCATTCTTAGAAGGGGGAGGACAACTACAATGCAACAAAAAGCACCGCCACCCCCCCCCCCCCCCCCACGCACACAGCAGTGAGAGAAGGAGCCTCCTACTCAGAGTACAAGAAGGTATTGTCCATTTACCCCCTATGTCTGTGACCTCCATTCAATACCCATGAGTGAGTGTCAGGTCCTATGAACACCTAGGGTGGGCATCTTTGTCATAGTGAGTTTTGTGTTATTTTGCATCACTGTAAACTACATTATGTACAGTGATTTGCACTAACCCATGGCTAAGTCATAGAGCATTCATCCATCCTGTTCCCCCCCCCCCCCCCCCCCCCCCCCCGGAACAACAGAGATGCCTCTCCACTCCCACCAGCCCTTTAGAACAATACAGATTTCTCAACACCATGAAACTTTAGGATGAAAGGTTTCACAAGCCTGATTCTAATCCCCAGGACACCCACCTCCAGCAGGTGCCTCGCAGTCTACTCTATCCAAAGTAGAAAACAGACAGTGGAAGGAGGAGGAGGAGAGACGCAGGAGCGTAGCCAAGGGTGGGCCCGCATGGGCCTAGGTTCACCCAGTAGCAGCACACCTATGATGTGACTGGCAGGGATCCCCAAGCCCCTCCAGCTGAAAACTCCCAACAACTGTCCCTCCTGCATACCTTGTAAATAGCAGATCTTCACCTGCAGCTAGCAGCGACTGATACATACTGTTCGCACCGGCCCCTCTGATGTATTCCCACTTATGCGGAAACAGGAAGTTGCATCAGAGGGAAGGCTGTGGGGCCAACACGAGCAGTGTATATTAGTTGCTGCTCGATGCCAGTGAAAATCTACTCTTTAAAAGGTAAGTGGGGGAGGGGGGATGTTTGACAGACCATATGGCATGCAGGCGAGAGGGGGAGAGACCACATCACTTGTGGGACAGGGCGGAGTTCTTTTGCCCACCCATATTGGGCCCAGGCCCCTGGGAGAGAGGGTGGCGGCCTATACTTCACTCAGACCACTTTGGCGGACGCCAGAAGTATATCATGTGACTTTAGATTTTCAACATTAGCTTTGTTTTTTGCATTAAAAACCAGAAAACATTTTCTCTCTCTTTATACTTGACCTTGAAAACATCATCTCATTACACCATAAGCCTCTTGACGCAGGTGTTTTGCCGCCGAAACACAGCAGCTGTGTCGACTCGTTTGGTATTTTTCAATAAAGATGTGGAATTGTACAAAGGTCTCCCTCGCAGCTTACCCTACTCCTTTTTTTTCTCTCTTGATTGACTCTCGTAGGGATTGAGTGCACCTCCGCTTTTTGTGGGTTCTCTTTTCCTCTTATCCCACCACACCTGAATTCCTGAATGCTCCCGGCTGACCTTGGTAAAGATGTGCAGAAATAATTTGTTTACTTACTTGTTACAGAAGGGAGGGTCTGTTCATACATCTCTGATTCAGGATGATCCACGAAGGGGAGATCTTCCTCTCGTTTAACACTCAGTGAGAACACAGATGTTACAACTGGAAGGCCTATTATGAAAAAGCATGTTTAAAAGGATTCGCCAATGATCAGATATTAAATTACTAACTCTACTATACTCTGCTATTAAGTTTTGCAACCTACTAAATTTTATTACTTCGGGTTCAGAGCAGGTTTACAGCAAGAAAAAAATTACATACAGTAGATTAATATAATACATGTTTTATCATATGTCTCCTATAATTATTTATTTATAACATTTATACCCCACATTTTCCCACCTACCAGCAGGCTCAATCTGGCTAACATCAGACCGTAAAGGCAATCGCCAATCCGGTAAGCAAACAAACGAAGTAAAGTAAGGTGAACAGCAAGGATTGTAATTGCAAGGGATGAGGGAAGAGAGGGGAAGGGTAATAGAGTCCATGAGGTCCATAAATTAATTGTTCCAGGAATTATGGATTTAAGACGGATCCATTAAGGTAAGCCTTTCCAAATAAGCTGGTCTTAAGAGATTTTTTGAAGTTCAGATGATCATGAATAGTTGTCACAGATTTGGGTTGTGCATTCCATAGTTGAGTGCTAATAAAGGAGAAGGTGGAAGCGTAAGTGGAATTATATTTATTTATTTATTTAATTTATTTCTTGCATTTGTATCCCACATTTTCCCACCTCTTTGCAGGCTCAATGTGGCTTACAATACATCATGAGTGATGGAAATATATTAGAAAATAGACATTTAGTGTTACAGAAAGATCTTGGGCAACAAGATGATAAAACATAATATATGAATAAACAAGCCGATACTACTTACTTACTTACTTATTACTTAACATTTCTAGAGCGCTACTAGGGTTATGCAGCGCTGTACAGTTTAACAAAGAAGGACAGTCCCTGCTCAATGGAGCTTACAATCTAAAGGACGAAATGCCAAGTTGGGGCATTTCCTGAATAGAGGTATCGTGGTTAGGTGCTGAAGGCAACATTGAAGAGGTGGGCTTTGAGCAAGGATTTGAAGATGGGCAGGGAGGGGGCCTGGCGAATGGGCTCAGGGAGTTTATTCCAAGCATGGGGTGAGGCGAGGCAGAAAGGGCGGAGCCTGGAGTTGGCAGTGATGGAGAAGGGTACTGAAAGGAGGGATTTGTCTTGAGAGAGGAGGTTACGGATAGGAACGTAGGGGGAGATGAGGGTAGAGAGGTAGGGAGGAGCAGCAGATCGAGTGCATTTGTAGGTTAGTAGGAGAAGCTTGAACTGTATGCGGTACCTAATCGGAAGCCAGTGCAGTGACTTGAGGAGAGGGGTGATATGAGTATATATGAATATATGTGGGGGGGGGGGGTTGTGTATATTCACATTGGTTGGTCTTTGTAGTATGCCTTGTTAAAGAGATGGGTCTTCAGTAGTTTGCGAAAGTTCGTTAGTTCGTAGATCATTTTTAAGTTGCGCGGCAGTGTGTTCCATAACTGTGTGCTGAAGTAGGTAAAGTTTGACGCGTACATTAATTTGTATTTTAGACCTTTGCAGTTAGGGACGTGCAGATCAAGGAATTTGTGGGATGATCTTTTGGCATTCCTGGGTGGTAAGTCTGTCAGGTCTGACATATAGGCTGGTGCTTCCCTGTGAATGATTTTCAGAACTAGGGAGCAGATTTTGAACGTGATGCGTTCTTTAAGTGGGAGCCAGTGTAATTTTTCTCATAGGGGCTTAGCACTTTCATATTTTGTTTTGCCGAATATGAGTCTTGCTGCGGTGTTCTGGGCTGTCTGAAGTTTCTTGATTATCTGCTCTTTGCAGTCAGCGTAGAGTGCGTTACAGTAATCCAGATGACTGAGCACCATTGATTGTACCAAATTGCGGAAAACAGTCCTTGGGAAGAAAGGTCTTACTCTTTTTAGTTTCCACATTGAGTGGAACATCATCTTGTTTGTGTTTTTCGCGTGGTTCTCGAGTGTTATATGTCGATCGATGGTAACTCCAAGAATTTTTAAAGTATCTGAAATTGGAAGGTTCAGATTTGGTGTGTTAATGGCTGTAAATTTTTTCTTGTTATGTTGAGAGGTGAGTATTAGGCATTGGGTTTTTTCTGCATTGAGTTTCAGCCAAAATGCATCCGCCCAGGAATGCATGATATAGAGAATTTGGTTGATTTCGTTGGAAATTTCCTGTAGATCTTGTTTAAATGGGATGTAGATTGTTACATCGTCTGCGTATATGTATAGGTTGAGGTTTTGGTTTGTTAATAGTTTGGCCATGGGTATCATCATTTAGTTGAATAGAGTCGGCGAGAGGGGGGATCCCTGTGGGACTCCGCATTCAGGTATCCATGTGGCTGAGGTGGACGAGTTAGATGTCACTTGGTAAGATCGTGTGGTTAGGAATCCCTTGAACCATCTGAGAACGTTGCCTCCAATTCCGAAGTACTCAAGGATGTGTAGTAGTATTCCATGATCAACCATGTCGAAAGCGCTTGACATGTCGAATTGTAGAAGTAGTATGTTCTTTCCAGTTGCAATCATTTGTTTGAATTTACTCATGAGAGTGACTAGTACTGTTTCAGTACTGTGGTTGGACCGAAATCCTGACTGGGAGTCGTGGAGTATTGAAAATTTATTTAAGTAGTTTGTGAGTTGTTTGGTCGCCAACCCTGCCATTAGTTTGGTTATTAAGGGAATGGATGCTACTGGTCTGTAGCTGGTTAGTTCGTTGGCACTTTTCTTTGCGTCTTTGGGTATGGGGTTGAGTAGAATGTTTCCTTTCTCCTTTGGGAAGATTCCGTTTTGTAGCATATAGTTCAGGTGTTTCGTTATATCTGTTATAAATTGTTGAGGAGCAGATGTCATAAGGTTGTTTGGACATATATCTAGTTTGCAGTGAGATTTGGCAAATCTTTTGAGCGTTTGGGAGATAATATCCTCTGATAGTGTCTCGAAATCGGTCCAGGTACTGTCTGCTGGGTAAACGCCAGGGTCTGGGTCTAGACAGTCAAGGAGTTCAGCATAGTTGATGGTACTGACAGGTATCTTACTTCGTAATTGTATGATTTTCTCGTTGAAGTATCTCGTGACATTGTCTGCTCCTGGTGCGTCTTTGCTGTTGGTTGTAACTGGTGTAGTATCTATTAGTTTATTCACGAGTTGGAAGAGTTTGTGTGTCCTTGTAGTTTGGTCCGATTACAGTTTTGTAATATAATCTTTCAGTTTGTCTTATGGTATATTTGTATTTTCTCTGGAGTTGTTTTCAGGCATTAAGTGTGGGGTCGTTTTTCTTTTTATTCCATGCTCGTTCTAACCTTCTAACTTGTGTTTTAAGTTTTTTCAGCTCTTCGTTGAACCATGGTATTGAATTCTTTCTTTGTGAGGTTCTGGTTTGGATTGGAGCAATATTGTCTAATGTCTAATATGGATCTACATCTGTCGTCCCATTCGAGAGGAATTGGATTGTATCTGCTTTAATTGTCCATTTGTTGTAGTAGATCTCTGTTGCCAGAATATTACCGGGTCTATTTTTCCTCTCGTTGTGTAGGTTTTCCGTTCTTGTTCATTCGCTGAGCCTTTCATTCGCCATTGGAGGGAGATGTTTGCTTTATAGTGGTCAAACCATGGTGCGGGTGTCCATTTTGTGTCTGTTAGTATAAGGTTTGAGTTGGGGTCAAATTTGTGTGTGACAATGTCTAGTGTGTGTCTTTTGATATGAGTTGGCTGCGTGTTTGTCCTGTGAAGATCCCATAGTTGTAGGAACTCTTCGCATTCTTGGGTGCTTGTTGAGTTGAGATCTTCAAGGTGCAGGTTGATATCTCCTATTATGATGAGGTTTGAGGTAGAGACAGAAATATTCGAGATAAAGTCCATGAAGTGTGTTTGGGAGTCTTGCCAGTTGCCTGGCGGTCTGTAGAGCAGGACTGTGTTAAGGTGTTCCTATAAGTTAGGGTGATTAATTCTTACCGAGGCAATTTCAAGTTGTGGCAGGATGGATTCGGCTGTGGCTGTGATGGTAAACTCTGCTTTGTATATTATGGCTACTCCTCCTCCTCTTTTTCCGTTTCTTGTTCAGTGGGTGATTTTATATCCTGGTGGACATAAATCTACGATTATGGGGTCTTTAAGGTCGTGGATCCAGGTTTCGGTGATGAATAGGAGGTCAAGGTTGTCTGTGGTGATACAATCTGTTATGATCTCTGTTTTATTTACTACTGATCTGGCGTTTACGTATCCGATTTGGATTGGTCGGTAAGGTTCAGTTTGGGACGTGGATGTGTTAATTTTTATTATTTGCCTGCTTTCTTGGTATTTGGTTCTGTTGTGTCCTTTCTGCCCTTTATGTTGGTTGTTTCCGAATGTATTTGTTTTTCCTTTTTGTTGGTTGTTATTCTTTTGGACCGGTGAGCTGTAATTGGGTTGTCTGTAGGGTTTATGTGTTGTGGGTAGATTGTTGTTTATATTGGGAGTGGTCCATGCGTGGTAGATTAGGGGAAGGAAGTAGATTATCATGAGGAGTTTGTTGGTATTCATGTTGTCTCTATTTAGTAATGGTTGGTGATGCCTGGTGGTGTTAGTAAACAAAATTTTGTGTGAACATCAAGCAGTATCAGCATTAAGCATATCTAGCATACATAAGCATATATTAAGCAATTGTGTGAACATCAAGCGGTATCAACATTGAGCATATATAAGCATATATTAGCAGTTTTGTGTTAACATCAAGCAGTATCAACATTAGGCATCTATTGTGTGGACATCAGGCTGTGTCAACATTGAGCATATATAAGCATCTATAAGCATATATTAAGCAATTTTGTGCGTAGATCAAGCAGTATTAGCATTAAGCATGTACTTTGACCAGTAAGGGTAAGATCAGAAGTGATTAAGGTTGAGGGTTTGAATTTGTTATAGGGAGAAGAGAGGTTAAGGCAATGAGTTTTCTCAATATTAAGTTTTAATTTGAATGAATTTGCTCAAGTGACCATGGTGTGTAATCCAAGCTTAATTTCACGGGAGATTTCAGATAAATCATTTCTGAAAGGAATGTAGATAGTGACGTCATCGGCATAGATGAACAGGTTAAGGCCAAGCTTGGATAGGGACTTGGCCAAAGGAATCAGCATTATGTTGAAGAGTGTAAGGGAAAGAGGCAAGCCTTGAGGGACGCCACAGTCAGCTTTCCATAGCAGTGATAAAATTGAGTTGGATTTAACTTGGTAAGTTCTGGAGGTTAAAAAGCCCTTCAACCATTGTAGTACATTTCCGCCAGTCCTGAAGTAATCAATAAGTTTTAGAAGTTTAGAATTAGATAACACATATCCATGAATGCTGATTGTTCTGAAAACTCACAAATACAGTCAGTTCAAAAAATACAATCACTTTTATTGCACTTTTATTTTGAGCACGGAGGTTTTTGACCAATGATTACGTTCCATCTGCTGGCTTGGACAGGTTGAAGAAATAATTAAAATCCACCACAGGTTTCTGAGGTCTTTTCCTCCATACAATATTTTGATTGATTGATTGTATTGTTTGAAGCGACTACATTTGTGAGTTTTCAAAACAATCAGCATTCATGGTTTTGTGTTAGTTTTTTTGGGGGGTGCTTTCATGGCGGTTTGTACCACATTAAGACGATGTTTCACCATTCTAAGACAGCGGATTAATAACTCTCTGAGTATTACCTTTTGTTACGATTGTGGCCGTGACCTCTCCCAGACTTACCTTATTCTGGTGGTCAGCTTCTGTGCTGGCTTCTGTTTCTTCTTTCTGTGTTGCTAGAGCTGGCTCTGTGTCTATGGGCTGGCTGCTCCCAGCATGAGTCAAATTGCTTTACTATACTGCAGCTGTGTGTGTTATCTGAGCTAGCTGCCTCTGTGTGCTGGTTGCTTCCAGCGTGGCTCTAATTGCTCTGCTATACTGCAGCTGTGGGGGTTAGCCTGAGTTAGCTCTAGCTCTGTTTCGTTATGCTGCCTGCCTGTGTCTGGTAGTGGTGACATCATCAGGCAGGGCCTTGATAGGGAAGTGGTGTTCTTCCCTTCAGGGCCTTTGCAACGTTGGCATTTGCGCTTGCTATAGGGCCAGGTCAGTGTTAGTGCAGTGTGCACTTTTGACTCTTGTGTTTAGCTTTCCTGCTTTTCCCTTGTAGCTCCCCTGCTTTCCCTTTTGGTGCTTTAGAAGCACTTCTGTGTTTGGGGCTTTGGAAGCTCTTCTGTGTTTGGGGCTTTGGAAGCTCTTCTGTGTTTGGGGCTTTGGAAGCTCTTCTGTGTTTGGGGCTTTGGGAGCTCTTCTGTGTTTGGGGCTTTGGAAGCTCTTCTGTGTTTGGGGCTTTGGAAGCTCTTCTGTGTTTGGTGCTTTAGAAGCACTTCTGTGTTTGGTGCTTTAGAAGCACTTCTGTGTTTGGGGCTTTGGAAGCTCTTCTGTGTTTGGGGCTTTAGAAGCACTTCTGTGTTTGGTGCTTTAGAAGCAGTTCTGTGTTTGGGGCTTTGGAAGCTCTTCTGTGTTTGGGGCTTTGGGAGCTCTTCTGTGTTTGGGGCTTTGGGAGCTCTTCTGTGTTTGGGGCTTTGGAAGCTCTTCTGTGTTTGGGGCTTTGGAAGCTCTTCTGGGTTTGGTGCTTTCTGTGTTTGGTGCTTTGGAAGCACTTCTGACTTCTGTGTTTAGCTTCCCTGTTTTTTCCCTTGTGGCTCCCCTGTCTTCCCTTTTAGTGCTAGGAACTCTTCTGGTTGTTTGGTGCTTAGGAGCACCTTAGTTAGTTTAGGGTTATAGAGCTTCTGTAGCTTGGTGCTCAGAGCACCTGTGTTAGGTTAGTGCTGTAGAGCACGGCTGAAGTTTGGTGCTTAGGAAGCACCTTTGTTAGTTTGCGTGTATAGGTTCCCTACTCTTTCCCTGTGTCTCCCCTGCTTCCCCTAGTAGTGCTTAGGAGCACTCCTGTTAGTATAGGGCTTTGGAAGTCCTTCTGTTTGTGTAGTGCTTAGTAGCACAGCTGTTAGTGTAGCGCTTAGTAGCACTGCTGTTAGTGTAGCACTTAGTAGCGCTGCTGTTAGTTTAGTGCTTGGGTCTGTTAGTTTACTGTTAGGAACACTTAGTTGCAAGCTTGTTCAAGTATCCTGGTCCCTGTGTTATCCGGTATCCGGTAAGTCCTGCCGGCCACTCGAACCCAAGGGCTCAACCCTTGGGGGGCAGTGGCTAAGTGCAGGTGAAGCTGTACGGACCAGTCCAGGGTGCTCCAGTCCGGTGTATTCCGGTCTGATCTGTTCCAGTCCGGAGTGTTCCAGTCCTGTGTCCTCCAGTCCGGGGGATTCCAGTCCATGTGTTCCAGCTCGCTGGGCGGTGCCTGCCGGTGTGCTTGACCAGCTTTGGTTGGTGGGTTTTGCCTGCTGCTGTCGCTCCTTGTCAGCAGCCCAAGGGCTCACGTTTGCTCCAGAGCCCAGCCCAGCAGGCTCTGAATCTGAGAACCTGACACCTTTCAAGCAACAGCTTATATTAAGTACATGTGTACATAAGTATTGCCACACTGGGACAGACCAAAGATCCATCAAGCCCAGCATCCTGTTTCCAACAGTGGCCAATCCAGGTCACAAATACCTTGCAATATCCCTAAAAAGTACAAAACATTTTATGCTGCTTATCCTAGAAATAAGCAGTGGATTTTCCCCAAGTCAATTTAATAATGGTCTATGGACTTTTCCTTTAGGAAGCCGTATAGACCTTTTTAAAACCCTACTAAGCTAACTGCCTTTACCACATTCTCTGGCAACAAATTTCGGTGGTGGGAGGCGGGGCTGGTGGTTGGGAGGCGGGAATAGTGCTGGCCAGACTTATACGGTCTGTGCCCTGAAGAGGACAGGTACAAATAAAAAGTAGCACATATGAATTTATCTTGTTGGGCAGACTGGATGGACCGTGCAGGTCTTTTTCTGCCGTCATCTACTATGTTACTATGTTACACATTGAGTGAAGAAATATTTTCTCCGATTCGTATTAAATTCCCTACTTTGTAGCTTCATAGTTGTGCTGTCCTGTTGAATTGACCCCTGAGGCAGGCGCTGTTCAATGCCGAAACATGGCCCGGGTCGCTCATAAAGCACACTTGTACCTTTTCTTGCTGAAAGACATCTCATTCATAGAACCTTGAGTTAAGTGATTCATAATACCAAATAATTTCTTTAAGCCTGGACACTTCAAACCCGTCGATCTGGAGTACCCTCTTTTAGATTTCAAAATTATATTGTGACTATACTCTTCTCCGTTTATCTTTCAGGATCTCCTGATTTCCTGTTTTTACTGTGTAATCCGCATAGTTGTAGGTGGAATAGACATTTTTTTAATAAATTAAATAAATAAATATATTTCCTCTGTGCACATTCTGACGACACTCCCTTCTTAACAATTTCAAAGCATCAGAGTACCAAAGATTCTTCATATTAGTTGGAACCCGTTTAGTTTTATATGGTACTATTTCATTTAAAGTAACCATAATACTCTCCAACCAATTTTCCTTTAATAGATTAGGGTCTAAATCATGTTTCTTCAAAGATAAACACACCTTTCTCCAAAATATTTGTGAATCCATTTTTCCTGTACTAGTAATCATCCTTTTCTTATAGAATTGAGATACCCGAGTTAGTAAAAGGTTTAAAGTAAAATTACAGAGAAAATGGCTGGACCGCGGTACAGGCTGCCATACACGGCGAGAAACTGAACATCTGCCCGTTTTAAGAACTGTACCTAAGGCATAGCTGTTCGTGAGTAGCCGAGAAATTTGAAATGGAAAATTACTTTAAAAATCTAGAAAATCAGTTACATCGTCATCTAGTTCGTTTTCCAGATGAATAGTAAAATCTCCTAAAAGTAATCAAGAAGAATATGATAAAACAGCATCCGTGATACACTCATACAACTTAGACGAGCTCTTAGACTAAGATCCTGGTGGGCTATAAACCAAAAGTAATCCTAAAGGCTGTATAATAGGATCACCTTTAAAATGACAATAAGGAACTTATATAGTAACATCTTACTATATAAATGAAGAGTGACCGACATGCCGCGCATGTGCGGCATGTCACAGATCTGTTCTGACGTTCGTAGAGGCTCTACCTTTCTGCAGCCGCGCTATTGTGCGCATGTGCGGCACGTCAAAGATCTGTTCCGGCATTGATAGAGGCTATAACTTTCTGCAGCCAGTTTCTCAGTCCCAGCTCCCCTCCTTAGTTGCGTAACACCGCACGGCGCAACGATTAGTACGGTGGCTACGTGGGTGCACATGGTGCACGGTTAGAAGCGGAAGGTGCGCTGTCGTGCTACAGGTAGACTGGGGTGAGGGGGTATTAATGCATGCCGAGCCCACCCCCGGAGACACGCCCCCCTCAGTCGCCCCCCACGCACCACCTCCACATTGCCGCTGCTCCCCCCCCCCCCCCCCCACACACACACACACTCTCTCTCACACACACCAACTGCTTAGGGTTACACAACATGGCAGGCAGAGTATGGGAAGCATAATATCTACAAAACAGAAAGAAAAAAAGCACACACAGACACTGAACTCGCTGTCACACACTCTCACACACAACTCGCACACAGTCTGTGTCTCACACACACACACAGACACACACTCTGTCTCTCTCCAGCACACCAATTGCTTTCGGTTACACAACATGAGAGCCGGAGTCTGTGAAGCATAATATGTAAAAAACAACAACAACAACAAAAACACAGACTGAACTCATTGTCACACACTCTCTCAATTGCTTTGGGTTACACAACATGACAGGTGGAGACTGGGAAGCATAATATAAAAAAAAAAAAAACAACACAGACACTGATCTCACTGTCACACACTCTCTCTCTCTCACACACACACACACAGTCTCTCTAGCACACCAATTACTTACGATATCACAGCACATTTCTCCTTAATGGCTCTGTCTCACACACATACACACTTTTTCTCTCTCTCTCACACTCTCACACACTCTCTCTCTCTCTCATTCACACACAATATTAGAACAATAAACAAATGCATATAAGGAGCAACTGACCCTCCACTGTCACACGGACTCCTACCAGCTCTCTCTCTCTCAACTCACTCTCACACTCTCTCTTTCACACAGATGCACACACAGACACTTTCTCTCTCTCTCTCTCTCTCTCTCTCTCTCTCTCACACACACTCACACAATATTAGAACAATAAGGGACATGGGAAATCACATAAGTCAAACAATAACAAGGTTCAAATTCTGAAGGATCTAATGCTGATTACACCAAAAACAAAGTATATACAAGTGTACTGTAGACAACAACTGACATTACCATTACGTTCATTAACTAATAAATTACATTTCTAAAACACAAAACAGTGACCGCTTGGCTATTTCATTACATACTACAGAAATGGCGCCTGTTGTAACGGGCTTTACGGCTTGTATATATATATAGTAAATGACGGCAGATAAAGACCGGAACGGTCCATCCAGTCTGCCCGAGATACTCATTTTACATGGTAAGTGATTATTTTATATGTATACCCGAGTTTGATTTGTCCTTGCCTTTCTCATGGCACAGACCGTACAAGTCTGCCCAGCACTGGTTTTGCTTCCCAATCTCTTCTAAGATTTCCATAGGTCCATTCCTTGTAAATAGGATTCCTTTGTGTTTATCCCACGCATGTTTGAATTCCATTACCATTTTCATCTCCACCACCCAGGGGCGTAGCTAGGTGGGGCCACGGGGGCATGGGCCCCCACAGATTTAGCCCTGGTCCCCTCTATTTTCAACCCCCACCCCTCCACCAACCCTCCACTGCCAGGTACCTTTGCGGACTCCACCAGCCAAAGTCCTCTTCAGCGCCGGTCTCCGGCGCATTCGTTGATCTGTTTCTGAGTCTTGACTCCTGACGTCCTGCATGTAGGAACGTGCAGGACGTCAGGACTCACAGAAACAGATCAGTGGCGGAGGTGGGGGGCGAAAGTGGCGGGGGAGGGGCGGCGGCGCGGGGGTAGGGCTAATATGTGCCCCCTCACCTCAGGCTCTGGACCCCCTCCTGCCGAGGTCTGGCTACGCCCATGCCACCACCTCCTGCAGCAGAGCATTCCATGTATCCACCACCCTTTCCATGAAAAAATACTTCCTGGCATTACTCCTGAGTCTGCCCCCCTTCAACCTCAATTCATGTCCTCTAGTTCTATCGTCTTCCCGTCTCCGAAAAAGGTCAATTTTCAGATTAATACCTTTCAAATATTTGAACGTTTGTATCATGTCACCCCTGTTTCTCCTTTTCTCTAAGGTATACATGTTCAGGTCAGCAAGTCTCTCCTCGTACGGTTTGCAACACCAATCCCATACCATTTTTGTAGCTTTTCTTTGCACCACTTCCAGTCTTTTTACATCCTTAGCTAGATATGGCCTTCAAAACTGAACACAATACTCCAAGTGGGGCCTCACCAGCGATATGAGCTCACCTTCGCAATATCTACAAAATCATGTATAAAATAATTGCTAAACCTCCACCTCTCTCTTTCCTGTTCACACACAATACTTTGAACTACTACTACTACTACTTATCATTTCTATAGCGCTACTAGACGTACGCAGCGCTGTACACTTGAACATGAAGAGACAGACAAACAGGACAAACAAGAGATAAGGGAATATTAAGGTGAGGATGATAAAATAAGAGTTCTGAACAAGTGAATAAGGGTTAGGAGTTAAAAGCAGCATCAAAAAGGTGGGCTTTTAGGTTAGACTTGAAGACAGCCAGAGAAGGAGCTTGACGTACCGGCCCAGGAAGTCTATTCCAGGCATATGGTGCAGCAAGATAAAAGGACCGGCGTCTGGAGTTAGCAGTGGTGGAGAAGGGTGCAGATAAGAGAGATTTACCCAGTGAACGGAGTTCCCGGGGAGGAATGTAGGGAGAGATGAGAGTGAAGAGGTACTGAGGAGCTGCAGAGTGAATGCACTTATAGGTCAATAAGAGGAGTTTGAACTGTGTGCGAAAACGGATAGGAAGCCAGTGAAGTGACTTGAGGAGAGGGCTAATATGAGCATAACGACCCTGGCAGAATATTAGTCGTGCAGCAGAATTTTGAACAGATTGAAGAGGAGAGAGGTGGCTCAGTGGGAGACCTGTGAGAAGCAAGTTGCAATAGTCTAAACGAGAGGTGATAAGAGCATGGATGAGGGTTCTGGTAGTGTGCTCAGAAAGGAAAGGGCGAATTTTGCTGATATTATAGAGAAAGAAACGACAGGTTTTAGCAGTCTGTTGAATATGTGCAGAGAAGGAGAGGGAGGAGTCGAAGATGACCCCCAAGGTTACGAGCTGATGAGACAGGAAGGATGAGAGTGTTATCCACAGAAATAGAGAATGGGGGAGGAGGAGAGGTTGGTTTAGGGGGAAAGATAAGAAGCTCAATCTTGGTCATGTTTAGTTTCAGATGGCGCTGAGACATCCAGGCAGCAATGTCAGACAGGCAGGCTGATACTTTGGCCTGGGTTTCAGCTGAGATTTCTGGTGTGGAGAGGTAGATCTGGGAGTCATCAGCGTAAAGATGATACTGAAAACCATGGGATGAGATCAGAGTACCAAGGGAAGAAGTATAGATGGAGAAGAGAAGAGGTCCCAGGACAGAACCCTGAGGTACACCAACTGACAGTGGGATAGAAGTAGAAGAGGATTCACTAGAGTATACACTAAAGGTACGCTGGGAGAGATAAGAAGAAAACCAGGAAAGAACAGAGCCCTGAAATCCAAGTGAGGACAGCGTATCAAGGAGCAGGCTGTGATCAACAGTGTCAAAAGCAGCAGATAGATCGAGAAGGATGAGGATAGAATAGAGACCTTTGGATCTGGATAAGAACAGATCACTAGAGACTTTAGCCTGTAGGACATAGTTCTGGCAATAAAGTTTCTGAATTATCCAGTAAACATGTCTCCACAATAAAAAGTAATGTCTAAATCAGACTCACCAATCATACTATAATATTTTGTACTATTCCCATACCGGACTTGGCGAATGCCTTCACGGTATTATGTAAGCCACATTGAGCCTGCAGATATGTGGGAAAATGTGGGATACAAATGTAACAAATAAATAAATAAAAATATTGCTTATGAGCACCGTCTTATTACAGACTGATCTTGAATTCATATAGCAACATGGAACGGGAGTTGGAGTAAGTTCTACAGAAGATGAATTCATGTGTACTTGCTTCAAACAATAACACCCAGTCTCTGATCTACCTCTATCATGGGCAGATCTTTTAACTCCTAACCCTTGTTCACTTGTTCAGAACCCTTATTTTATCATCCTCACTTTAATATTCCCTTATCTCTTGTTTGTCCTGTTTGTCTGTCCTAATTAGATTGTAAGCTCTGTCGAGCAGAGACTGTCTCTTCATGTTCAAGTGTACAGCGCTGCGTACATCTAGTAGCGCTATAGAAATGATAAGTAAGTAGGAGGAAGTGACGTCAGCACTAAGAGATAGCTGCCTGAAAACAGAGCTCTGATATTACCAGAGAAAAGAAGCGCTGCACCCCCGAAAATCACAGAAATAGCACGAGTGGCGAGGTTCACAAAGTAGCCAGGAGCATGGCAGCGAGGAAAAGACTTACAAAGTTCAAATATTTGCCGGATACGCCGGGAATGGGGAAGAGTGCTGGAACCCGAGAAGCGTCGCGAGGAGCCAAGATGGCCGCCGGCGACTCGGAATCGGACCCAGAACTTGAGGAACCAACAGAGCAGAAAACTGACTTTGGTAAGCCAGATTTCATTCGTTTTTTTTTTTTTGTTACATTCGTACCCCGCGCTTTCCCACTCATGGCAAGCTCAATGCGGCTTACATAGGGCAATGGAGGGTTAAGTGACTTGCCCAGAGTCACAAGGAGCTCCCTATGCCTGAAGTGGGAATCGAACTCAGTTCCTCAGGACCAAAGTCCACCACCCTAACCACTAGGCCACTCCTCTGGTTTAAAGAATTGAAAGCTGAGATGATAGCAACAAGGACTAGCATTCAGACAGCAGTGGAAGCAATGCACGAGGAACTGAAAGAAATTGGGAACCGTGTGGCAGAAACGGAGGAGAGGGTGGAAAATATGGCGGAGGAGGTGCGGGACCTACAAAAAGACCTTAAAAAAGAGCAGCAACTGAGAGGAGACCTAGAACTGCAGCTGGAGGACCTGGAAAATAGGTCCCGTAGATGCAATCTGCGTTTTAAAGGTATCACAGAAGAGGAAGAATTTAAGGACGCGGTGAAAGTAGTCCAAGAACTCTGTGACTTTAACATGGGCCCGGGAAATACAGGAGGAGACCAGCAAAACCTCAAACGTTTTAAAATTGATAGGGCTCATAGAAGCCTAGGCCCCCAAAGGGGAAGACAACCTAGAGACATTGTGGTCTGCTTTCATGAGTTTGGAGTCAAGGAGGCAGTCTGGAGAAAAGCCCGGGGATGGGGTGAGATTGCATGAAAAATTGCAAGCTTGCAGGTGTTCCAAGACTTGGCCAGAAAGACATTGCAGAGAAGGAGAGAGTTTAAGGAGATAACCAGATATCTACAAAAAGCGGGACTGAGATATAAGTGGCTTTATCCATTAGGAATGCAAGTCACAGTGGGAAGTAGGACCCGGAGGCTCCTGTCTGCGGAAGGGGCATGGAAGGTACTGAAGGACATGGGCTGCACAGATTTGCCAAACACAGCGCAGCAAACACACAGACAGCGGACACAAAGCCCCAAGACCAGCAAAGAGGGATGGAATAAAGTGCGGGGAGTGAAGGGGCGAGGCCCCCGAAAGCGGATGGTCACAGACATGATGTGAGCGGAGTGGACTGAGAATGGTGGCAGAGCTACAAAGATGATAATGCCATTTATAGACTGAATGTTGATAACCGTAAGGGGGTGGTGGAAGGGTAAGAGACTATAACAGGAGGCATTGAAGCAAGGGGGCAGCTCTCTGGCGTGGGCTCAATTCCTCAGGGATAGATCTGGCTGAGAGAGAAAAGAGTCGGATACAGGGAGGGAGGGGGGAGGGGAGAAGGGATAAGGGAAAGGGGGGCAGGGTTGCAGGTAGGAACATGGAATGTCAATGGTCTGAATAACCCCGGGAAATGGAGCATTATATTTAAAGAGTTAAAACGGTTGCAGTGGGATGTGATTATGCTACAGGAAACCCATATTAGGAAGCAAGATGAACCCTTGATAAGGTTTAAACAACTGGGGGAATGCTTTCTTTTGGCAGACCCCCAAGGGGGGGGAAATGGGGGGACTAGCCATTTTTGTAAAAGCACACTTAAGATTTGTCCAGGAGGAAATATTTAAAGGGAAAGAGGGAAGATGCTTAGTGGTCAAAGGGAAAATTGGGAACCAATTTGTCACACTCATTAATATGTATGCCCCCAATAATGGACAAGGGGACTTCTTTGAAACCATAAGGCCGGAACTAGGCTTATTTGGGAGGGGACAGATAGTAATGGGGGGTGATTTCAACTTTACACGGCCTCACACTTAGATCACTCTATGGGACGGGCTGAGGGAACCAGACAGCACAGGGGTAAATTTCTCAAATTAATGACTGAATTAGACCTAGTGGATGTCTGGAGACTACAGCACCCTAGACAGAAGACATATTCGTTTTACTCACATGCACAGCAATCAAACACCAGGATTGACGAAATATGGTGCAGTCGGTCACTGTGGGGGGGCAATAAAGGAAACCGAGATTGAAAGTATACATGCGTCTGACCATGCCCCCGTGTGGGTCATAGTGGGTAAATTGGGAAAAGAGATAAGGGGTAGAGTAAGGAGGCTAAATGAAACTTTGATAGCAGAAAGAAAGGACTGTTAATAGGTGTGGAACATAATAAAAGACTATTTACAAGTTAATGATAATGGGGAGGTGACGGAGGGGATTTTATGGGATGCCCTCAAGGCGGTAGTCAGAGATTATCTCATACGAATGGGAGCCCAAAAAAAAGAGGGGGGGGGGGGGTTTGCCGGGTTTTTGAAGCCTGGATTGGCTGCTGTCAGAGACAGGATGCTGGGCTTGATGGATCCTTGGTCTTTCCCAGTATGGCGGTGCTTATGTACTTATGTACCTGAGTTGCTAACAAGACAGACACTGGCACAGTTGGAGGCTAAGCACCAAGAAAAAGGGGACCCACAGGCATTTAAAGACTTGTTAGACTGTAGAACAGAACTGCAAAAAATACAACTGAGAAAGATGGAATACAATAGGAGATTGATGAAACAAAAGTTTTTTGAATTTAGCAATAAAGTGGGTACAATGTTAGCGAGAAGCTTGAGACAAAGCGAATGCTACATACCTGTAGAAGGTATTCTCCGAGGACAGCAGGCTGATTGTTCTCACTGATGGGTTGACGTCCTCGGCAGCCCCCTCCATCGGAAAGTTTACTAGCAAAGGCCTTTGCTAGTCCTCGCGCGGCCGTCTTCCCGCCCGAAACCGGCTCGAGCCGGCCAGTCCAGTATGTAGCAAGACAATACACTTCAAGGGAAGACTCAACTCCAAAGGGGAGGCGGGCGGGTTTGTGAGAACAATCAGCCTGCTGTCCTCGGAGAATACCTTCTACAGGTATGTAGCATTCGCTTTCTCCGAGGACAAGCAGGCTGCTTGTTCTCACTGATGGGGTATCCCTAGCCCCCAGGCTCACTCAAAACAAGAACCATGGTCAATTGGGCCTCGCAACGGCGAGGACATAAATGAGATTGACCTAAAAAATTTACCAACTAACTGAGAGTGCAGCCTGGAACAGAACAAACAGGGCCCTCGGGGGGTGGAGTTGGATCCTAAAGCCCAAACAGGTTCTGAAGAACTGACTGCCCGAACCGACTATCGCGTCGGGTGTCCTGCTGCAGGCAGTAATGAGATGTGAATGTGTGGACAGATGACCACGTCGCAGCTTTGCAAATTTCTTCAATGGAGGCTGACTTCAAGTGGGCTACCGACGCAGCCATGGCTCTAACATTATGAGCCGTGACATGACCCTCAAGAGCCAGCCCCGCCTGGGCGTAAGTGAAGGAAATGCAATCTGCTAGCCAATTGGATATGGTGCGTTTCCCTACAGCCACTCCCCTCCTATTGGGATCAAAAGAAACAAACAATTGGGCGGACTGTCTGTGGGGCTGTGTCCGCTCCAGGTAGAAGGCCAATGCTCTCTTGCAGTCCAATGTGTGCAGCTGACGTTCAGCAGGGCAGGAATGAGGACGGGGAAAAAATGTTGGCAAGACAATTGACTGGTTCAGATGGAACTCCGACACGACCTTTGGCAAGAACTTAGGGTGAGTGCGGAGGACTACTCTGTTATGATGAAATTTGGTGTAAGGGGCCTGGGCTACCAGGGCCTGAAGCTCACTGACTCTACGAGCCGAAGTAACTGCCACCAAGAAAATGACCTTCCAGGTCAAGTACTTCAGATGGCAGGAATTCAGTGGCTCAAAAGGAGGTTTCATCAGCTGGGTGAGAACGACAATGAGATCCCATGACACTGTAGGAGGCTTGACAGGGGGCTTTGACAAAAGCAAACCTCTCATGAAGCGAACAACTAAAGGCTGTCCTGAGATCGGCTTACCTTCCACACGGTAATGGTATGCACTGATTGCACTAAGGTGAACCCTTACAGAGTTGGTCTTGAGACCAGACTCAGACAAGTGCAGAAGGTATTCAAGCAGGGTCTGTGTAGGACAAGAGCGAGGATCTAGGGCCTTGCTGTCACACCAGACGGCAAACCTCCTCCAAAGGAAGAAGTAACTTCTCTTAGTGGAGTCTTTCCTGGAAGCTAGCAAGATGCGGGAGACACCCTCTGACAGACCCAAAGAGGCAAAGTCTACACCCTCAACATCCAGGCCGTGAGAGCCAGAGACTGGAGGTTGGGATGCAGAAGCGCCCCCTCGTCCTGTGTGATGAGGGTCGGAAAACACTCCAATCTCCACGGTTCTTCGGAGGATAACTCCAGAAGAAGGGGGAACCAGATCTGACGCGGCCAAAAAGGAGCAATCAGAATCATGGTGCCTCGGTCTTGCTTGAGTTTCAACAAAGTCTTCCCCACCAGAGGGATGGGAGGATAAGCATACAGCAGGCCCTCCCCCCAATCCAGGAGGAAGGCATCCGATGCTAGTCTGCCGGGGGCCTGAAGCCTGGAACAGAACTGAGGGACTTTGTGGTTCGCTCGAGATGCGAAGAGATCCACCAAGGGGGTGCCCCACGCTTGGAAGATCTGTCGCACTACCCTGGAACTGAGCGACCACTCGTGAGGTTGCATAATCCTGCTCAACCTGTCGGCCAGACTGTTGTTTACGCCTGCCAGATATGTGGCTTGGAGCACCATGCCGAGACGGCGAGCCCAGAGCCACATGCTGACGGCTTCCTGACACAGGGGGCGAGATCCGGTGCCCCCCTGCTTGTTGACATAGTACATGGCAACCTGGTTGTCTGTCTGAATTTGGACAATTTGGTGGGACAGCCGATCTCTGAAAGCCTTCAGAGCGTTCCAGATCGCTCGCAACTCCAGAAGATTGATCTGTAGATCGCGTTCTTGGAGGGACCAACTTCCTTGGGTGTGAAGCCCATCGACATGAGCTCCCCATCCCAGGAGAGACGCATCCGTGGTCAGCACTTTTTGTGGCTGAGGAATTTGGAAGGGACGTCCCAGAGTCAAATTGGAGCAAATCGTCCACCAATACAGGGATTCGAGAAAACTCGTGGACAGGTGGATCACGTCCTCTAGTCCCCCAGCGGCCTGATACCACTGGGAGGCTAGGGTCCATTGAGCAGATCGCATGTGAAGACGGGCCATGGGAGTCACATGAACTGTGGAGGCCATGTGGCCCAGCAATCTCAACATCTGCCGAGCTGTGATCTGCTGGGACGCTCGCACCCGCGAGACGAGGGACAACAAGTTGTTGGCTCTCGCCTCTGGGAGATAGGCGCGAGCCGTCTGAGAATCCAGCAGGGCTCCTATGAATTTGAGTTTCTGCACTGGGGAAAGATGGGACTTTGGGTAATTTATCAAAAACCCCAGTAGCTCCAGGAGGCGAATAGTCATCTGCATGGACTGCAGGGCTCCTGCCTCGGATGTGTTCTTCACCAGCCAATCGTCGAGATATGGGAACACGTGCACCCCCAGCCTGCGAAGTGCCGCTGCTACCACAGCTAGGCACATTGTGAACACCCTGGGCGCAGAGGCGAGCCCAAAGGGTAGCACACAGTACTGGAAGTGGCGTGTGCCCAACTGAAATCGCAGATACTGTCTGTGAGCTGGCAGTATCGGGATGTGTGTGTAGGCATCCTTCAAGTCCAGAGAGCATAGCCAATCGTTTTGCTGAATCATGGGGAGAAGGGTGCCCAGGGAAAGCATCCTGAACTTTTCTTTTACGAGATATTTGTTCAGGGCCCTTAGGTCTAGGATGGGACGCATCCCCCCTGTTTTCATTTCCACAAGGAAGTACCTGGAATAGAATCCCAGCCCTTCTTGCCCGGATGGCACGGGCTCGACCGCATTGGCGCTGAGAAGGGCGGAGAGTTCCTCTGCAAGTACCTGCTTGTGCTGGAAGCTGTAAGACTGAGCTCCCGGTGGACAATTTGGAGGTTTTGAGGCCAAATTGAGGGTGTATCCTTGCCGGACTATTTGGAGAACCCACTGATCGGAGGTTATGAGAGGCCACCTTTGGTGAAAAGCTTTCAACCTCCCCCCGACTGGCAGGTCGCCCGGCACTGACACTTGGATGTCGGCTATGCTCTGCTGGAGCCAGTCAAAAGCTCGCCCCTTGCTTTTGCTGGGGAGCCGCGGGGCCTTGCTGAGGCGCACGCTGCTGACGAGAGCGAGCGCGCTGGGGCTTAGCCTGGGCCGCAGGCTGTCGAGAAGGAGGATTGTACCTACGCTTACCAGAAGCATAGGGACCAGTCTTCCTTCCCCCGAAAAATCTTCTACCTGTAGAGGTAGAGGCTGAAGGCTGCCGGCGGGAGAACTTGTTGAATGCGGTGTCCCGCTGGTGGAGAGACTCTACCACCTGCTCGACTTTTTCTCCAAAAATGTTGTCCGCACGGCAAGGCGAGTCCGCAATCCGCTGCTGGAGTCTATTCTCCAGGTCGGCGGCACGCAGCCATGAGAGCCTGCGCATCACCACACCTTGAGCAGCGGCCCTGGACGCAACATCAAAAGTGTCATAAACTCCTCTGGCCAGGAATTTTCTGCACGCCTTCAGCTGCCTGACCACCTCCTGAAAAGGCTTGGCTTGCTCAGGGGGAAGAGCATCAACCAAGCCCGCCAACTGCCGCACATTGTTCCGCATGTGTATGCTCGTGTAGAGCTGGTAAGACTGGATCTTGGCCACGAGCATAGAAGAATGGTAGGCCTTCCTCCCAAAGGAGTCTAAGGTTCTAGGGTCTTTGCCCGGGGGCGCCGAAGCATGCTCCCTAGAACTCTTAGCCTTCTTTAGGGCCAAATCCACAACTCCAGAGTCATGAGGCAACTGGGTGCGCATCAGCTCTGGGTCCCCATGGATCCGGTACTGGGACTCGATCTTCTTGGGAATGTGGGGATTACTTAGTGGCTTGGTCCAGTTCGCAAGCAATGTCTTTTTCAGGACATGGTGCAAGGGAACAGTGGACGCTTCCTTAGGTGTAGAAGGATAGTCCAGGAGCTCAAACATTTCAGCCCTGGGCTCGTCCTCCACAACCACCGGGAAGGGGATGGCCGTAGACATCTCCCGGACAAAGGAAGCAAAAGACAGACTCTCGGGAGGAGAAAGCTGTCTTTCAGGAGAGGGAGTGGGATCAGAAGGAAGACCCTCAGACTCCTCGTCAGAGAAATATCTGGGGTCCTCCTCTTCCTCCCACGAGGCCTCACCCTCGGTGTCAGACACAAGTTCACGGACCTGTGTCTGCAACCTCGCCCTGCTCGACTCGGTGGAACCCCGTCCACGGTGGGGGCGTCGAGAGGTAGACTCCCTCGCCCGCATCGGCGAAGCTCCCTCCGCCGACGTAGTCGGGGAGCCTTCCTGGGAGGTGGCCGCGGTCGGCACCGCACGCGGTACCGACGTCGGGGACCTCAACCTGGGTGATGGGCCAGCCGGCGCCACGCTCGACGGTACCGGAGGCGCAAGCACCGCTGGTACCGGAGGGGTAGGGCGCAACAGCTCTCCCAGAATCTCTGGGAGAACGGCCCGGAGGCTCTCGTTTAGAGCGGCTGCAGAGAAAGGCTGAGGGGTCGATGCAGGCGTCGACGCCAGAACCTGTTCCGGGCGAGGAGGCTGTTCCGGGCTGTCCAGAGTGGAGCGCATCGACACCTCCTGAACAGAGGGTGAGCGGTCCTCTCGGTGCCAATGCCTGCTGGGTGCCGAATCCCTCGGCGACCCAGAGCTCTCGGTGCCGACACAGGGAGGAGACCGGTGTCGATGCTTCTTCGACTTCTTCCGAAGCATGTCACCGGAGCTCCCCGGCACCGACGAGGAGGACGTAGAATCCATCCGTCGCTTCCTCGGGGCCGAGACCGAAGAGGGTCGATCCCGGGGGGGCTGTACCGCAGGAGCCCTCAGGGTAGGAGGAGACCCACCCGAAGGCTCACCGCCACCAGCAGGGGAATGGACAGCCCTCACCTGCACTCCTGACGATGCACCTCCGTCCGACGACATCAGCAGACGAAGTCTCGGTACCACCGACGTCGATACAGTCGCCCGATGCCTCGGCGCCGATGCAGAGGTCCGATGCCTCGATGCAGTCGATGGAACGGCAGCCAAGGAAGATGGTCCGGACGCTGACGACGTCGATGCACTCGATGCCTCCGGTGCCGATGCCGACGAAGAGCCCGAGAACAAAACGTTCCACTGGGCTAATCTCGCTACCTGAGTCCGCCTTTGTAACAGGGAACACAGACTGCAGTTCTGAGGGCGGTGCTGGGCCCCTAGACACTGAAGACACGCAGAGTGCCTATCAGTGAGCGAGATTACCCGGGCGCACTGGGTGCACTTCTTGAAGCCGCTGGAAGGCTTCGATGTCATGGGCGGAAAAATCACGCCGGCGAAATCAAAAGCCGAAATGGCGAAAATTGAAGCACCAAAATTTAGAGGGAGAAAAATCTCGACCGAGGCCAAAAGAGGCCTACCCCGACAACGAAAGAAAACTTACGGGGCAAAAACTGGAAATACGGGAAGGGCAGAAAACCCGAAAGGGTCTTCCGGAATACTACCGGAGCACTTCCCGAACTTTTGCAAGGTAAAAAAAAGGACAAAAACACGTCGAAAAGGACGCGCGAGGTCGACTCTCTGGGGCACGAACAGCGTAACACGACCGTACCGAGTGCGGACGAAAGAAGACTGGCCGGCTCGAGCCGGTTTCGGGCGGGAAGACGGCCGCGCATGCGCGGTGCGCATGGGCGCGCAAGGACTAGCAAAGGCCTTTGCTAGTAAACTTTCCGATGGAGGGGGCTGCCGAGGACGTCAACCCATCAGTGAGAACAAGCAGCCTGCTTGTCCTCGGAGAAAGACAGGTACAAAACACGATCACAAAAATTAAAAGTACTCGGGACAAAATATTACACCAAGATAGTGATATACGTAAGCAATTTGTACATTTCTACACGAAATTGTACTCCAAAGGGGAGGTGGCTTCCCAAGGAGAGATGCAAGAATATCTACAAGAGTTAGATATCCAGAGAATTACAAGTACACACAAAGCAGAGTTGGAGGCAGAAATAACAATACAGGAGGTCCTCAGGGTCATTAAAGGATTAAAGCCAGGAAAGGCCCCGGGCCTCGATGGATATACAGGAAAATATTATAAAATCTTTGGGAAAGAACTGGCACCCTTGTTAGTAAGAGTGGGCAATGCAAATTTTGGGGGGGGGAATGGAGTGCCGCCAAGTATGCGTGAAGCGGGGATTTTGTTCCTTCTAAAACCAGGGAGAGATCCAGCAGTGTGCGGATCATACAGACCGATATCCTTACTGAATATTGATGTAAAAATTCTACCTAAGGTTATGGCGGACCGTTTGGGGAGAGTAATGCCCCATCTTATCCACGAGGACCAATCAGGGTTTATAGCCCATAGACATGTGGCAGACAATATTAGACACACTTTGAATATTACATGGGGGGCACAGAGAAGAGGAGACTCATTGACATTATTAGCGGTAGATGCGGAGAAAGCATTTGCAAACATAAGCAACCAATCCATTTACTGGTTCATCTAATCATTAACAACAATGGCTCAGAAATTACCTCCTACCAATCTTCTTACCCTCCATGCTCTTCCCCTACCTCTTCTTCATCGCTCCACGTCCTTACCTATCCTTTCTCTCATACCTCTTTTATCCCATTTACCCTTGTTCATTTGTCCTACCACATACCTCCTTTGTTGATTCAGATACTACAGATTTATTCTCGTTACTATGTAAGCCGCATTGAGCCTGCGATGAGCGGGAAAGTGCGGGATACAAATGTAATAAATAAATAATTTGACAGGGTGGAGTGGGAATATCTGTGGGAAGTGATGAGGGCTATGGGAATGGGGGGTGCATTCATAGAATGGGTGAAGGGCATGTATACACTCCCAGTTGCTAGAATAAAAGTGAATGGAGGTTATTCGGAGTATTTCCCAATAGAAAGGGGAATGAGACAGGGGGGCCCACTGTCCCCCCTGTTATTTGCTATTTCTATTGAACCTTTGGCACTGAGAATAAGAACTCTTAGAAACATCAGAGGAGTCCGATTGGGGGGTCATGAACACAAAATAGCCTTGTTTGCTGATGACATCCTTTTTTATGTCTCCCAACCAATATTGACGCTGCCTATTATAATAAGAGAATTAGACCTATATGGAAAAGTGGCGGGGTCTGCAGTAAACTATGATAAATCTGAGATGATGGGGATCACTAACACGGAGGTAGAGTTAGAACAATGAAACAAGCCTTCCCTTTTAAAATGACGGATCACAGCTTCCGGTATTTGGGTATCATAATACCAAAAGATCTGAATATCCTCTATTCCTTAAATTATACACCTCTCCTCAGAGATGTGAGACGGGACTTGAATAAATGGAAGAATAATTGGTTATCATGGTGGGGGAGAATAGCAGTAGTAAAAATGAATATCCTGCCCAGACTACTCTTTTTATTCCAGACACTCCCAATACTAGTCCCCAGAAGGGAAATATTAAAGTTACAGTCAGACATAGGGACCTTTGTGTGGGCGGGCAGACCAGCTAGGTTGTCAAAAAAAATTATGTGGGGGAAGATTGAAGAGGGGGAGAGAGGAATGTCAAATGTACAATGGTATTATTGGGCGGCACAACTAAAGCAGATAGCAGAGTGGAGTAAGGTAGACTTATCTCTAATAACAAGGCTGGAGCAAATTTTTGTCAGGGAAGGACAGCTAGATGGTCTGCTGTGGGCCTCACTACCAGAGCAGACATACAAGGGATTAACGTTGAACCCTTTCGTATCACACCTCCTAACAGTGTGGGGAATGTTAAAAAGGAAGGTGAGGGGGACAGGGAATAGATCCACATATGCATGGCTCATACAGGAACCAGGGTTCCCGGGGGGGGAAGGAAGAGTAAAGTGTTTCAAACATGGTTTCAAAAAGGGTTAATACGGTTCCACGAGCTCCTGGATGAGAGAAGAATTAGGACGTTCGGGGAATTACAGGAAATGTATGGGATACCAGAGTCTGACTCATATGCATACCTGCAGGTCAAACATTTTATTATAACAGAGAAATGGGCAAGGGAGGAAACTAAGGAACACGAGGCATTTGAAAAAGTATTGGGGGAAAGGAATCTCAAGGATATATGTAGGCATATTTTCAAAACACTTAGCCTCCCAAAGTTCCATAGAAACCTATGGAACTTAGCCTCCCAAAGTGCTTTGAAAATATGCCTCATGGCCACCTAAGGAGTCAGAGATTTATGAAACTGTCCTATATGGAGGCATGGGAAAAGGACTTGAATCAGGGAGTAACTGAGGCAGAATGGAGGAGGGTATGTCTGGAAGTTAAGAAGGCCTCGATGTGTGTGCTAATTAAAGAAAATGCATATAAAGTATTGAGCAGATGGTATTATACACCTGATGGAATAAAAAAAATGTTTCCCGGGGCTTCTGATGGATGTTGAAGGTGTGGAAGGGAGACGGGAACATTTTTTCATATCTGGTGGGAGTGCAGTTTGATTCAATCCTATTGGAAGGACATAACGGACAAGTTGTCAGAGGCTTTAGAAGGTACATTTCCATGTGATCCTAAATGGTGTCTCCTGGGGTGGGGGAACCAGAGAGGAAGGAGATGGCAACAGAGATTTAAACGAATGGGGTTAGCAGCAGCAAAACCCACCATAGCGATGCATTGGAAGAAGACTACAGGACCAACAATCTATAACTGGTTGGATAAATTTAGAACCATCATAGAACTGGAAAAATTGACAGACAAACGCAGGGGTAGATATAATCCTGCAGCGCCAGAATGGACACATCTAGCAGAGATAGAGGGGACAAAGGGTGCGGGAAACAAAGAGTAGGGGGTATTCGGGCTGTTGGGGAAAGAGTTAAAGAGGGAATAGAGGGGTTGGAGGGGGGGATAAAAGGGTTTGAAAGAAAATGTTCAGAAAATGACAAGCTGTAATGTGTTAGGAGCCACAGGCTCGATGTTGTACCTGAGATGTTGTTTTAATAAAAAAATTTATAAGTAAAAAAAAATAAAGAAATGATAAGTAGTAGTTCTACTAACAATCATTTCAATAGGATCTATTTCTACTAACAATCATTTCAATAGGATGCTCCATTTTTTTCTGAGCAATCTATCAAGTATCTCTCCTGCTGAAAACTTACAGAATGTGATATAAAAATTGGAATTCCTATCGCAGCTCCCAAATACATACTTATTTTATAATTTATTTCCAGACATTTGATATACCGCAAATTGAGCCTGTACAGGCAAGAAAGCAGTTTACAACAATAAAAACAATTCCTCTCATTTTGACCTGCGGATGGAGGCGGAAGGGGAAGGAGAGGACGAAGAGAAAAGGACAATTATGTAGAAGGAAAAAAAGTCATAAAAGGATAATTAATGCCCTCTGCGTACTGAATTAAAAAGATGATGATCTTAGCAAATCGATTTTAAGTCTCCAAACATTCGATGCAAGTGTCCCATTTCCTGTGATCTGAAAAGGCCGAGCCCTTTACATCAAAAACATTTACTTACTGTTGGTGCAGTCATCTGGATTTGTTTTCCCCTCCCAGTCAGATTGTTGAGTTAAATATTTCTCATCTTCTTTTTTAATCTTGAATATAACATCAGGATTAACAATTGAATAACCTGTCAATAAGAAGTAGGAAAACTTATTTAAAATGAAGCAGTGAATAAGTGTGGGTTAGTGTGTGTGTGTATGTATGTATGAATCTTTGGCTGTTTATTTTGCTTGGCGAGAGGAGGGAGCTGCAACCTGCCAATTCATTAAGATTAAACATTGGAGGTTTGCTAGCCTATTCTTGACCCCTGCAGGTGGAGGCACTACAGATGTCAATCTTCTCTGTGACATCTGTTACTATCTAAAGGGGGTAACACATTGCACAGTACAGGTGACTCAGTGTATAGATGACATGCCATGCCCTTAACACAGAAGTTGCAGTTCTCAGCAAGAAATCTGACAGGCAAATTCTCCCTCTGGTCTTCAGTGCCAAATTTTTGCTGTATAGAAAATGGAGACAGACTCCAGCTGGTTTCATGTGAAGCCTCTAGTTTAAGCTATATATTTTATCTTACAGCACAGAGCAGCACCTTTTGCAAAGCCTGCAGTGGTAGCTGTTTCACTAGCTCTTGTTGGCTATGGGGTGAAATCAGAAGCCAGGATCTAAATTTCAGGTGCCCATGAAACCAGGAACCTGTGATTTTTATACCACTGATTCGATAATGTGCTTGTGTGGTACACGATACAGAAGACATAGAGGGGCATAATTGAACGAAAACGTCTATCTCCATGGGCGTTTATCTCCAAGAACGGGTCCGTGAAGGGGCGGACCGAACCGTATTTTCGGAAAAAATAGACGTCCATGTTTTATTCGACAATTTGTGAGCTGGGCGTTTTTGTTTTTCAGTGATAATGGAAAATGAAAGCGCCCAGCTCAAAAACAAATAAATCCAAGGCATTTGTTCGTGGGAGGGGCCAGGAGTCGTAGTGCACTGGTCCCCCTCACATGCCAGGACACCAACCGGGCACCCTAAGGGGCACTTTTACAAAAACAAAAAAAAAAGGTAAAAGAGCTCCCAGGTGCATAGCACCCTTCCCTTGTGTGTTGAGCCCCCCCAAATCCCCCTCAAAACCCACTGCCCACAAGTCTACACCATTATTATAGCCCTAAGGGGTGAAGGGGGGCACCTACATGTGGGTACAGTGGGTTTGGGGGGGGGGTTGGACGACTAATAAGCATTAAGCAGCACAATTGTAACAGGTAGGGGGGGGATGGGCCTGGGTCCACCTGCCTGAAGTCCACTGCACCCCCTAACAACTGCTCCAGGGACCTGCATACTGCTGCCAGGGAGGTGGGTATGACATTTGAGGGTGAAAATAAAAAGTTGTGAAACATCATTTTTTTTGTGGTGGGAGGGGGTTAGTGACCACTGGGGGAGTCAGGGGAGGTCATCCAGGGCACTTTTTGGGGCCTTATTCGTGAAAAAACAGGGTCCAGGAAAAGTGCCCTAAATTCTAGCTACAAACGCATACTTTTTTTCCATTATCGGCGAAAGGCGCCCATTTCTGTTCGGGTGATAACTACGCCCCAGTCCCGCCTTCACCACGCCTCTGACACGCCCCCGTCAACTTTGTACGCTTCCGCGATGGAGTGCAGTTGAAAACGGCCAAAATCGCCTTTCCATTATACCGATTTATTCGTTTTTGTGAGATAAACGTCTATCTCCCAATTTGGGTCGAAATCTAGGCGTTTTTCTCTTTCAATTATAAGGTGGATATTTACCTCGTGACATGAGGATGTCATGAATCTCCTTGATGACCTTCTTGTACAGCTCCTTCTGCCATTCGCCCAGAAGGTCCCACTCCACTTCCAAGAAATAAGCAGCAACATCCTTGAAAGTGACCAATACCTAGAACAGCAAACAGGACACCATCAGCAACAGTTTCATTATGATGTTTGTGTCATAGACTTTGTTATATGACCTCTGTCAGTGATAGGAGCATAGTTAAATACCCAAATTTGAGCAGGGCTGAGCCCAAAGTAAGTGGGAACGACAACCCCGCCCCTTGCCTGGCATCTCTCCCTCCACCCCTCCTCAGGAGATTGGAGGGTCACAACTCCATTTCCCTGACCCTCCCCGATACTTTTAAATCCTTTTAGGTCTTCGCTGGCAGCGAGCAGTAACTTGCTCAGTCGCTCTCCTTGCTCTTGCTGGCTCCGAGCCTTCCCTCTAATGCAACTTCCTGGTCCTGCAAACAGGATGTTGCATCACAGAAAAGGCTTGGGCCGGTGCAATGAGGAGGAATGTATTGCTGCTTGCTGCCGGCGAGGAAATAAAGGATTTAAAGGTACCGGAAGGGGGATTGGGGGAGTGAAGTCAAGTGACACCCCCCCCCCCCAAATCTCCTGGAGGGAGAGATGCTGGGAGTCTATTGGGCTCATTTTTGAAAGAGAAGGATGCCCATCTTTCGACACAAATCGGAAGATGGACGTCCTTCTCACAGAAACGTCCAATTCGGTATAATCGAAAGCCAATTTTGGACGTCCCCAACTGCACTCCGTCACAGGGATAGACAAAGTTCAAGGGGGCGTGTCGGAGGCTTAGCGAAGGCAGGACTTGGGCGTGCCTAGCACTTGGACATCCCTGACGAGCACTTGGACGTTTTCACCTGGACCTGTTTTTCTTACGACTAAGGCACAAAAAGGTGCCCAAAATGACCAGATGACTACTGGAGAGAATCGGGGATGACCTCCCGTTACTCCCCCAGTGGTCACTAACCCTCTCCTGCCCTCAAAAAACATTTTTTTTAAGTATTTTGTGCCAGCCTCTATGCCAGCCTCAGATGTCATACTCAGGTCCATGATAGCAGTATGCAGGTCCCTGGAGCAGTTTTAGTGGGTGCAGTGCACTTCAGACACGTGGGCCCGGGCCCAGGCCCAGGCCCATCCCCCCCCCCCCCACCTGTTACGTTTGTGGAGGAAACAGCGAGCCCTCCAAAACCTACCACAAACCCACTGTACCCACATCTAGGTGCCCCCTTCACCTGTAAGGGCTATGGTAGTGATGTGCAGTTGTGGGAAGTGGGATTTGGGGGGCTAAGCACACAAGGTAAGGGAGCTATGTTCCTGGGAGCATTTTATGAAGTCCACTGCAGTGCCCCCTAGGGTGCCCTGTTGGTGTCCAGGCATGTAAGGGGGGACCAGTGCACTACAAATGCTGGCTCCTCCCAAGACCAAATGGCTTGCATTTGGTCATTTCTGAGATGGACGTCCTTGGTTTCGAAAATCGCCGAAAATCAGAAACGTCCATGTCTAGGGATATCAAATTTAAGGATTTGGACGTCCCCAACGGTATTTTTGAAATGAAAGATAGACGTCCAACAAAATGAAAAACACCCTGTAGATATGTACTTATCTGTATTATACATTCTACTGGTACAAATGATATGCGCAGGCAGCAACCAATTTACAAATAAATATTCTTTACTGTAAATTCCAAATGCCCAACTGATTTTCGCAGAATGCTCTCTTGTACCTGTAGCCAACCTAGGGGCCCTGATTCCTAAGACGCATTAGTGGTTTTAACACGCCTACAATTAGCACACGCGTGCTAACCGTGTAACTACACGGTTAATGTGCATTAAAAACAATAATGTGCTTATAACGCAGCTTAGTAAACAGATACCTATGTTTGCTATTCATCCAAGATGTTAGTTATTCATTCTGATCTGCAGAGAGATCTGGCTGAAAACACATAAAAGGTGAGAGTAAGGGGGAAGTACTGTTGGTAGAAGACTTTAACCTATAGGACATGGATTCTAGCATCCTGTCTGCAGGTTAGGGAATCCCACAGTAATTTTACATGTGTCAGTGCAGCCAAGAATATCACACATTCCTGACCACATAAATGCACAATGACAGGTCCTGATCCTGGGTCTATAGTCTATTAAAAGGGCCACGTGGATGAAATAAAAGAGGCAGCTCTCTTTCCCTCCATGCATTCTCCTAAAATTATCAGAAATCCCCCAGATTTCGCCCTTTCCTGTCTGAGCACACCACCCGAACTCTCGTCCACTCTCTCATTATCTCTCGCCTTGACTACTGCAACCTACTCCTCACTGGCCTCCCACTTAGCCATCTATCCCCCCTTCAGTCCGTTCAGAACTCGGCTGCACGTCTTATCTTCCACCTGGACCGATATACTCTTATCACCCCTCTCCTCAAGTCACCTCACTGGCTTCCGATCAGGTACCGCATACAGTTCAAGCTTCTCATACTAACCTACAAATGCACTCGGTCTGCAGCCCCTCCTTACCTCTCTACCCTCATCTCCCCTTACGTTCCTACCCGTAACCTCTGCTCTCAAGACAAATCCCTCCTCTCAGTACCCTTCTCCACCACCGCCAACTCCAGGCTCCGCCCTTTCTGCCTCGCCTCACCCCATGCTTGGAATAAACTCCCTGAGCCCATACACCAGGCCCCCTCCCTGCCTATCTTCAAATCCTTGCTCAAAGCCCACCTCTTCAATGTCACCTTCGGCACCTAACCACTACACCTCTATTCAGGAAATCTTGACTGCCCCAACTTGACATTTCGTCCGTTAGATTGTAAGCTCCTTCGAGCAGGCACTGTCCTTCTTTGTTAAACTGTACAGCGCTGCGTAACCCTAGTAGCGCTCTAGAAATGTTAAGTAGTAGTAGACCAAATCCCCACTGGACTATAAATTCTTCAGCCAACATGTTGCAATTTATTTATTTGCTGCATTTGTACCCCACATTTTCCCACCTATTTGCAGGCTCAATGTCTTCTACCAACACCACTAGGTTACTGCTCTAGTCCCAAAAAAACAATGAAACAGAAGGGAAGGCTGGAACAACTGCACAGGAACACTTTTTCCTTTTTTTTATTTATTTATTTATTTATTTATTTATTTACTGTGCTTAATAAACAAACATCTATGCGGTTTACATAGAATAAATTAAAAATCCAAGAAGAGAGAAAGACAAGAGAAAGAATGAGATTTGGTGAGGGGAGGGTGGGGGAGAGAGAGAGAGGTTTAAGTAGCAGAGGAGCCAAAGATCTCAAGAGAAAAGGTGGGCTTTAAGGTGCTTTTTGAATAACATAATAACATAGTAAATGACATAAGTACATAAGTAATGCCACACTGGGAAAAGACCAAGGGTCCATCGAGCCCAGCATCCTGCCCACAACAGCAGCCAATCCAGGCCAAGGGCACCTGGCAAGCTTCCCAAACATACAAACATTCTATACATGTTATTCCTGGAATTGTGGATTTTTCCCAAGTCCATTTAGTAGTGGTTTATGGACTTGTCCTTTAGGAAACCGTCTAACCCCTTTTTAAACTCTGTCAAGCTAACCGCCTTCACCATATTCTCCGGCAACAAATTCCAAACTTTTTTTCGGTATATTAAAAGCAGGAAGCCGGCAAAAGAATCGGTTGGGCCGCTGGATGACCGAGCGGTAAAAGGGGCGATCAAGGAAGACAAAGACGTAGCGGAGAGATTGAATGAATTCTTTGCTTCGGTCTTCACCGAGGAAGATTTGGGTGGGATACCGGTGTCGGAAATGGTATTTCAAGCGGATGAGTCGGAGAAACTTACTGACTTCACGGTAAACCTGGAGGACGTAATGGGGCAGTTCAGCAAACTGAAGAGTAGCAAATCTCCTGGACCGGATGGTATTCATCCTAGAGTACTGATAGAACTGAAAAATGAGCTTGCGGAGCTACTGTTAGTGATATGCAATTTATCCTTAAAATCAAGCGTGGTACCGGAAGATTGGAGGGTGGCCAATGTAACGCCGATTTTTAAAAAAGGTTTCAGGGGAGATCTGAGAAATTATAGACCAGTGAGTCTGACGTCGGTGCCGGGGAAAATGGTACAGGCTATTATTAAAAACAAAATTACAGAGCACATCCAAGGACATGGATTACTGAGACCAAGTCAGCACGGCTTTTGTGTGGGGAAATCTTGCCTGACCAATTTACTTCAATTCTTTGAAGGAGTAAACAAACATTTGGACAAAGGGGAGCCGGTTGATATTTTCAAAAGGCGTTTGACAAGGTACCTCATGAAAGGCTACAGAGGAAACTGGAGGGTCATGGAATAGGAGGAAATGTCCTATTGTGGATTAAAAACTGGCTGAAGGATGGGAAACAGAGTGGGATTAAATGGGCAGTATTCACAATGGAGAAGGGTAGCTAGTGGGGTTCCTCAGGGGTCTGTGCTAGGACCGCTGCTTTTTAATATATTTATAAATGATTTAGAGATGGGAGTAACTAGCGAGGTAATTAAATTTGCTGATGACACAAAGTTATTCAAAGTCGTTAACTCGCGACAGGAATGTGAAAAATTACAGAAGGACCTTACGAGACTGGGAGACTGGGCAGCTAAATGGCAGATGACGTTTAATGTGAGCAAGTGCAAGGTGATGCATGTGGGAAAAAAGAACCCGAATTATAGCTACGACATGCAAGGCTCCACGTTAGGAGTTATGGACCAAGAAAGGGATCTGGGTGTCGTCATCAATAATACACTGAAACCTGCTCAGTGTGCTGCTGCGGCTAGAAAAGCTAATAGAATGTTGGGTATTATTAGGAAAAGTATGGAAAACAGGTGTGAGGATGTTATAATGCCGTTGTATCGCTGCATGGTGCGACCACACCTTGAGTATTGTGTTCAATTCTGGTCGCCGCATCTCAAGAAAGATATAGTAGAATTGGAAAAGGTGCAGCGAAGGGCGACTAAAATGATAGCGGGGATGGGACGACTTCCCTATGAAGAAAGACTAAGGAGGCTAGGGCTTTTCAGCTTGGAGAAGAGACGGCTGAGGGGAGACATGATAGAGGTATATAAAATAATGAGTGGAGTGGAACAGGTGGATGTGAAGCGTCTGTTCACGCTTTCCAAAAATACTAGGACTAGGGGTCATGCGATGAAACTACAGTGTAGTAAATTTAAGACAAATCGAAGAAAATTTTTCTTCACCCAACGCATAATTAAACTCTGGAATTTGTTGCCGGACAACGTGGTGAAGGCAGTTAGCTTGGCATAGTTTAAAAAGGGGTTAGACGATTTCCTAAAGGACAAGTCCATAAACCACTACTAAATGGACTTGGGGAAAAATCCACAATTCCAGGAATAACATGTATAGAATGTTTGTACGTTTGGGAAGCTTGCCAGGTGCCCTTAGCCTGGATTGGCCGCTGTCGTGGACAGGATGCTGGGCTCGATGGACCCTTGGTCTTTTCCCAGTGTGGCATTACTTATGTACTTATGCACAATATCTGAGTAGGAGCAGGATAATTATCATATCATCAACCTTGTAACATTGTGCTTCCTATCCTGTCCCATAGCGCATCCTTCCCTCAGGATTGTAAACGACTAAATCTATTTAGTGAAGTAATGGTACATAAAACGTATGCAATCACATTTCAAGGCGATCATATAATCTAATAACAAAGGAGTCATAATTCAGTGTAGCCATATATGTCATACAATATTTGAAAGTCCAGCTAAGAGACCAGGCAAGAGGCTTTGTTTCTTATAGCCTCCCATCTCCCAGCTAAACCGTTTATATATTTCAACATTTTTATTGAAGATTCAACATATCAGACATAACCATCAAGTGACTTGCATAACAATGTTGAGTTGCCGACTGTACACAATATAAAAATTAAAAACAATCCAACCTTCATCACCGTTTTTCCTATTTTCGTTCCCCTCCCCTCCCTCAATCTACCCCCTTTCCCCTACTAACTGATATCATGAAACAAGTAGCCTACCCCCAGAATCTCCAAAAGTGCAACCCAAATCCCACTACCCCCTTCCCCCTCCTACTCCATCCCTCAAACGCAGAAGGTATGTGATACTTTATATGTATACCCAAGTTTGATTTGTCCTTGCCATTCTCAGGGTACAGACCGTAGAAGTCTGCCCAGCACTCTTCTTGTACTAAAAGTTCTGAAGCTAATGTTGAAGCCCCTTAAAATTTACACTCCAGCCCACCCATATCTATGCAGTCAAGATCAGGGTGTAGACTATAGAGGTTTGCCCAGCACTGGTTTTGCTTCCCAATTACAGGCGTCGCCACCTAATCTCCGCTAAGAATGCTGTGAGGGTGTAATGTGGAGGGAGAGTGAGCTCCACAGCTGGGGTTAAGTGTTGGTGGCCTGACTTTCTCTTCATGTTCCTCACTGGCCATCTGTTCTACCTCTGGCTTGAACTGGTGGGGTCCTAATGCAAATGTATGCAGCACACCATTAAAATATATTTGGAAAACTTTTTTGGGGCTCCATCTGAGCAATTCAGACAATGAATATTGTCAGATTCCTAAATGTCCTTTCTATGATTGATCAGGTACTGGGGTGAGCCCTGTTGTACGTTCCTCTGCTGGATTCTGTGCTGCCACTATGGGGGGCATTAGCTACCTCTTTGTGGGTATTTCCCTGTCACCTGTGCTGCACCCTGTGGACAGGAGGAGAAAGAAAAATTTCTTACCTGATCAGAAATCAGGGGGGCAGACATTTCCTTCTCAACTGAATTCTGCAACTGCTGGATAGATGAATAAGACAGGAGCAGACTGGGCTGATTCCAGGTCTCAGATATGATCCCTCCTCTCCCCCTCTGCAGATCTGGGACTGGGGCTTGCAGCTGCAGGGATTTTCAGGTTGGAGAAGATGGAAAGTTTTTGTTTTTATTCTGAGTCTTTCCAGACTTTCAGACGCTAGAGAAAGAAACCCCAGAGAGAGCATGCTCACATTGCTCAGAGACCTTCGCCCCTCCCCTTTGGTGACATCACTTTGGGCTAGCCCACCTCCTTAAGGTGGGTCTCTAGAAATAAGAGATAGAAGCAACAGGCCCCACAGTGGAAGAACAGAAGAGCAAGACTGGAGAGGAGGGGAATACAACCGGAAGGTAATGACCATCATGCCATGTATTGCTAATCCAGGAAGTTGGATTAAGAAAGGAGACGGCATGACATCAAAAAGCTGAAGCCGTCAGCCCTGCCCCCTGAGCTGCCATATTGGTAAACGCAAAACAAACTATCCACTGCCCATCCTTGTTGGAGTTGGTACGGTAGCATTAAGTCTCAGTTATAGAAACATGTTGGCTTATGCAGCATACAGATGTATTTATGTATTTATTTTTTTCATTTCTATCCCACCTTTACCCAAAGCGAGTAACAAAAGAAAATACATAGAATTTAATAAAATCAGCAGAACACAGCAAACAACAGTAATCATACAGCAATTAATACATCAACACATTTCCAAACAGATAAAGCAAAACAGTCACTTCTATTTGCTATATCATATGGTGTTCGATTTTATAGCAATGTGGCAAAACTTAGGGACAGGGAAATAAAAAAGGGAAAAAAACTAAGAGGTTGGTATTCAAAGAATTTCTGCTCCTGATTTTGAGAGTTAGACTCCTACATTGATCTCTTTGAAAACTGACTAGGGCTGAGTTTCTAAATTTACTCCTGAACTCCTACATTTTGCAACATAAAAAGTGGATGGTATCAGAGACAAATTTAGAGCAGGGGAAAATTTAGGAGCTTAACCTTAGCAGCACTAGGCTCATACATCTAGAAGAATAAATGGGGTCTAAATTTATAAGCATAACTTTTTTTTAATCATTAAAATTTCAAATTACATCCAAGCAAATACTTGTACAGAAAAGTGATATAAAACAACAACAAGAAAATTGCAAGAAAAAAACTATCACACCTGTGTCAATTGACTCAGAAATAAGAAATATCACTCAAGTCCTCAATTTTAGATCCAAGATTACACATCTAGAAGGGAGCAAACAAGCAATATTCAAAAGAAATTATACCTGAAGTCAGTGGTGTGCTGGTAAATTTTTAACAACAGGCTCTCTCCCCGGTCCACCTCGGCGCCCCCCCCCCCCCCCCCCCGTCCACCTCTGCGCCCCCCCAAATTGCACAGCTGGCTATAGCCGGGGGGGGGGGGGGCAATGCATTACTCTCTCCAGGGAAAAAAAATTAAATTATCCCAGGTTCCAATCTAATTCATGTTTAATATGGGATAAAATGCCATAAATAAGTAAATAAATATAAACTTTTAACGTTCAGCACGTGATTCTCAAAGTGGACATATGCCAAACACTATAATGAAAATTAAAAAAAAATTTCTACCTTTGTTGTCTGGTGACTTTGTTTCTCTGATCATGCTGGCTCAGTATCTGATTCTGCTGCTCTCTATCTGTTCCCTTGACTCCATTTCCAGGGCTTCCTTTCCATTTATTTCTTTACTTTCCTCCTTTCTTCTTCATTTCTGTTCCTCCGCAGACTTGACTGTACAGTGGATCCAGCTTCTGCCTATTTTCTCCATCCATGTGCAGTTTCTCTCCTCACTTCCTTTTCTCTTATCTAATCTCCTTCCTCTATCTTCCCTCTGTGTCCAGCATTTCTTATCTCTCCCTTGTCCCTTCCCTCCCCTCCATCCATGTCCAGAATTTCTCTTGCCCTCCCCTCCATGTCCTG